>NC_136907.1:29255582-29684579 GCF_949606895.1 Notothenia rossii | reverse complement strand
CATATTAATTATTTGCCATAAATCCTTTGATCGTTGTGGCAAAGGCCCTTTTCTTCCATCATACCCATAGATTGGGTATTTTTCACATTACATTACATTGCATTTAGCTGACGCTATCCAAAGCGACTTACAATACAAGTACATTCCACCAGGAAGATACAACCTTGAAGAAAACAGAATCATATAAGTACATCAGGTTTCATAGAGCCAAACATTTCAAGTGCTACTCAACTGGCTTTAGATAATCCAGTCCTTTATTAGTATATAAGTGCTTTGTTAGTAATTCTATCGCTCGAAGTGGAGTCGAAAGAGATGAGTTTTCAGTCTGCGCCGGAAGATGTGCAAGCTTTCTGCTGTCCTGATTTCAATGGGGAGCTCATTCCACCATTTTGGAGCCAGGATAGCAAACCCACGTGTTTTTGTTGATGGGAACTTGGGACCCCCTCGCAGTGACGGAGTGCACGTGCTGGGGTGTACGGTTTAACCATGTCCTGGATGTAGGAAGGGCCAGATCCATTCGCAGCATTGTACACAAGTACCAGTGTCTTGAAGTGGATTCTAGCAGTTACTGGAAGCCAGTGAAGGGAGCGGAGGAGCGGAGTGGTGTGGGAGAATTTAGGAAGGTTGAAGACCAGACGAGCCGCTGCATTCTGGATGAGCTGCAGAGGTCGGATGGCACATGCAGGTAGACCAGCCAGGAGGGAGTTGCAGTAGTCTAGGCGTGAGATGGCGAGAGCCTGGACCAGGACCTGCGCTGTTTTTTGGGTCAGCTGGGGACGTATCCTCCTGATGTTGTAAAGCGTGTATCTGCAGCAGCGGGTTGGAGCAGCAATGTTTGCAGTGAAGGACAGTTTGTTATCTAGGATCACACCCAGATTCTTTGCAGTCTGAGTCAGGGAAACAACAGAGGTGCCGATGTTGATTGTTAGGTCAAGAGTGGGACAATCTTTTCCCGGAAGGAAAAGCAGCTCAGTCTTGTCAAGGTTGAGCTTGAGGTGATGAGCAGACATCCACTGAGAGATGTCTGCTAGGCAAGCAGAGATGCGTGCGACGACCTGGGTCTCTGAGAGGGGAAAGGACAGAATTAATTGGGTGTCGTCAGCGTAGCAGTGGTATGAAAAACCATGCGGGATAATGACAGATCCGAGCGAGTTTGTGTACAAGGAGAAGAGGAGGGGACCAAGAACAGAGCCCTGAGGGACCCCTGTAGTTAATTGACAAGGATCGGACTTGGACCCTCTCCAAGTTACCCTGTATGTGCGGTGTTTGAGGTATGAGGTGAGGAGGGAAAGTGCAGTGCCTGAAACTCCAAGTTCTTGGAGAGTGCGAAGGAGGATCTGATGGTTCACCGTGTTGAATGCAGCAGACAGATCCAGAAGGATGATGACAGAGGAGAGGGATGCTGCTTTAGCAGTGTGCAGTTCCTCAGAGACAGCAAGGATAGCAGTTTATGTTGAGTGACCTGCCTTGAAACTAGACTGGTGCGGATCCAGAAGGTTGTTCTGATGGAGATAACAGGAGAGTTGTTTAAAGACAGCGCGTTCAAGTGTTTTTGACAGGAACGGGAGGAGAGAGACAGGCCTGTAGTTTATAACATCAGACGGGTTGAGAGTGGGTTTCTTTAGGAGAGGGTTTACTCTTGCCTCCTTGAGACTGTTTGGAAAGTGACCAGAAGTTAGAGAAGTGTTGATGAAATGGTAGAGAAATGGTAGAATATCAGGAGCGATAGTCCGAAGGAGGTTTGAGGGGATAGGATCCAGAGGACAGGTGGCAGGACGGGCAGAGGTAATAAGGGTAAGAACATTACTTGGAGAGAGAGGGGAGAAGGAGGTCAGTGTGTGGGTGAAAGGAGGGTCTGGTGAAAAAGAAGAGCGAATATCATCAACCTTTTTTTCAAAGTAGTTAACAAAGTCGCTTGACAGAAGGGAGGAGGAGGAAGGGGCTTTGGGGGGGTCCAAGCAGGCGGAGAAGATAGAAAATAGTTTTTGGGGATTGGAATAGGAAGATTGCATCTTATCTTGAAAGAAAGTGCTTTTTGCATGAGAGATCGAAACAGAGAAAGAGGAGAGGAGAGCCTGATAGGTTTTGAGGTCGTCATGGTGTTGGTCGTTTCCGCTCTGCTGCCATAAGGATGGTTCTATTAGCACGCAGTGCGTCATTTAACCAGGGAGCAGGAGGGGACTGACGAGCCTGCCGAGATGTGAGAGGACAGAGAGAGTCCAGAGAGGATGAGAGAGTAGAGAGGAGAGTTTCTGCAGCAGAGTTTGGAGGCAGGAGTTGGAACGAATCAGAGGAAGGGAGGGCTGAGAGCACAGATGAGGCAAAGGTAGAAGGGGAGAGGGAACGGAGGTTACGGCGGACAGGTGCCGGATGAGAAGAGATTAGTTTGTTATGTTTGGAAAGGGGTAGAGAGAATGAAATGAAGAAGTGATCGGATGTGTGATGCAGGTTTACAGAGAGGTTAGAAGTAGTGCAGTTCCTTGAGAATATGAGATCAAGGACATTGCCAGCGTTATGAGTTGGTGGGGATGGAGACAGTGAGAAAGCAAAGGTGGTTAACAGAGATGTTAGTTTGTCTATCTTCCCTGTCTGGAGGTTGAAGTCTCCGAGAAGTACAGCGGGAGGGCCATTTTCAGGGATGTGTGAGAGGAGATTATCTAATTCCTCCAAGAAGTCCCCCAATGCGCCTGGTGGAAGGTCGAGAACAACAATGGTTAATTGTATAGGATGGGTTACTGTGACAGCATGGAATTCAAAGGTGGAAGGAGTGAAGTTAGGTAGCTTGAAGAGGGAAAAGCTCCAGTTGGGAGAGAGCAGGAGACCAGTGCCACCTCCTCTGCCAGTGGGTCTGGGTGTATGGGTGAAGGAATATGCTGTGGAGAGAGCTGCTGGGGTGGATGTGTTGGAAGGAGTAATCCAGGTCTCCGTGAGAGCAAGGAAATCCAGAGACTGCAGGGAAGCGTAGCCAGAGATGAAGTCAGCCTTAGGAACAGCTGACTGGCAGTTCCACAGGCCCCCTGAAACTAGATGTTGCATCTCAGTGGAGCATGTGGGATAGACGAGAGCAGGCCGGTTATATCGATTAGGAGATACACGGGGCCAGTGATAATTGCGAGAAGACACATGAACAGGAATGGAGAAAATACACATGATTATAGCATGAGGGGCTAGAAAACCAAATGAAATAAAATAAAACAACAGCAATACTTAGCTCAATCAAAGTAGGATTTGCCTCATCTTTGCCTCCCTCGTGACTCCCGCAGGACTCCAATGTCTTTGTCAGTCTTTGACTCCCGCAGGACTCCAATGTCTTTGTCAGTCTTTGAATCCCGCAGGACTCCAATGTCTTCGTCTGTCTGACGCTGAAGCTGACGCTCCAGGAAAGAGCTACCTAAGATGGACACCTGATTGCTGAGTTCTCACAGCTGTGGGGGCACACCCCTCTAATTAGTTAACTCTCTTCAGCTGATGGGCGACAGCAGAGTGTTCCTGCTTATTGTAGTGCAGGGTTGAGGCGCGTGACCCACTGAGACCTGTGTAACAGGTTGAGTTGAGCAGATCTGAGATTTAAAGTCTCTCAAAAGCGCCGTTTTAGCTACAATAACTACAGAACAATTATACAGAGTAGAATAAATGAAACAGAGAAGTCTATTTAAACAAGAATATAACTTACAGTGATTGCTGAGTCAGTAGGTAGTGTCCTCACCCGGTCAAGATGCAAACTTTCACAATGATCTTTCTTCTGATAGTCTGATACGACCACTTCTCATATCAGACTATGTGTATTGATTACACACTGAAAAAACTGAAACTTAAATGAAATGTATTATTATCAGAATTCACATAACTGTATTAGCTTAGTTGCAATAATGAATAAAGAATATTAGGTTCAACTTCCTATTATTGCTTTCGACTAACCTAATTTGGTGACATTTGTTGACATAATTCACATAAAGTAAACCTTTCATTTTTTTTTGTGCACCTGATACATAGTATCTAAAGAAAAGAGGGTTAGGACCACTAAAGCAGGGATGGTTTGGTGCAGTTCAAAGCGGCTAATTCCACAATAATAGTGGGTAGTCATTGTAAGTGTGGTGATTAATAAATAATATGTCAGAATTACAGTATGTCTGGTTAATGCTCTGCTACATTAACAGGTGTTTGCAGTCCAGCCAATATTCGATGCCCGCCCTACTGCAACAACTTTCTACTCTTCTTCGTACTCACCATGAACTGCGATGTTCAGGTACATCCAGCCCAAATGCCCTTTTACCTGTTTTGCTCTTTGGTCTTGTTGTTGGCCCGGTAAGGATGGTGCCCCAGTACATACATATTTTGGGGCTATGCGACGGCGCCTTTACAGTGGAAACACGAACAACTGGTTGGGAATCAGGCTCTGGCTCCTTAATTGCCCCGGAAACACATTGGTGGAATAGGGTCTTTAGGACTCCTTATAATCCCAATTTTAAAGCTTTACTTTTAGCTCATTCTTGATAACTGACTATAAATGCCACCACTTGTGTTTATGACAAAACATTGTTAGCATGAGACTAACCTTTCAGAGGTCCCAACTTTCTGCACTGCTTTCATCAAATCAAATGAAAAATCAAATTGTATTTATATAGCCTTATATCATAAAACATATTTGTTTCAGGGGGCTTTACAGATCAAATAAACCTGAATGACAATGAAAAAAGATAACAGAAAATAACAAGAATTTATATAATTAAAAGATACACTGTAAAATACAAATAAAATTCACTGAAATAAAAGGAGATAACATAACAATTTAGACACAGGGAGAGATGATAGGGAAGCCTGAAACCAGCCCTGACTATGGGGTTTATTAAGAAGGAAGGATTTAAGCCTGCTCTTAAATGTGGTGATACTGTCTACCTGCCTAATAAAGCTGGTTCTGAAGAATGGGAGCTTGGTAGCTGAACGCTTTGGCTCCTGATTTAGTTTTGCAGACTCTAGGTACCAATAACAAACTTGCACTCAGCATAAATTGGCACAACCGCTGTATTGTCATTTACATACAATCACTCACACCTCAGATATACCCTGTACAACCACAGTAATTGTCACACTCCTAGACTCATGTCACGTTGGTAGTTTTGTATGTTTAGGTTATGTCACGTTCTATGTCTAGGTTTGGGTGTTTTGCTGTTTTCCATGTCATGTTTTCCTCCTGTTTATTGTCTGGTCCTTTTCCCTGTGTTTTTCCTCCTGTCGTTAGTTTCCCTGGTGTGTCTAATTGTCTGATTATGTTCACCTGTGGCCCCTGTGTTTCCTCCTCCCTCCTCACCTGTGTCTTTTTGTGTGATTAGTCTTTTGTGTATTTAAGTTCTGGGTTTTCTCTCTGTCTTTGTCGGTTCGTCTTGTGTAATGACTTGGTCTGCGGTGAGTGTTCTGTCTTTGTTTGTATATCATAGCCTTGAAATAAAGGAGTTTTTTCAGTTTATATCTGCAGTTCCTTCACAAACCTTAACAGAACGAACCAACCAAAAATATGGACCCAGCGGATATGGAAGATTTTGAGTTAGATCTGTCCGATCTAGACTTTTCCCTTCAATACTCTCATGCCGAGTGGAAAGGAACTTCTTCTAGGAAGGACAAAGAGGCTATTCTCGAGAGAGCACGAATGGAGGTGGCCGAAATGCCTTGGTGGAGAAGTTTGTTGCCGGATTGGTTACAGCTTTTCACAAGTTGTCCTGAGGACTGGTCCGACGCTTCTAACCCTTTCCTCAGATCCGACTACGTTCCTGTTGGAGGTCCATGGAGTCTCCAAAGAGCCTCTAGGAGACGCAGGGCCAGGATTCCAGCCCGTGCTCCAACAGCCATGATCCCGGTATGGGATTCCCAACCTGGCACCATATTCCTCGGTGGGATCCGTTTGAAGACAACCCATGCTTCTGCCCCAGTTCCTGCTCCTGTCCAGGAGTCGTATGCTGGAACTCGTCTGGCTTATGGAGGTCCACGGATCCTTCAGGCGGCTGCTAAGAGAAGGAGTCGCAAAGCCAAGCTAGCAGCCCGAGCC
This sequence comes from Notothenia rossii, assembly GCF_949606895.1. Taxonomy (NCBI): domain Eukaryota; kingdom Metazoa; phylum Chordata; class Actinopteri; order Perciformes; family Nototheniidae; genus Notothenia; species Notothenia rossii. The sequence continues at coordinate 29,678,539 of NC_136907.1, read as the reverse complement.
CCAAGAGCCAAGGCTCCTGCCCCAGTACAGGCCCCAGCAGCCATGCCTCCATGCTCCAGTACCGGCCCACGCAGCTTTGCTTCCATACTCCATTACCTGGCTTACACAGCCGGGGTCCAGGCTTCCGCTCCGCACCCAACAGCCATGGTTCCGGCTCCAGTGCCGGACCCAGCAGCCATGGTTCCGTGCTCCAGTACCATCCCACATAGCCATGGTACCGTGCTCCAGTACCATCCCACACAGCCATGGATCCGTGTTCCGGTTCCTTGCCCAGCAGCCATGGTTCCGGCTCCAGTGCTGCCCCAGCAGCCATGGTCCCTGCTCCAGAACCTTACAGCCATGTTTCCGGCTCCAAAACCGGCCCACACAGCCATGTTTCAGGCTTCAGCTCCGGACCTTACAGCCATGTTTCCGGCTCCAGAACCGGACCATACAGCCATGTTTCTGGCTCCAGTGCCGGCCCCAGCAGTCATGTTTCTGGCTCCAGAACCGGACCTTACAGCCATGTTTCTGGCTCCAGAACCGGATCTTACAGCCATGGTTCTGGCTTCAGTACCGGCCCCAGTACCCATGGTTCCGACTCCAGTTTCGGCTCCAGGACTGGCTTACCAGCCAACGCCAACTCCCCGAGTCCTGTCAGCATACCGGCCGATTCCAGCTCCTCGTCTCCTGTTGGCTGTTCAGCCGACGCCAGCTCCTCGAGTCCTGTCGGCATACCGACCGACTCCAGCACCTCGTCTCCTGCTGGCTCTCCAACTGACGCCAGCTCCCCGAGTCCTGTCGGCATACCGGCCGACTCCAGCACCTCGTCTCCTGCTGGCTCTCCAGCCGACTCCAGCTCCTCGTGTTCTGTTGGCAAACCAACCGTCTCAAGTCTCTTCTCAAGTACCCTCTCAAGTCTCTTCTCAAGTACCCTCTCGAGTCACCTCTCGAGTCCCCATTCAAGACACTTCTCAAGTATCCTTTCGAGTTCCCTCTCAAGTCACCTCTCGAGTTCCCTCTCGAGTCCCCTCTCAAGTCACCTCTCGAGTCCCCTCTCGAGTCACCTCTCAAGTCTCCTCTCGAGTTCCCTCTCGAGTCGCCTCTCGAGTCCCCTCTCAAATCTCTTCTCAAGTCCCCTCTCGATTCACCTCTCGACTTCCCATTCAAGACACTTCTCAAGTCACCTCTCGAGTTCCCTCTCAAGTCACCTCTCGAGTCACTTCTCGAGTCCCCTCTCAAGTCCCCTCTCGAGTCTCCTCTCGAGTTCCTTCTCAAGTTCCTTCTCGAGTCACCTCTCGAGTCCCCTCTCGAGTCACCTCTCGAGTTCCCATTCAAAAGACACTTCTCAAGTCACCTCTCGAGTCACCTCTCGAGTTCCCTCTCGAGTTCCCTATCGAGTTTCCTCTGAAGTCGCCGTTCAAGTTCCCGCTCAAGATCCCTCTCAAGCCATCTCTCAAGTCAACTCTCAAGTTTCCTCTCGAGTCTCCACTCAAGTCCCTACTCTTGTGCCGTTGGAGGTTCTGCTGGGGGTCCTGCCAACCTTATGTCTTGTGCCGTTGGAGGCCCCGCCGACTACTCTTCTGCCGGGGGTCCTGCCAACCTTATGTCTTGTGCCGTTGGAGGCACCGCCGACTACTCTTCTGCCGGGGGTCCTGCCAACCCTATGTCCTGTGCCATTGGAGGCCCCGCCGACTACTCTTCGGCTGGGGGTCCTGCCAACTCTATGTCCTGTGCCGTTGGAGGCCCCGCCGACGACTCTCCTGCCGGGGGTCCTGCCAGCCCTATGTCCTGTGCCACTGGAGGGCCTGCCGACTACTCTTCTGCCGGGGGTCCTCCAAACCCTATGTCCTGTGCCGTTGGAGGCCCCCGCCGACCACTCTTCTGCCAGGGGTCCTGCCAGCCCTATGTCCTGTGCCACTGGAGGCCCCGCCGACTAATCTTCTGCCGGGGGTCCTGCCAGCCCTATGTCCTGTGCCGTTGGAGACTCCGCCGACTACTCTTCTGCCGGGGGTCCTGCCGGTCCTGTGTCCTGTCCCGTTGGGGGTCCCACCGACTACTCTTCTACCGGGGGCCCTGCCAATCCCATGTCCTGTTTCGTTGGAGGCCTCGACATCACCTGTATCGCCAGGGGTCCTGCCAACAACCGTTCCACCGGCTCCGGTTCCTGTCCGGTCAACACCGGCTCCTGCCCGGTCCCCTGAGAGCTGTGGTCTTCCCCCCTCCTGAAACTCTGCCTTGCCCACGGGCCGTCCGCCCAAGTTCCCCTTTTTGAACTCTGCCTTGCCCCCGGGCCGTCCCCCCGAGACCCCCTTTTTGAACTCTGCTTTGCCCCCGGGCCGTCCGCCCGAGTTCCCCTTTTTGAACTCTGCCTTGCCCCCGGGCCGTCCGCCCGAGACCCCCTTTTTCAACTCTGCCTTGCCCCCGGGCCGTCCGCCCGAGACCCCCTTTTTCAACTCTGCCTTGCCCCAGGCCGTCCGCCCGAGAACCCATCCATGGTCTCTGCCTTGCCCCCGGGCCGTCCGCTGGGGACCGTCCTCCGGACCCCCTCCACCCACCCTGCTGGACTTTGTTGTTTGGGACGTCTGGGATCCGTCCCTTGAGGGGGGGGGGGGGGTTCTGTCACACTCCTAGACTCGTGTCACGTTGGTAGTTTTGTGTGTTTAGGTTATGTCACGTTCTATATCTAGGTTTGGGTGTTTTGCTGTTTTCCCTGTCATGTTTTCTTCCTGTTTATTGTCTGGTCCTTTTCCCTGTGTTTTTCCTCCTGTCGTTAGTTTCCCTGGTGTGTCTAATTGTCTGATTATGTTCACCTGTGGCCCCAATGTTTCCTCCTCCCTCCTCACCTGTGTCTTGTTGTGTGATTAGTATTTTGTGTATTTAAGTTCTGGGTTTTCTCTCTGTCTTTGTCGGTTCGTCTTGTGTAATGACTTGGTCTGCGGTGAGTGTTCTGTCTTGTCTTTGTTTGTATATCATAGCCTTTAAATAAAGGAGTTTTTTCAGTTTATATCTGCATTTGGGTCCTGCTTGTTTCACAAACCTTAACAGTAATCACTTTGGCTAGTGAAAAATCTCAGGGTAATGTGTTGGTCAAGGGCATCTAGATTTTCCAAATACCTTTTGATCAATCCAGAGAATGTTTGTTTGCAAGCCGACTAACCTTTATACTACTGCTACCTCCAACTAGCTGTGCAAAAGCAAAAACAAATTTACTGGACACATTAAACAGGCTGTACTTTTGGATGCAATGCGTGCATGGTGTATAGAACGAAAAGGGACAGGTTAATAGAGGGTCATAAATTGGTTGGAGGAAAGTGTAATTGAGTATTGGGGAAACGAGTAGATTCCTGGCCAATGTCAGTGGAGGCACTTTATTTGCTGGGTGTATGCACTGTGATCACTGTTAGTGTCAGCAACTGTTAAAACGAGAGGACAGTTTGAATGTGAATACGTTTACAGGAACATAGAGTACGTGTGAATGCTACAGTTTATTTTTCACATTTTGGTGAAATGTCTTTTTGCGTTCATAGTAAATGTTAATAATTTAAAACATTAAAGCTGTAGTGAGGGACTTACAAATGACAGCCATTAGATTCAAGCTCTTGCTAAAAAAGTTCCCACAATGCTGAAAAAGCTATTGCCCCCTAGGAAAGCTCTCTGAATTTTGAGGGAAATACAATTACTGAAGTTGTGGTGACTTTCCTGCATTGGAACACAGGTATGCAGGTGAGATTCCCTTATATCCAACGCCCTTAGGAGCACTCTCTTCAACTTCCCATACAATTTATTGCTTTTAATCCAACCTCTAACGACAGAGGGTTTTTTGTTTGAAGCATTTATAAAAACTGTATTTCCCACCGTTGCTAAAGTCTCTCCTACAGTATATGGTAATTATTATTCTCCCCGCCAGAGGGGAGAGATAAAAGTTCCACATTCCAGCTTTAAGAAGACAGAGCCTAAAAAATGGTTTGAATTGTATGACGAATAAAACTGTTGTATGTTGTAAAAAACGCTCAAATACTGTTTGGCAAGGAAAAGCAAGTTAAGATTCATATGACAACTTTATTCCCGATGTGGGCCAACGGAGAGCAGTTTCACATCGCAGCTCAAGAAAATGCTTCTTGCACTGTTTTAGCTTTTTGGGGGCTCAATGCAAAATGTTGTTCGGTGGCTCCTATTTTGTCATGGTGGGGTATTCCAAACCCTCGAAGGTGGTCTGGGGGCATGTATTTAACATTTAATGCAATAATCTGGTTCACTCTAGAAGAAAAGAGGCTAGATCTGTGAGATAATCTCAAGACAATGAATGACGGATCTCCGGAAAGTACAGGATCCACTAATTCTGCATTATAACATCTCTAAAATGCACACCAAGGACACAGCGGCTGCTGGTGTTAAAATGTAATATTTTTTTAAATGTTAGTAAACTTAACTTTTTTCAAATTAAAGCAAATATTGCAACGGATATATCCTACACATTATCCCTTGTCCACAAATACAAAAACAATAAATATTATTAAACAATTAAAATAAGCCTTTGCACTAGCATTATGACAATGGCATCCAGATTAAACTGCAAATGATGAAAACACATAACAATAATTAATATGTTGTAGTTATACATGTAAAACTAAGCCCCCTTCATGGCCATTTAGGGTTGGTTTCTTGCTATTCATTAGGTTGAGGCTGATATTCCCTCACTTGCATAATCATACTCATGTCTTTTCAATCTCCTGATAGACCCTTTTTTTTTTTTTTAGTAAAGCAGCATTCCAAATGTGGCTCTCACTTCATCTAGTGTTTCAAACCTTTCTTTTTATGACTGAATGGTGGTGTCTAGCACCACAATAAAGAATGTGTCCTCCCTAATGGTCTCTTCAGAGTGTTTCCTTGTGCTTTAAGCTTCTTCTCTTTCAACACAGCCTCTGTATTCATCAGTGCAGCTTTTGTCTGTGCATCTCGTCGGGAAGTTTTTGTATTCTTTAGGAGGTCAACTGCACCACCAAGCTGCATTGTGGCAGACTGCAGGAAATAGCTCATGTGGCTTCCTTGGTTGAGAACATTAATATGCCACTGTGTAATTGCTACTTGTACTTCACAACAGGGAATCTGTGGCTTTGTACCTGAACTCCAAGAGTGCCTTCTTTATGTAATGGGCCTGGTTTAAGTGTCAGAGTAACATGGCTCTTCACAACTGGCCATCTTAATTGTTCTGCTGAAAATAGGTTGTAACTTTAAGTGGCTAGTCGGATATTCAAAGAAAATCGCAGCAAGAGATGGAGAAAAGGACGAATGAACACTCAGTTCTCAGTTTCTTAGAAAATAAACCTGAAAAAATGAAATATAATACTTCACCAATAGTCTGTTCCGAAAGTATCCAACTCTACTTATCTACTAATCGTGCCTATTTCTCGAAGGAAAAACCGCGGAGCAGGTGAATCACTTAGCAGAGTCAGTTGGTGACTTTATCAGAATAAAGCAAAACTATGAGTTTAAAAGAAAAAAAAACTGAGAAAAGCAAAATAAAATAAAACTATAAGTTGCAAACAAATCCTTTGTAAACTATAAGTATTTTTTCTTTGTTTCAACATAGGTTTTTGTTTGCATTTCTTGTTTCTTCTTTCTCAATGATCAGACTTTTGCTCTCGCTGCAGCTCTTCTCATTTACGCTCCCTCATTTTTTGTTTTCAATTTTGACACAAACGTCCCAGGTGGGCGGGACTTTCAGGGGTGCGTCTCTATTGGCTACTCAGCTTTTGAGTGACAGCCCACTACACCACAGATCATACAGTGCAACTCATGCACCAAACTCCGGAGTCCACTCGGCCACGTTAGTGTTGGTGTCTCCTGGGGAGTTTTCATGAACATATCGGACTTATCTTATGGATTGCTGTGCATTATACGTGTGTTGTGTAGTTTATACTTTATTCCAACTTTAAATATTTTAATACCTGAACACACTGCTGCTGTTAAATAATTTCCCAATTTGGGATTGATAAGGTGTCTGTCTGTCTATCTATCTATCCATTTATTTTATAGATAAAAAAAACACATCTATGTATTTTCAAGCTAAAGGTGATACACAATATAAACTATACTATTATTTTTTCAAAGACATGTTGCAATTCAAAAACATATATTGCTATGTTTAGGACAAACAATTAAAGACTGCTTTAATTTAACAAATTCTACAATATAAAAGTGGCAGATTTGCTTTATTAAACAGAGCAGACCTAGGCTGCATACTTACACAATTATGAACATGCTCACATCTTACTATGTTGGTCTGAAGAGCTGAAGCATTCATACACAATGGGTACAAATTGTGTTGTCTCATGTTATACCCTGTGAGAAAATGATATACATTTAGCATTGATAATCAATAGATTTGAATGGAATCTCTAACATTTCCATGTAGAATAAAGACAAAAGAGTGATTATACAAATTGTATTTGTATTGAAATTTGAACCAGAAGAAGAAGTCTCAAAGAATGTTTTAAATAAAAGGACATAAAACAAAAAGGTGGATAATAATAACATTTATTAAATGTATATGTAAAGACATTTGGTCAAATGAAATAACACGCCCAGCGTGGAGGAAGATGGTGCAGTTCTCTCTTCATGCCCCCCTCCTCCGTGCTGTCCCCTCAGAGGAAGTGGGAAAATGGGAGAAGACCTCTGGATACCACGCTGTCTCAATGATCCACACTGTTAATATGAGAGGAAAATAAATGTTTTAGGAAATGAAAAATATGAAGTTAACAAATAAAACACAGCTCAGGGGCAGTGATGGACGAAAACAAAGTTTACTCAGCCTCCAGTGATTTTCATATCAAATTAGCGTGTTAATAAAATAAGCTATCATAGCTTATACTTGCATAACTAAACAGAATCATCTAAGCATGTTGGTAGAGTCAGGCACACGAGTCCGTTTGAGTGTGTGCGCCGGTCAGTGTTGGGTGTAATGCGTTACAGTAATATATTACTTTTTGGTGTAACAAAATAATGTAACGCATTACTAGTGAAATGTGTAATATATTACCCGTTATAATGCTCAGTAACGCAGTTACAAAACATTTTAACCCGAAATTAAATGGTGTTTTGTTTTTTAAGAATGTACTAACATAGCGAGACATTCCGAAACCAGAGACAAATTGTGCGGGTAGATTAGTAAACCTGGTGTGTTTACCCTTCAAGCTTCGCGTCGGGATCTTAGGAGTTGCATAGGCATGCATTGCACCCCCAGTTGAATGTTATGCACCCTCTATAGCTTGGTTTCACTTGACGTCACACCGCTGCGTTCCTTTGGCGCGAAATTTCATTGGAGGTCAGGAAGTAATTTTCTACAGAGGATCTAGCTGCTGTTACCATTGTGAAAATGCCGGTGTGTTGTGTAGTTTACGGTTGTTCCAATCGATCCGGCCAAGAGAAAAACAAGAGGTTTTACCGAGTGCCGAAGGTTGTCGTCCATAAAGCTGAGCAATTTAAGAAGCTAACAGAAGAACGCTGGAAAAAATGGCTTTCAAACCTACATCTGCGGTCGGGAGGAGCAGAGTCGTCTAATGCACGTGTCTGCAGCGACCACTTCATCAGAGGTATGAGCTAACTTGGTTTTTGTGGCTTTGTTTATGTATTATTGGGTTGTGGTTAAATGCTTATTTACTTAGTAATAGAGAACTGCAGTGACTCGTCGTAAAACGCGGAAGTAAGTTAGCATTTTTAGCACTTCCGGTTCCTTCCTCAAAAAGCAATGCATTTTTTCCATAGGGTTTTGGAAGATAGCTCGAAATAAGGTCTGTGGTTGACACAAATTTAAGAGATAAATCACGTTTTGTTCTACGACATTAAATACATCAGCAGTGACCCCACTGGGGATTTTTGAAGAGTTTACGTGTCTGAAAAACGATGGTTGTTACCGAATGGCTGAATAGGACTACAGAAATTGTCGAGGCCGTTGCACGTCATTACGCCGAACACGTAAACACTCCCGCTAAATTTGTTTTCCCCTGTGTTCTGCTTGAAAGCAAGTACCTGCCTATCTTTAGTATCTGTATATCTATATCTGAACATTAGAATCTGTATTTTTGAAATTGTCGTTTTTAACACCGTAGTTTTACAAATTATAGAATAATTAATTACCAGTGTTTTCCAATCTTTTACCAGTTCGTTTCGTTGGCTAACGTTAGCTAAAGCTAGCGCCACTAGTTAGCTACGCAATGGTGTGTTGCTTTGCTCCGGGTTGCAGCTACAGGTCTTCGCATGAAACGTGCTTGTTCTATCGTTTCCCGGCCAATGTTTTCCAAAGGAGAGTCTGGATTCGTGCCATGAGGTAAGCTGGCGTTACATTTTTGTCCATGTCACGGTGAAATGTAAATAATGGGTAGTGACTGTATCGCCGTTTTAGAGATTGCGCTGCTGAAAAGACCGCAACATAAGTAAAGATAATGAATACATCCTATTAAAACCTCTGTGGCTTATATGATAAGTCTAATTAGTACAAGCAGCATAACGTTTCACCATGTAACTAAAGATTGTAGTCAGGGAAATCAGTTTGACATATTGAACTAATAACAAATCACCTCTGGCTGGCAGAGAACTCTCTGCTCCATAGCTTCTCTTGGACGTAAAATCACATGTACATTTTACATTTATATTCAATTTAATATTCCATCCCTCACATACTTTTGTATATATAATAACTTATATTTTGCTTTTCTTGTTATGCTGCTGCAACACAAACATTTCCCAAATTGGGATCAATACAGTAATATCTTATCTTAATTAATTAAGAAATATAACTATTATAATTAGTGTAGCAGCTGACACCTATTTTCAATATGGATTAATCTAACATTTATTTCTTTAGTTCAATTTTCATCTATAAAAATCTCAAAATAGTGAAAATGTTCACGAGACTTATCAAAGTGCAAGGTTATATCTTTATATGTTTTGTTTTAGCCTATACTGTATGTCTTAATGCTCTTACAGTATATGTGACGGTGTGACTTCCATGAAACTAATATTTTATATCTTCCCAACAGACGAGCTGACAGGAAACCTAACACTCTAACAACCACAACATTGCAAAGGCGAGTAAATGTAAATTAAAAACAATTCACAATTTTTTTATTTCTTCTTCCTTGCTGTGAGGTGAAGCTGACCTTGCACTTGGTGCCAGTAAGGATGTTCCTCACGCAGGCTGAATGTTTCTCCTTCCTTACTGACACAGAAGCCCTTGATTTGCAATGCTTCACTAATTGTCATTTCCCTGGCTCCGTAGGGACACTTTACCTCCAGCACAGCGGAAGACCCTACCAGACCATCTGGAGATGCCCCCAACAATCCTGATAGGGAGATCCACAAATCTGACTCATGGACCTGCATCTGAGTTGCAGTGGTGAATGCCCTGACGCCCTCAAATTCATTCATAGTCCCCCACTGTACAGACAAAACCCCATCAAGGGCCTGTTGTTGCCCTAGCACCCTGGCAATAAAGGAAGCAGTCACACGCTTTGACCTCAGGACAGCTCCAAAGTTGCTGGCAGTCAACCTTCCTTTCCTGAACAAATGCCAGTTTGGGTTGGTTCGCTGACCAGTGGTAGCCACCTGAATTGCCCTCTGTTGCTCTTCAGACAATGCCATGCTTGCCACAATTGCCTCAGGTCCCTGATGCCCAACAGATTTGATAATTTCAGGAACAGTAAGTGTTTCCAAGCTGTAGTGTTCCTCTTCTGGCTCGGGGGAGGGAAGCCAAGAAATTCCTGAGAACCTGCCCCTGAGTCTGTCCCTCAGCCAGTCACGATCTTCGGAGGTGGGCTCTCTTGTGAGCGGGTTAAATTAGTTATTGGTTTCAACAGTCACATTAAAACAGTTACTAAATCAGCTTACTATCACCTAAAGAACATATCTAGGATTAAAAGGATTTGGAAAAACGTGTCCATGCTTTTATCTTCAGTAGACTGGACTACTGCAATGGTGTCTTCACAGGTCTCACTAAAAAATCTATTAGAAAGCTGCAGCTGATTCAGAACACCGCTGCTCGAGTCCTCACTAACACTAAGAAAGTGGATCACATCGCTCCAGTTCTGAAGTCTTTACACTGGCTTCCTGTGTGTCAAAGAATAGATTTCAAAATACTGCTGCTGTTTATAAAGCACTGAATGGTTTAGGACCAACATGCATTTCTGACCTCCCGCTAAATGATGAACCATCCAGATGTCTCAGGTCTTCAGGGACTGGTCAGCTTTCTGTCCCCAGAGTCAGAACTAAACATGGTAAAGCAGTGTACAGTTATTATGCTCCAAATATCTGGAACAAACTCCCAGAAACCTGCAGGTCCGCTGCAACTCTTACTACTTTTAAATCCAGGCTGAAGACTTTTCTTTTTGTCGCTGCTTTTAATTGAACTATTCATATCTTAGACTGCACTGTAACTTTTATCCATGTATTTTTTCTTTTAATGTTTATTTTATTAGTTTTTCTTTTTAATGACTGATTTTAAATGCCATTTTCTTAATGTCTTTTATTTTTTGTAAAGCACTTTGAATTGCCTTGTGTTGAAAAGTGCTATATAAATAAACTTGCCTTGCCTTGCCTTGCCTAATAAAGATTTCATGTGACACATACAATTGAATTGTTGATGGGAATTAATGTGAATAAATTAACTCTAGGTTAACGGTACTCTTGCTATCACTACTCACCGACACTATAAACCTTGTCCCTCATGCTAGCCCTGACAACACCGGTAAGCACACCTTCATCTAGGCTGCACTGTTACATGTCCTGACTTGTAGTGGTTCTCTCCTCTGTCTACACTCTTCTTGTCATCTTTGTAAAACGATATCAGACTGGTAATTGACACAGCCATGACTTCTAGTTAAATTCAGTGTGGCTAAAATGAAAAGCTTTGTTAAAATATGCAAGCAAAAAATTCTACATGTGTTATACATCCAGAAATATCGAAATATCGTTTCCCACAGTGTGACATGTATACATAAAACAAAACAAAAAGGGCCTAGATAAACGTGGTATACATGAAACAAAACGGGCCTAGATAACCGGGGTATACAGTTTAAAATGTTAATATATTTAAAGTGTTCAAAGTGCAGTTTCAGTGCAAGTCAGTTGAAACGATCTTAAGTTGGCGTGACGTTGAAGTCGTGCGACCCTGCTGCTGTACTGGCTTGTAGTTCGTTTATAGCATAACGTTAGCATTTCGCTTTTGGAGACTAGATTTATGATTCAAAAATTATAAAAGTAGGGTTGACATGTGGAGATTATCCGGCTGAACAAAACGTGATCCCTCTCTTAAATGTATGTCAACCACAGACCTTATTTCGAGCTATTTTCCAAAATCCTATGGAGAATTTGCATTGGTTTTTCGCGAAGGAACCGGAAGAAGTTTACTTCCGGGTTTTACGACGCATCACTGCGGTTCTCTATACTGATGTTTAAGTTACCTGTAGTCTAATATGGACTTTGTTGGGACTTTTTAGGGTGTCCTAGCGCTTTGGGTGACATTGAGTCGGTAGACTGGGCTCCCACTGTTAGCCTCGGTTACCACACAACAAGTAAGCCCAGATCAGAGGCATCTCTTCGACGAGAGCAGAGGATGGAGCCCAAGGAAGACCAACAAAGACAATCAGAATGTGCAGAGGCTTTGTTGGATCTCCTGCAGACAACCGAGAGCCCAGAAAATCGACGCAGCCCCCGTCTGACAGCCCACAACCAGAGGACACCAGTGGGATATTAAATGACCAACAAGGTAAATTAACCACCAGCATTATTATTAAATATTACAAATGTGATTGTCAGAAAATCAATGCAAACTTTGAATTAGGTTTAGAAAATAGAGTACTAACTTGAGAATCTGCAATAATTGGAACAGAGAACTTGCATGTCTGTAAAAAGGTTGTCAAAAAGATAACTTCACAACAATTCACATTCATATTTGACTATTTTAAATAACTAATTATGCTTGCTCCTGCTATATTGTATGCAGATGCAGGACGCCAGACTGATTTAACGATGGAGGACTTCGAGAGGATGGAGGATGTTCTGAGACAGAACACAACAGAGCTGGGAAATCTTCGGACAAGGAGTCCTTTGAGAACAACGAAGAGAAGACAAAGTTTTACACCGGGCTCCCCAACTTCTTAGTTTTACTTCAGGTTTTTCAACTGTGCGAGCCCTACATCACCTGTGGCCCTATGTCTGTGCTATCCAAATTTGAACAGTTCATTTTAGTTTTGCTGAGGCTGAGACTAAATCTCCCTCTGAAAGATTTGGCTTTCAGGTTCAACATCTCTCTCTCCACTGCTTCTAGAATTTGGCATAAGTTATTTGACATACTTCATGAGAGTACAGAATTTATAATTGAGTGGCCAGAGCGACATGTACTTCAAGCTACAATGCCAATGGGATTCAGACAGGCATTTGGATGTAGAGTTGCTGTGATTGTTGACTGTTTTTAAGTTTTTATTGAGAGGCCCTCTAATTTACTAGCTAGAGCACAAACATGGTCCAACTACAAGCATCACCATACTGTTACATTTCTGATTGGCGTTGCTCCCCAAGGCTATGTCACTTACATATCTTGTGCCTGGGGAGGAAGAGTTAGTGATAAACAGATCACAATACAGAATGGGCTCCTAAAAAGCCTGTTACCTGGAGATATTGTCCTAGCAGACCGTGGGTTCGATATATGGCGATAGTGTGGGATTTTACTGTGCTTCACTAAAGATGCCTGCATTCACCAGGGGGAAAAGTCAGCTGTCAGCAAACGAGGTGGAAGAGACAAAAAAAATAGCTAATGTGCGTATTCATGTCGAAAGAGTCATAGGATTAGTCAGAAGAAAATATCAGATTCTGCAAAGCAGGGCTGTGCCCATAGAGCACATGCTAACAAAACCAGGTGAGGAACTAGCATTAATTAACAAGATTGGGGTTATTTGCTGTGCCTTGTCTAATCTGTCAGTGTCTGTCGTCCCATTGGAGTAAAGTCATGGAGCTGTAGTCTTGTAAATAAGAAACCATGTATTATTCAGTATCATTTAATCTTTTCAGTAAACATATTTTTGTGTTCAAACATCTTGTGTTCAAGTCTTTTCAGTAAACATCTTTTTGTGTGTTGTAAATTGTGTAGCCCTACTCAATATACAACTTTCATCTACATTCAGGCTTAATCCATTCAACATTATTCTAGAGATGACAATTGGTCTGGTGACGCTCCCATTTATGGCCATTGAGGGTTATTGTAAATGTAAATAAGAATTATTCAGTCTTCTTAGTATCATTTAATCTTTTCAGTAAACATATTTTTTACAATAGCAATATATCACACAGCCCTACTTCCTCTAGTGAGTGTGGTCAGTGAATATGAAGGTGCTGTAATGCAGGTTAAGGAGCTGTCACTGTGCAAATAATAATGCAACAAGGAGAGAACCACAACTTCCGCTCACAACAAAGTCTTCTGTCACCATGGGGCAGCCAATCAGATCCAAGGAGCAGATGAATGGTTCGGAGGTTTTTGGATCTATTCCGGCGATCACAGGCTCGATGCTCAATGCCCAAACCTGATGAGAGCATGACATATTTACCATTTATGCAGGTATTTGTGCCTACTGTAAGCAGCTTAAATGTGGACATGGGTCTATATTAAGTTCAGTGCACTCACCTCTTCTCGTACAACAGGTTGGACACCATGCTCATGAAGGTCTTGGGCTTGATCTGGCGACCCTCCTTCAGCTCGTACAGGTTCTGTCTGAATTTAAGCCTCTGGGATCTACACACAAGGCAAAGACGTCCATCAATCCTCAGATATTTACATTGAATTCAGTCATCACAAATCTAAGTTATTTCAAAGCTATGGATCGCAGAATTTCTAATAACGTTTTCTCCCCTATTTATTAGAATGCATAGTAATACTATTCAACTACAACACTTTTGTTGTTGGTATAAACATTATAGGTGTAGTATTGTACTTGACACTCCAGGTTTTCTCTAAATGAGAAGTCTTACGTAGTCTAGATCTGAGAGTTGTAGCTTTATAGAGTTGTAAATCAATCCTGTCATCATAGTACCCTGGTGTTCACAATTGTTTATCCACTTTGAGAGAACAAGGTGGAGGTCTACACACTCACACTGTCTGAACATCAGTGGCCAGTCCTGCCAGCCCAATATACAGCTTATCTCCCATGGGGAAGATCTTCTGGAAGTCTGTGGTGACCATCTGAGCCTGGATGCCAAACCTCCGGTCCGCTGCTATCGCCACACAGTTCTTCCCTCGCATGGCCATGACGGCCCCTACGTTATAGGACATAATAGACTGTTAGTCAGAGCTTAAACCATTGATAGATCAAACAACTGATTAAAGAGACAAATCAAACTATTTAAACATAAAGCTCATTTTTAAGCACATTCATTGAAATTAAAATTAAGTTTAAGTTGAGGCCCTTCTATACAGCATAACATGTAAAGAATATCCTAAGAATATGTATTATTTGCAACATGCAAATAAGATACTGAATAATGTTGTCCTCAAAATAAATGAATGAAATCTATGTATTTCATTTAAGGACCAAAAACATGACTCAGGGTTATTTCCAACCACCCAAATGTGTAAACGTGGAGCATAACGTTCATCTAAAATCATTTCAACGATCAAAAGAAATAAAAGTAAGATAAAATAAAAAGTGTAGTATTATTATTATTGAACCAAAGTCTTTATTATCCCGCGTTATACATGTTTAAATGTAATGATGTATATGTAACCGGCTGTGTCTGACTCTGCGTTGTGTTGTGTAGAAAGACGACGACCCAGACGTGTAGCTTCATTCAGGATGTACATTTATTTTCACTCCTGACGAAACAGCGACAGAAAGAAAACATTTCTCCAGTCAGTACTCTCTTTAACGTGCCCCTCTCCCACAGAGATCAGTATCAAAAGGGCATAACGTAAAAAGTAACACAACATACCTGACGAAACAGCGACAGAAAGAAAACATTTCTCCAGTCAGTACTCTCTTTAACGTGCCCCTATACAAATTAAACAACACAGAAATACATTGTGAACACCCGTGAGACACTACAACAAAAATAAGTAATAAAAAGTAACTTAAAGTGCATAAAGTCGACACTAAAACACGGAAATTGCTTCTGGCTGAAGAGCCGCCTACCTCTCCCATAGAGATCAGTATCAAAAGGGGAGAACGATGCATGAACCCCGCGAAAAAAAAGGGGAACAGTGTCACATACATAAGGAACGTAGGGGTACACGCTAAAATTATAGTTCCACATACTGATGTGAGTCCTACTGCGTCAGGTATTAACACAAGATGAAACAAGAATAAACACAGATTTTGTGTAATTATATAGACATATTTACATCATATATTATATACAAATGAGACATAACTGTCCCTGTTACACTCACCCCGCTAGAATTATGCAAAATTCTGGGTCGCAAAACAATCCACATATAAACACACTGGCCATTACAACAAGCAACAAAACCATATGAAACAGCAATAAGAGCTTCCTACCTAAAGGATAAGAGAATGAGGGACTCGCTTGGGCCCAGCAAGAACCCACAGTACTCTACAGACAAGGTGAGGTGCAGTTTACACCCCACACCCTGGCCAAACGATGTGGATGAGCGAAAAATAAAATAAAAAAAAGGCTCAATACAGCAGTATATCACCAGAGCACAAATAATGGCTAACACGCCACATTTCACACATTAATAACAGCACGTGGCCTTATCTCAACCCTCAAGAAGGGACTCAAGTTGTGCCATGGACTCAATGAAGCGGCGCACAGGTCTAATGACTCTGCCGAATCGTGAGGTAACCTGGCCATCTACATGTGATGCTTGACGCTTATTGGCAGGGGGCCGTTGTGGCAGAGGAGCTGGGAAAGCCATTGGGGTCTCTACAGCAGTTGCAGGGTCACTAGAAACGGGGGTGACCAACACAGAAGGAGGTGGTGGGTGGTCTGGATGAACAGAGTCATCAACAGGGGACTGCTCAAGGACCCATGAGGCGGTGCGGCCATCCTCCCCGTCAACATCCGAGAGGGAACCAGCTAGGGATGGCCCAGCTGTTGCAGCTGCTGTGTCTAACTCGGACACCTCTGTCCCATGCCAATCAGATGCCGGAGCGGTATCGGTCATGCTAGGGGTAGGTGCGGGCACAGGAGCATCATCTTCACCATCCGAGGCCTCCTCCAGCGGAAGGAAGTTGACTTGCAGCAGCAGGTTTCGGTGAACAACACGCTCATGTCCCTCTGGATCCCTGATCCGGTAGATATGGAGGGCTGGTTTTGAGGCCACCACAGTGTGCACAACAGGCATCCACTTGTCAGAAAGCTTGCATTTTCCCTTGGCACCTTTGTTCGCCAGCAGCACCTGGTCACCGACAGACAGAGGTTGGCCCCTGACCCGTTTGTTATACTGGTCACTCTGATGTCTCTGCTCCGCTGTGCAGTTTTTCTGGGCCAGTGCCATGGCACAGTGCAGGTCTTCCAAGAGGGATTTCACATAGGCATTGTAGTCACACACAGTCACATCATGAAGTACATTCCTGAACAGAAGGTCCACTGGCAGCCTTGGGATTCTCCCGAACATCAAATAGAAGGGCGTGAACCCAGTGGTCTCATGGACAGTGCAATTGTACACGAAAGTCATTGTCTGTATCATCTGCGGCCACTTCTGTTTGGAGCGAAGTGGTAGAGACCTCAACATGTTGCCCAGGGTGCGGTTGAACCTCTCTGTGCCGCCGTTCCCCATAGGGTGGTAAGGTGTGGTGTGGGACTTGTCAACCCCTGACAACTGCAAGAGCTCAGCAATCAGCTCACTTTCAAAGTTTGCTCCCTGGTCAGAATGAAGGCGCTGAGGGAAGCCATAAACACAGAAAAAGTTGTCCCACAGCTTCTTGGCTACTCTCTTAGCTGTCTGATCCTGGCAGGGGAAAGCATGTGCCAACTTTGTATAGTGATCGGTGATCACAAGAACATCCACAGACTTGTTGTGACGGTCTTCAGCTGACCAGAAGTCGATGCACACAAGCTCCAGAGGGGCAGAGGTCTTAATGCTCTCCAGTGGGGCTCTTGCGGAAGGTTCAGGAGTCTTGCTGAGAACACATCTGTGGCAGTGCTTCACATGATTGCGGACATCCTTCTCCATGTCGTACCAGAAGAAACGCTGGCGGGCCAGAGACAGTGTGCGGGGCTGACCTTGATGGCCAGCATGGTCGTGAACACCAGATAATGCATCTGCCTTTAGCGACTCCGGCACCACGAACTGGGACCTCTTCTGTCTAGTCAAGGGATCTTTCGTGACCCTGTAGAGGACGCCATTCAGAAGAGTCAGTTTATCCCACTGCTTCAAGACTCTCAGAGTCGGCTGACTCTCATTGTAGCGTTCCCGTCTGGAAGGCCTGCGCTTCCTGTCGACATAGAGAGCGACCCTGGAAATTACTGGGTCCTGTTGCTGGTGTGACTGCAGCTCAGAAAGAGATAGGGAATGCAACGTGTCCTGGCCAGGTGGTTCAAAGGTGGTGAGGTGATCAACCAGGGAGGCTGCACGCTGCCTAGGAGCAGAGTCCCACTCGTCCAAGGAGGAAAGAAGAGAAGAGACCTCATCCTCAGACATTGAACCTTCAATGGCGTCAGAGTGAGATGGACCCTCCAGTGACTGTGGTTGGCAGGTGAGGCGGAAGGCATCTTGCACAGACCCATCACTGACGTCACAGACCTGGTCCAGTAGCTCCAAGTAGGGTTCACGCAGCAACCGTTCCCTCAAAGGTTTCACGAAAGGGTCTCTGCTGAGGGCATCCGCCACCACGTTCAACCTGCCGGGAATATGTTTGATTTCGAAGGAATACGGAGCCAACTTAGCAACCCACCGCTGCTCACAGGCGTCAAGTTTCTGCTTGGTCATGATATATGTGAGAGGATTGTTATCTGACCAGACGGTGAATCTGTGACCCTTGAGCCAGTGGCTAAACTTCTCACAAACCGCCCACTTTAGAGCCAAGAACTCCAGTCTGTGTGCAGGATAATTGAGCTGGCTGCGACTGAGAGTTTTGCTTGCAAAGGCGATGGGTCTTGCCTTCTCCTCACCAGCAGAAATTTGGGACAGTACAGCACCCAGACCATCAAGGGAAGCATCGGTGGAGAGGATGAAAGGCCTATCAAAGTCTGGGTGTGCCAGCACCACGCTGTTGAGGAGTGCGTGTCTCAGATCATCAAATGCCTTCTCACAGGCAGGGGTCCAATCCTGAGGAGTCAGTTCTCGAAAGGTGCCAGCTCTTCTCCGACCGAAAGAGCCCTTGGCTTTCCTCTTCTGCCCTGCAGTTAAGGCGTAGAGTGGCTTTGCGATGGAAGAACAGCCAGGAATGAAGTGTTGATAATACAGCACCATCCCGAGGAAAGACCTGACCTTCCGCTGAGATGGGGTGCAACCGTCGTCGTTCATGAGATCCTCCTTCCCGAAAGCTGAGATGACCCTCACCTTCTCTTGGTCGACTGAGACGCCACTGCTGTCTATCACGTGACCCAGAAATCCCACAGTCCTGCGAAGGAAGTAGCACTTCTTCTGAGACAGCTTCAGGTTGTTGGCTCTGAGCCGCGAGAAGACAGTCTCCAGCCGTTTCAGGGCTTCCTCCTCGGATTGAGCAAAGACAAGCAGGTCGTCCAAATAACAGAGGAGGCTGGAGAAGTTCAAATCACCAAACACACTCATCATCATCCGCATAAAGGACGCGGGACTGTTGCAAAGACCTTGGGGAAGTCTGTTGTACTCATACAGGCCTAAGGGTGTTGTGAATGCCGAGTACTTCCTGTCAGACTCATGGAGGGGGATGTTGTAGAACCCCGATGTGAGATCCATGGTGCTGAAAAAGGCGTTTCCACCAAGGGCAGCAAGACAGTCGGCCTGGTGAGGCAGCGGGTGGGCGTCCTTGACGGTCTTGGCATTAAGCCAGCGAAAGTCAGTGCAGATCCTTAACTCTCCTGACTTCTTCCAGACAAGGACCAGCGGCGATGCATACTCACTGACTGATTTACTGATGATGCCTTTCAACTCCATCTCAGACAGCACCTCTCTCAGTTTGTGATAGTGTGCTGGAGGGACACGGCGATAGGGTAGCCTGAAGGGGTGATCATCAGTGAGATGAATCCCGTGGACGAACTCTTTCGCTTCCCCACAGTCCAGCTTGTCTTTGGAGAAGACATCCTGGTAAGTGAGCAACAGTTCAGAGAGTCTCTTTTTCCATTCATCTGACACCGCACAGCCTTCGAGGTCGATGTCTGCCAATCCACAGTCTTTAAGCTGCTGAGTGTGGGTAGAGATTTTAAAATCTCAGATCTGCTCTAGTCCAGCAGCTGTAACTCAGGTCTCAGTGAGTCACGCCCCTCAAGTGTGCATTCCAAGAGGTTGGAAGACTCTGCTGATTGCGTGAAGTGCAAAACGCTTCCCAGCCGAAAAACATTTTAAATAGCGCATTTCAAATCAGAATAACTGAGTGTGCATCCAGACTCGGCGAGGACACTATCGATACTGACTCAGCAATCACTGTAAGTTATATTCTTGTTTAAATAGACTTCTCTGTTTCATTTATTCTACTCTGTATAATTGTTCTGTAGTTATTGTAGCTAAAACGGCGATTTCTGAGAGATTTTAAAATCTCAGATCTGCTCTAGTCCAGCAGCTGTAACTCAGGTCTCAGTGAGTCACGCCCCTCAAGTGTGCATTCCAAGAGGTTGGAAGACTCTGCTGATTGCGTGAAGTGCAAAACGCTTCCCAGCCGAAAAACATTTTAAATAGCGCATTTCAAATCAGAATAACTGAGTGTGCATCCAGACTCGGCGAGGACACTATCGATACTGACTCAGCAATCACTGTAAGTTATATTCTTGTTTAAATAGACTTCTCTGTTTCATTTATTCTACTCTGTATAATTGTTCTGTAGTTATTGTAGCTAAAACGGCGATTTCTGAGAGATTTTAAAATCTCAGATCTGCTCTAGTCCAGCAGCTGTAACTCAGGTCTCAGTGAGTCATGCCCCTCAAGTGTGCATTCCAAGAGGTTGGAAGACTCTGCTGATTGCGTGAAGTGCAAAACGCTTCCCAGCCGAAAAACATTTTAAATAGCGCATTTCAAATCAGAATAACTGAGTGTGCATCCAGACTCGGCGAGGACACTATCGATACTGACTCAGCAATCACTGTAAGTTATATTCTTGTTTAAATAGACTTCTCTGTTTCATTTATTCTACTCTGTATAATTGTTCTGTAGTTATTGTAGCTAAAACGGCGATTTCTGAGAGATTTTAAAATCTCAGATCTGCTCTAGTCCAGCAGCTGTAACTCAGGTCTCAGTGAGTCACGCCCCTCAAGTGTGCATTCCAAGAGGTTGGAAGACTCTGCTGATTGCGTGAAGTGCAAAACGCTTCCCAGCCGAAAAACATTTTAAATAGCGCATTTCAAATCAGAATAACTGAGTGTGCATCCAGACTCGGCGAGGACACTATCGATACTGACTCAGCAATCACTGTAAGTTATATTCTTGTTTAAATAGACTTCTCTGTTTCATTTATTCTACTCTGTATAATTGTTCTGTAGTTATTGTAGCTAAAACGGCGATTTCTGAGAGATTTTAAAATCTCAGATCTGCTCTAGTCCAGCAGCTGTAACTCAGGTCTCAGTGAGTCACGCCCCTCAAGTGTGCATTCCAAGAGGTTGGAAGACTCTGCTGTCGCCCATCAGCAGAAAATAGTTAACTAATTACAGCGGCGTGCCCCCAAAGCTGTGAGAACTGAGCAATCAGGTATCCATCTTAGGTTGCGTTTTCCTGGAGCGTCAGCTTCAGCGTCAGCCAGACGAAGACTGACAAAGACATTAAGAGTCCTGTGGGAGTCACGTGGGAGGCAAAGAGGAGGCAAATCCTACTCTGATTGCGCCAAGTATCGCTGGTGTTATTTAGTCTTATTCAATTCTCTTGGGTTCTCTAGCCCCTCATGCTATAATCATGTGTATTTTCTGCATTCCTGTTCATGTGTCTTCTCGCAATTATCACTGGCCCCGTGTTTCTCCTAATCGATTTCACCGGCCTGCTCTCATCTATCCCACATGCTCCACTGAGATCCAACATCTCGTTTCAGGGGGCCTGTGGAACTGCCAGTCAGCTGTCCCTAAGGCTGACTTCATCTCTGGCTACGCTTCCCTGCAGTCTCTGGATTTCCTTGCTCTCACGGAGACCTGGATCACTCCATCCAACACATCCACCCCAGCAGCTCTCTCCACAGCATATTCCTTCTCCCATACACCCAGACCCTCTGGCAGAGGAGGTGGCACTGGTCTCCTGCTCTCTCCCAAATGGAGCTTTTCCCTCTTCAAGCTACCTAATTTCACTCCTTCTACCTTTGAATTCCATGCCGTCACAGTAACCCATCCTATACAATTAACCATTGTTGTTCTCTACCGTCCACCAGGCGCCTTGGGGGACTTCTTGGAGGAGTTAGATAATCTCCTCTCACACATCCCTGAAACTGGCCCTCCCGCTGTACTTCTCGGAGATTTCAACCTCCAGACAGGGAAGATATCTGAACTAACATCTCTGTTAACCACCTTTGCTTTCTCACTGTCTCCATCCCCACCAACTCATAAAGCTGGCAATGTCCTTGATCTCATATTCTCAAGGAACTGCTCTACTTCTAACCTCTCTGTAAACCCGCTCCACACATCCGATCACTTCTTCATTTCATTCTCTCTACCCCTTTCCAAACATAACAACCTCATCTCTTCTAACTCTGCTCCTGTCCGCCGTAACCTCCGTTCCCTCTCCCCCTCTACCTTTGCCTCATCGGTGCTCTCAGCCCTCCCTTCCTCTGACTCGTTCCAACTCCTGCCTCCAAACGCTGCTGCAAAAACTCTCCTCTCTACTCTCTCATCCTCTCTGGACTCTCTCTGTCCTCTCACATCGCGGCCGGCTCGTCAGTCCCCTCCTGCTCCCTGGCTAAATGACGCACTGCGTGCTAATAGAACCATCCTTCGGGCAGCAGAGCGGAAATGGTGGAAATCCAAACACCATGACGACCTCCTAACCTATCAGGCTCTCCTCTCCTCTTTCTCTGCTTCCATCTCTCAGGCAAAAAGCACTTTCTTTCAAGATAAGATCCAATCTTCCTATTCCAATCCCAAAAAACTATTTTCTATCTTCTCCACCCTCTTGGACCCTCCCAAAGCACCTCCCCCCTCCTCCCTTCTGTCAAGCGACTTTGTTAACCACTTTGAAAAAAAGGTTGATGATATTCGCTCTTCCTTTTCTGACTCACCTTTACTCACCGCTGGGTCACCAGACACTCCCTTCACCCACACACTGACCTCCTTCTCCCCTCTCTCTCCAAGTGAGGTTCTTACCCTCGTTACCTCTGCCCGTCCTACCACCTGTTCTCTGGACCCTATCCCCTCAAACCTCCTTCAGACTATCGCTCCTGATATTCTACCATTTCTCACCCATTTCATCAACACTTCTCTAACTTCTGGTCACTTTCCAAACAGTCTCAAGGAGGCAAGAGTAAACCCTCTCCTTAAGAAACCCACTCTCAATCCGTCTGATGTTATTAACTACAGGCCCGTCTCTCTCCTCCCGTTCCTGTCTAAAACACTTGAACGCGCTGTCTTTAAACAACTCTCCTGTTATCTCCATCAGAACAACCTTCTGGATCCGCACCAGTCTGGTTTCAAGGCAGGTCACTCAACAGAAACTGCTCTCCTTGCTGTCTCTGATGAACTGCACACTGCTAAAGCAGCCTCCCTCTCCTCTGTCATCATCCTTCTGGACCTGTCTGCTGCATTCGACACAGTGAACCATCGGATCCTCCTTCGCACTCTCCAAGAACTTGGAGTTTCAGGCACTGCACTTTCCCTCCTCACCTCATACCTCAACGACCGCACCTACAGGGTTACTTGGAGAGGGTCCGAGTCCGACCCTTGTAAATTAACTACAGGGGTCCCTCAGGGCTCGGTTCTTGGTCCCCTCCTCTTCTCCCTGTACACAAACTCGCTCGGGTCTGTCATTAGCCCGCATGGTTTTTCATACCACTGCTACGCTGACGACACCCAACTAATTCTGTCCTTTCCCCGCTCAGAGACCCAGGTCGTCACACGCATCTCTGCTTGCCTAGCAGACATCTCTCGGTGGATGTCTGCTCATCACCTCAAGCTCAACCTTGACAAGACTGAACTGCTCTTCCTTCCGGGAAAAGATTGTCCCACTCTTGACCTAACAATCAACATCGGCACCTCTGTTGTTTCCCCGACTCAGACTGCAAGGAATCTGGGTGTGGTCCTAGATAACAAATTGTCCTTCACTGCAAACATCGCTGCTACAACCCGCTGCTGCAGATACACGCTTTACAACATCAGGAGGATACGTCCCCAGCTGACCCAGACATCAGCGCAGATTCTGGTCCAGGCTCTCGTCATCTCACGCCTAGACTACTGCAACTCACTCCTGGCTGGTCTACCTGCATGTGCCATCCGACCTCTGCAGCTCATCCAGAATGCAGCGGCTCGTCTGGTCTTCAACCTTCCCAAATTCTCCCACACCACACCGCTCCTCCGCTCCCTTCACTGGCTTCCAGTAACTGCTAGAATCCACTTCAAGACACTGGTACTTGCGTACCATGCTGTGAATGGATCTGGCCCTTCCTACATCCAGGACATGGTTAAACCGTACACCCCAGCACGTGCACTCCGCTCTGCATCAGCCAAACAGCTCGCTGCACCCGCACTGCGAGGGGGACCCAAGTTCCCGTCAGCAAAAACACGTGGGTTTGCTATCCTGGCTCCAAAATGGTGGAATGAGCTCCCCATTGAAATCAGGACAGCAGATAGCTTACACATCTTCCGACGCAAACTGAAAACTCATCTCTTTAGACTCCACTTCGAGCGATAGAATTACTAACAAAGCACTTATATACTAATAAAGGGCTGGCTTTCTAAATGCCAGTTGAGTAGCACTTGAAATGTTTGGCTCTATGAAACCTGATGTACTTATATGATTCTGTTTTCTTAAAGGTTGTATCTTCCTGGTCGAATGCACTTATTGTAAGTCGCTTTGGATAAAAGCGTCAGCTAAATGCAATGTAATGTAATGTAATGTAATGTAGAGCTGGCATCTGAGTTGGGAGGAGGGTCAGCTGCCTGACTGGTCTGTGGCCTATTCACACCCTGAGAGAGGGGAAGGTCTTCCATCGCGACACAAGTAAACACATCGGCCACTTTAGCATTGCGGCGTAGTGTCACGGGACTCTTGGTTGGGTTAAGGACCTTCATAGGGACCCAACGATCTCCCCACATGGGTGCCACAACCCGTCCCACAATAATGTCTTTGGGGGCTGAACGGGAGGAGGTGGGCTCCACAATGACAGTGCTCCCAGGGGACACAGGAACACTGCCAGGTAGCTTTCCCCACACCAGATACTCCTTCTGTGGTGCTAGAGTGATAGCTTGCCGTAGCTTGACCGTGCCAACCTTGTCAGGCAGTTCAGGACCAGACCAACGAGTGATGCAGCTGAGCAACTGAAGAAACTGCTCACAGTCGGGGTCTGAGGTGTTGGACTGGATGAGCTCCCAGTACTTCTCATCAGACTTCATCCTCTGTAATATGGGCCTGATGACGTTGCTACCAATAATGAGTTCGTCTCTCTGCCCTGGGACAAGGAAAGTTGGCACAATGAATTTAGAACCGTAAACCTCAATCTCCAGGTCATAGATACATCTGGGTTGTGTCATAAGGCCACCACAGCCAACTAGGACCACCTTCTCTGGCACAGGCTGAGGACAAGGGAGGACACCAGCAGCTCTAAGATTGGACTCTGCCTCTTCGCTGACTGTGCATGACATGCTCCCTGAATCAAGCATCCCCCTTAAAGTTGACTGACCCCCTACTAACACTGGGGTATAAAACAAGTCATTGGCTCCTTCAACTCTATGTGAACCCACAGCAATCACAGTTTTGTCATCAGGAAGATTACTACAGCAGTTCACATATGTTGATCTTAAGTCATTTTCCTCACTGAGGGTGTCACTAGTGCCGCCCATGCTATCCCTCTCACTGCACGGGCGGGCTAGTTTAAACCAGCATTGGAGGGAGAAGGTGGCATGGCTGAGGAAGGAGAGGCCTGTGGGCACTGATTTCTTATGTGACCAGGACTGAAGCAGTTAAGGCATAATCTGTAAAGCCTGCAGTGTGCATGGGTTGAATGGTCCCTGGAGCCACAAACCTTGCATGGAAAGGACTCAGATGCCTGCTGGTAACGGGGTCGACCATTCTGACGGTGGACTTGTTGGTGGTTGCCTGGCTGACCATTCTGACGGTGGGCTTGTTGGTGGTTACCTGGCTGATGGTAGTCTGGCCTTTGACTGGTTGTAAGGGAAGCGTTGCACATAGCCAGAACTCTGTCAAACATTGCAACTACCTGTTGAACACCAGCGTCGGTAGTAGGTGGGTTGACGGTGGTAGGGGCTGGGTCAGAGACAGCAGAGAGAGGCAGGGATAAGGGGGACACTTGGGGACTCACCCTAGCATGGTCTGGCTGAGGCTGACTGTAAGCAAGGGCAGTGGCCGGTAGAGAGTTGGGAGGGGGGTCTGGTTGGTGCGCTAATGAGGCCTGAGACATCCCCAGATTGACAGGGCGAAAAGAATCAGTCACAGGGCTCTGACTATAAACTGACAGACCCACCACATTATGAGACTGCGCTGCTGTTTTTCTCACATTTCTCATATGGGCGTCCAGACGCTCCTGAACCTCAGCCGTAGTCCACCGCTCAGGTGCCTTCAGTTGGAATGATATGGCGAGACTGGGGTCAGGACAGTGATTAATGAACATCAAGACCACTTCTGCACTGGGGTCATCTACACATTTACCTCGCCTCCGGAGGCACTCGTCCGCAGCATCTATTGACTTGTTAAGGCGTATCCAATAGTCCATAGCACTTTCACCAGCACGTGGAACAGTGCCGTAAAAATCTTTCATGGGCAAGTTAGAGTATGACAGCTCACTAAAGTTACCCTTTAATATGTCAAACACAGCTGTGGGCAGGTCGGTCGCACTCAAGTCAGGTCGGCTGCGGATTGACACTTTCACCACATCCCTGGCTTTACCTGTTAGTCTTGACATAATCAGATCAAACCTTTCTACGTGAGTGTCACATTTCACTCTATTCAGGTAACATCTCATCATGTCCTCCCATTCATGAATAGAAAATACATCAGCACGATCACCCCTGAAGTAAGGCGGAACCTTGGTGTCTGACTGCACCACAACCTTCAATTGAGACAAATCAGCCTGGTGGGACGGGTGTGGATTGGTGGGAGACTGAGGCTGGGCAGCACTGGGCTGGTGCATGGTGCTTGATATGTTCTCACCTATCTGTTTAGCCAAACTTGTTATCATTTCCCCAAAAGCTTCAACAGATACTACTTGTGTAAGTTTACGGTCTGGCTGCATAATAGGTGTGGAGCTTGCAGCAGGTGTTAATGTCGGGTTGAAATCACTAGCGAACCCAAATCTTTCACTACCTTTAAGTCGCTGGCCCCTCCCCAACCCAAATGTGACATCATGCCCACTAACATCCATATTGTTAATGACAACAACAAAAAAATCCCACAAAGCAATCAAAACACAGTTTAAAGCCACCCACAAGAGATAAAACACTAAAATAAAATAAAATGATAAAACACAGATAGACAGATATACTCAGTGATAAGTGTCCTCTCAGACTCAGTGCATCTCTCAATTTGAATATGTACACTGTCCCTTTAACGCACCTGCCGTCGCAGCAAGAGAGGGGGAAAAAAAAAAAAGAGGAAAAAAAACACACACTCCAGTCTTTCCTTCTTCCCGCCGGAGGGCAGCAGCTTTACCCCGGGGACCAGACGGCGCTGGTCGCGGATACAACGGGTCGTCACGGCACCAAGTGTAACCGGCTGCGTCTGACTCTGCGTTGTGTTGTGTAGAAAGACGACGACCCAGACGTGTAGCTTCATTCAGGATGTACATTTATTTTCACTCCTGACGAAACAGCGACAGAAAGAAAACATTTCTCCAGTCAGTACTCTCTTTAACGTGCCCCTCTCCCACAGAGATCAGTATCAAAAGGGCATAACGTAAAAAGTAACACAACATACCTGACGAAACAGCGACAGAAAGAAAACATTTCTCCAGTCAGTACTCTCTTTAACGTGCCCCTATACAAATTAAACAACACAGAAATACATTGTGAACACCCGTGAGACACTACAACAAAAATAAGTAATAAAAAGTAACTTAAAGTGCATAAAGTCGACACTAAAACACGGAAATTGCTTCTGGCTGAAGAGCCGCCTACCTCTCCCACAGAGATCAGTATCAAAAGGGGAGAACGATGCATGAACCCCGCGAAAAAAAGGGGAACAGTGTCACATACATAAGGAACGTAGGGGTACACGCTAAAATTATAGTTCCACATACTGATGTGAGTCCTACTGCGTCAGGTATTAACACAAGATGAAACAAGAATAAACACAGATTTTGTGTAATTATATAGACATATTTACATAATATATTATATACAAATGAGACATAACTGTCCCTGTTACATATAGTGAAACCTCGTTGCTGGGTTGTTGAAGTTGTTGCAGTTGTCTGCTGTCAGTGGACTCACATTAACAAATTGCTGACTAGCTTAGTAGGTTGAAGCTTTAGCTAACCAAACTAGCAATGTCTAATTAACCAAACGTTAGCTGATGTTGACCCAAACGCAACATCAGCCCTTTAAGTGAACCGGATTTATTGAATCATAATGCCATTAAAGTGAATTCGGGGAATGATTGTAACAGTTAAGTTAGCCTACAAGACACAACGTTAGCTCGTGTGCAGCTAAGCTAAGTATTTAGCATTGCAGCAATGCTACCATCACAATTAAATGTTTTGTATAATTAACTACAACATTGAATATATTGAAACGTTTAGAGTTGTGAGATTGAAGTTACTTGCAACCCCAAACTTAAAATATGTTTTCATTGAATATTTGCTAAATTTAAGCTGGATGGAGAAGTCCATAAGCTAGCTGGCTACCAACATTAGCTTAGCCATCTCTTGTAACTGTTACCCTTAAATACTAGTTATATTTGACCATTTACCTAAAAACACATTGGCATGTGATCTAATGTCTGGTGCTCTTACCATTGTGAGTCTGTTGTGATTTTTTCACGATATCTGCGGCGTGCAGGTTCATTTAATTGTTTGACATAGTCGGTGTCCTCCATGATTCCTGCGTTGATGAATGATTGCGTTTTCACTTCCTGACCTCCACTTGAATTTCGCGCGTCGTAGAAGTCACGTGACTGAAACCAAGCTATTCAA
The DNA here is from genome assembly GCF_949606895.1 of Notothenia rossii. NCBI lineage: Eukaryota > Metazoa > Chordata > Actinopteri > Perciformes > Nototheniidae > Notothenia > Notothenia rossii. The sequence continues at coordinate 29,650,148 of NC_136907.1, read as the reverse complement.
AAAAGAGAACAGAGCGAAAAATACAAACAACAAATTGTGTCAGGTGCGTGTGACCTGCTCCGCTGCGCGTGCATCGTTTCCAAAGTGCTTCCACAGCAGTGACACACATCTGTGGATAATCATTTATACGAAAATGGTTAAAGCAACCATCACTAAACGACAGTAGCAACAGGTCAGATGGGGACATCACGTTACCCTCCGTTGTGGACACTAGCTTACTCCCGCCTGACTCGCCGCCCTCACCCCCGGAGCAGCAGTCTTTGTCGCCCGAAACTACACCGCCCCTCTGCGGCCCGCAGGTGCCAGGATACCACGGCAAAACAGAGCCTGCCCAGGTATATCTAAACAAGTACCCACCTGTACAGTGGGATAAGGCCGTCATTTTGCAGCTCTTGGCCTAAAAATAGACAATGGCTAGAATATACATGTAAAAAATAGTACCATATTCTACGGTGGCCCTTAAGTGCAGACACCACAGCATTTCCGAAAACACAACAGCATTTCAGAAAACGCCACAGCATTTCAGAAAACGCTACAGCATTTCCGAAAACACAACAGCATTTCAGAAAACGCCGAAGCATTTCAGGAAACACCACAGCATTACAGAAAACACAACAGCATTTCAGAAAACACCACAGCATTTCACATTGGACGGAAAGGGTATTCCTTTAGGGAGAACACTTCTTGTTTATGATTGGACAGAGCCAGCCAGAGAAGCACTGCTGTGATTGGTTGTTTTTGCTGCCAGTCAAGAAATGACGCTTCGTGATTGGTCAACGGCCGACAGCGTATATAATATTACGTCCCAACCCAACACATCAGCCGTTAGCACACACACTCAGAGCTCACAGCTCCTCATATCTGTTCAGAAGCTGGACAAAAGTTAAACATATACAAACCACAGACTGTCGATGTCATGGCGAATACAGTCGCTGCTTTATTTATGTTTGTATGACGTTGTTGTGAGTGTGTACGGAGCAGCTACAGGTTAGTTTAGCCTGATGGATCCGATTCCATTCAGAAAACACGCATTTGAAAAGCTTTTCGCCTGCCGTCTTGTCTGCAGACTTGTCAAAGCGTTAATTCATGGTTTTGACTAACCCTTATCAGTATGTAGTTACTTCGGCATCACTTTGAAACGTGTATTACAATTAAATCACTGTCAAATATGTTCATTTTGTTGTAGTTGGTATCTCCCATAGGATTTACATGGAGATACGCCCCGCCCCCTCTCCAGCGCGTCTTGTTTGAATGACAGAAGCAAACACAGCTGACAGCCGCGGTGAAACTCGAGCGATTAGAGCGATGCGAATATTGGGTAGTCTACCATAGTATTTACATGGAGATAAGCCCCTTAAAAACCATGAATTAATAAAGCATTAATTCTGTGTTTACTCCTGTCATTCAAACAAGATGCTGGAGAGGGGGCGGGGGCGATCGATCCGGCTAAACTAACCTTTAGCTGCTCCGTCCACACTAACAACAACGTCATACAGACATAAATAAAGCAGCAACTGTATTCGCCATGACATAGACAGTCTGTGTTTTGTATATAACTTTTGTTCTGTTTCTGAACAGATATGAGGAGCTGTGAGCTCTGAGTGTGTGCTAACAAGTAATGGCTGATGTGTTGGGCCAATCACAAAGCGTCATTTCTTGACTGGCAGCAAAAACAACCAATCACAGCAGTGCTTCTCTGGCTGGCTCTGTCCAATCACAAAAAAGAAGTGTTCTCCCTAAGGAATACCCTTTCCGTCCGATGTGAAATGCTGTGGTGTTTTGTGAAATGCTGTGGCGTTTTGTGAAATGCTGTGGCATTTTCTGAAATGCTGTAGTGTTTTTTAAAATGTTCTCCAGGTCACAACGTCAATCTCACATGATGATGTGATCCAGTTTTGAAGAACAGTAAATATTCTCTTACCAGAGTATATGATGGGACCAAGGTGATGTTTAGTTCATGGTTTTAATAATACTTTTGCCTTTCAATGTTTGCCATTTCAAACCATGAGCTGGTTCAAATAATATTTGCCTTGATTTACAATATGTTCTCATTTGTTTTATCAGTACAGTTTTGAAGCAGGGCTCGACATTAAAGTCCATGTAATGTCCAAAATAAAAGTTATTCTGTGTTAATAAATCGCTTCATCACTTTCCACTGTTTCATTTGACATATCAACATCAATGATTCTTTCCATAAATACCCCCCAAATAACATGAAATGTGTGCCACTTTCCCGTGTTATTCCGCTCCGGTAGCGAAAAGCTTGCCAGCCATTAACCCAGCTGTGTGACGTCACACGTGGCAAACACCAGCCTCGTCTGGATTGTTTGTTTTGTATCCTTCCGCTATTTTCGCTCAACATATGTGTAACCGGACCTCGCTAAACTTTTTTTATCTAACAATTCATGATGGGGAAGCGATGTGTAGTTGTGAGCTGTGAATGTTTCCTGATTGCTATAAACATTGATCATGGGTGCTGGAAGATTGTGCACAAAACTCGGGTCAGAATTAAGTTACTACAGGTGTTATGCCAGCTTGAGCTAAATGTCACCAGAGTACAGTGAACTTGCCTAGTGACTGAAATATATAAAACTTGAAGTGAAATAAGTAAGGCCAAAAATGAATTACGTCTGAATATCTTTATTATTTTTACCACTTTTAATTATTTGTGGGCTCGCACATATACCAAAATAGACTAATGTACACTGCAATAAAGATAAAATGTTACAAGTGAAAAATTAACAAAAGAACCCTTTTTTATTTATCAAACAGTAAATTAATACAATCTTACAAATTTGTGATTTGGAAAATGTTGTTATATTTACATGTTTCTTTGGAAAAATAATATTGTAAATGATGTACTTTGTAAATTATTTACATCATGCGAAACCATTTTAACCAGTTCAGCTGCATGACTTTGAAATCCCTGATAGCGGCCTCCCGGCTCAGGGTAAGTCTTCCGTATCTCGGTTACAGCACATGCAGCGGGACTCTGATTTTTGGGCCGAGTAGGCCTACACCCCAGCACCAACGTACAAACTGTCGATAAGCTGTATATCTATACTTCCTAATGAAAAAAAAGTATACAGATTATAAATATATTTGGAGAAAAATAAAATGTTATGTAGTAGCCTACTATTATGTAGCAATTGTTACAAATTGGCTTATAACATGATATTTGTATTTTACTTGTACAAAATAAATATGAGGTTATACATGACTGCTTGACAGAATCATAGACCTCTTATATATTTCCTCACCTGTGTAGTTGTTTCTTTTCTCAAGCATACATTGAACTTGCATACACAGAAAAAATAAAAGCCAAGCTGTTTTTGACTGCTTGAAAGAGTTTAATGGTATCTTTAAAAGTGTACCATATCTGTAGCGACTAAAAGTATTATATGAAAGCAAAGCTGCAATAGGCAGTTGGGTCAATCAATATTTACTTACTGGTGTAGTGGGCCATCAACTGCTCTGTGTTGTTGTTTGTATTGAAGATACGCTATTTTCAGTGTCCAAACACTGAGACAGCCTTCTCTAAAGCCTGGGTGGCTAATAATGCACCTTGGTTTCTCGTCGGTGTCTTCTATCTGGCAGAGTCCTGCACGGGTCTGATTTTCAAGACCCGCTCCCGCCCCGCACCCGTGACGTGCAGTACCGAACCCGCCCCGCTACCCGCACATATTGCCAATTAGTCCCGCAACCCGACCCGACCCGCCGGCACATGATCCGCAACCCGACCCGAACCCGCATATATATAAGCAGTGACAACGTGCAATTATTAACACACGCAGTTGCATATTTGGCTCAAAAAGCCTGGGATGTTGTTTATTTTCTCCATCTAGGATGACACCAAAAGCCTCCCAGACGTTGGATTTTGCTCTTGAGGAAGAGTTATTGAAAATGCTGTATTCTCCGCTATAGAGAGCTTCACCTCAGCTATCCAGAATGTGGTGCGCTCAGCAGCAGATAGATGCACTGCAGAGGTTATGATTATGCTCGGTACCGCGGAGGAGAGGTCTGAGGATTTAAACATTAAACTAAATTATTATTGTTTAAATATATTTATTATGCAACACCCGCAACCGGACCCGCATCATCTTTGTTTTACCCAGAAGCGAACCCGGAAAAAAGCGTTTGAAAAAATACCACCCGCAAATCACCTTTTTTGCGGGTCACCCGTCGGGTACCCGCGGATACCCGACCCGATGCAGGACTCTGCTATCTGGTCAGTAGGTTGCAAACTGTCTATTTGTTCCATCACCTGCCAGATCTCTCTGCAGCATACACATTCATCTGCAGTGGGCATGCTTTCACAGCATTGACATGTACACCTGAATATTGTACATAACATTAAAAAACAAAACAATATCTGCCGGACGTGTGAGGAACAGATGACAAATTAAGATCGACATTTAGTGCAGGTCAAATTAAATAAAACAGAATTTACCATTCAGTATTGCCGACTCGAGTCTCGCCGGCTGCGGAATCCGCTTCTCTTTCACAAGTTTCTGCCTCGTTGTTCGATTGCTGGGCAGGAGGCTCGTACTTATAAGGCAAAATGCCTTGAAGTGAAAGGCTAGCTGGTTCACTCTCTACTTCTGTAACTGAATCCAGATAACCCACTGAATCTGAGCTTGAATGATCGCTGTCGCTGTCGCTGTCTGAAGTTATCGCGTTGCTTGCCATTTGGACTGATTTGATCAAATGGCAATGTTTGCCACGTGTGACGTCACCGCTCGTTCGGGAGTGATCGGGGGCGTACTCGGCAAACTTCGGAACCAACATCGGTTTTTAACGTATATGTCATTTAATTATGACGAAACTTTAAACATTTTTATTTATTTTTATTCTGGTGATATCTAAACTACATGTTAAAAAACACCTGTGTTAGATGCATTACATGGCCTTTAAGGACTGCCCGATGGCCCGGGGCCATCTAGTATTTAGCTCGGGCAATGAAGCCTCACCTGCTGGTGGCCCGATCGGGCAATCTATTATGCCAGTATCAAGCAGCTCGCGGATCCAGTAATGAGTGACCTGACAATAACACTAAACATATCTATAACTAGTTTAGGTAGTTTGAGAGGTAATTAAAATAGCTACGTGTGATATTTTAACCTGAAGTGTGTGTTTTGTCCGCTCACCGCTGCATGTGATCATGCAGAGCTGCGTGTCGACTCGTCAGCAGCAGCAGCAGCTGATCTCTCTCTCCCGTCAGATTTGACTTCACTCGCGTTTATGTCCATATTGATCAGATCCAGCTAGTTCTAGCTAATGATATGACTACCTGCTTATTAAAAGACACCTAAACAATAAGTGTCGCTATGCAACTGGGTGAGGCCACAAAGTATAGCGCAGCATTATGGATTTGTTTACATGCCCACCGGAACCCCGAGGCATAACCAACAGATCAACGCACAATCAACCCATACAGGACATCTCTTTCTCCACATTAAGTGTTAGACATTAGAATTGACTATTATTGTCTGTCACATACTCTTCTTGTCTGTCACATTAGTGGCGCAACTGAAGCGGTATTGCACTAATGGAAATTATTTTGACCGAAGAGATCTAGATTTGCCGGCTAACGGCTAACTCTGACGTCGCCATTTTGTGTGCTTCGCGGATGCGCTCGGCTCCTCTCGACTGCTGCTTGGGTCTACTCTGTCAGCTTCCGGATGAGAAGCTTCGACCAACTTACAGTAGATAACATTACAAACATTTTTAACAGGGGCCATAATAGTGTAAATAATGTTTGTTTTGGCAGTTACAACTGAATGTAATGTTTTCTACTTTTTTACATCTGGGAAGGCCTTTGCCTTCATCAGATGGAAAGTGTCTTGACCAACAACTTAAGTATTTTTTATAGCTATGCAGGGCATGCAAGCGAGCAAACACAAACAAGAACAAACAAACAAGTGAAATTAAGAATAAAATTGAAATTGTACAATATACTATTGTGGTGGTTCATCTTATAATTCCGTCGAGAGAATGCAGCAGACAGCATAGATCTAAGACCTGCAAAAATTAAAATGTTCTAGGGGGAGGCCCCGCAAACCCTTTGTGCCATTTTGTCCGCGCGGATTTTTCAGGGCAATCTCTATTGGGCTCAGGGCCATCTGTAAATTAGCTTAGATGGCCCACAGGGCCATCTCCCAAAATCCTTAATGTCATGCACTGTTTGAAGCTTTTGTGCTTTTCTTTGCCATAGTCCACTTTGGAATATATGAAATACTTCAGGATTGCACTCACTTGAAATGTGTGAAACTTGCTTGGTTTCAAAACATAACAAATGCCATAATCTGTTCATTGGGGACTGTTACGTGCCGCAGTTGGTGCCTGTGTGTGTGCTTTTGTGTGGGTGTCTCTCTCTCTCTCCCTCTGATTGTCTCCAGGTGCAGCCTCTCCCCAGGTGCTCCCAATCCCCAATCAGCGCCTCCATAAAGGACCTGAGGAAGGCTGCAGTCGTGGTCTCCTTCTCCTCTAGCTGCATGTATCTGTGAGAGGCCTGTGGTCTGGTGAATTGTTAGGAGATGTGCTCGGAGATGTGCTCGGAGATGTGCTCCATTTGACCTTTTAGTGTATTGTTTAATTTAGTCACTTTCTTTAAGAAGAAAGTTGTTCTTAGTTACTTTAAGTTTGTTTTTGCAAATTGGCTGCTGAGCCTGTGTTCTTTTTGTCCATTAAAATACCTGCTCTTGTATTTCTGTCGAGGATTGTACGGTGTATGACAAAGTGAAAGGTGCTGTTCTCAGGGCATATGAGCTTGTGCCTGAGGCCTACAGGCAGCGTTTCCGTGGCCTGAAGAACATTTCTGGCCAGACATATGTGGACTTCGCGAGGGAGAAGAAAATCCTCTTTGACAGGTGGTGTAGAGCAGGGGTGGGGAACCTTTTTCCTCTCAAGGGCCATTTCAATTTTTACAACATCCTTCGAGGGCCGTACAAATTATTGAACTCAACGTCTGCTTAAAAAACTCAAATCAAAGCCCATTCATGTCGCCTTTCTTTCATGCTGTGCACAGAAGAAGCAACGTCTTAATCCAGATATTTGACCATGACCCGCGCATTCATGCACAGAAAGATATGGACACAAGATGTGTGCAAATGTATTTAGTTTCATATCCATGTGGACATGATTTATGTGGGGGGGGGAGGTTGGGGGCATGCATCACCAGGAAGATTTTTCCTTTTAAATGTTGAAGTTAAAAGCATCAATCTGGTGCACTTTGAGAGCAACATGAAGAGATCTATGGATACATCTCTCAACACCCATATGAAACAGAACTGTAAGCAGATTTTTTTCTTTATGGATATTTTACAAATCACTCCCGTTTTAAACTGTATTCTTGTTTATTAATAACAACTTTTTTTTACTGTCATATTAGTATTGTATACCTGTTTACTTTAATCTCTTATTTTTCTATAACTATAATGATCATATAAAGATGTGCCTTTACCTCACTGGTTGGAGAAAAAGCTTCTTATATTCGTTAGCATAGCTAGCTAACCAGATGCTAATAACAACAAAGTTATTGAGACCTCAGAAATCGGGAGCATTTAAAAATGCAAAATGGGGGGGGGGGGGGGGGTGCTAGTGGCTCGCCAGAGCTGTTAGAACTACAATAAGCATGTTAATGTTAATCTAAGTGCAATGCCTTGCGGCCTGTAGCACCATCCTTGATGGAGCATATGTGTGGGCTGGACCTGTACCAGGAAAGGAGTGAGCAGAGAGTAGAGTAGTTGTTGATTCTTGTTCTGTTTCCTGTGACTATCTGCTTCACCCTCTCAGACTTTGAGTTGCGCGCGCCACTAAAGAGACGTGTTACCATGGAAACCAAACAATGGTGTAGCTGTATTAAAGTCCGAGTGGAAACAGTGCTGAGTAAATCTGATTTTGTCAGAAATCGGGAGAAATATGACGCCGGGAGGAAACCGGGAGAGGGCAATGAAATCGGGAGTCTCCCGCGAAAATCGGGAGGGTTGACAAGTATGTGTGTACGGCTCCTTATGGGTACTGCAATTTGTGAAGTCCCGGCCCGGAGCCGTGTTCTGGTGCTCTCCGTTAGAACTACACTCCTGTCAGACGAGACTACCACGTGATGACACGTTAGGTTCGTGTTGTGTTCAAGGACCCTGAACTTGGCCAGGAAAAACAAGCTTGTTTAATTATTTTGCGGTCTAGATTTCTTGAATTTTTTTCTTTTTTGCGTGTGTTTATAAATTACCTCGAGGGCCGTACCAAATGGTCTCGCGGGCCGTATACGGCCCGGAGGCCAGAGGTTCCCCACCCCTGGTGTAGAGCTTGTAAAGCTGATGACATTACCTCAATGTGTGAACGAATGATGCTGGAGGAATTTAAAAACTGTTTACCAGAGCGTACTGTAGTTCATTTAAATTAGCAAAAAGTATCTACCCTTCAGCAGGCTGCCACTCTAGCAGATGAGTTTGCACTTACACATAAAAGTGTTTTTTCCCAGCGTGATTCCACTCAGCGAGATTTTTACCATAGAGCTCGTGACATACGTTCCCCGTGCCAGTTTTCCAGTTTCAGGTCCCAAGCCAGAAAAGCCTTGTTTTTTTTGTCATAACCCTGGTCATTTGATAGAAGACTGTGCAGCTTTGAAGCGAAAGCAGGCCACCACTATGGCGGATGAGGAAGGGATTGTGCTATCACACAGTGGTGTTTTGGCTCAGAGCGATTCTCCTCATCGTGTTGGTTTCTGGAAAGCTTGTAACAGGCGTGCCACACATGCTCATTCTGCTTCTCTTCCAGGACCCAAGAAAAAGAGATTGTGTTTCTTTTGTCTTGACCCTGGTCATCTAGTGGCAGAGTGTGTAGCTCGGAAGAAGCAGGTGGCAGCTGCTGTGGAAAAGCCAAAAGACCGGCACCCGGTTGCGATGCGACAGAGTGGTGAGTTGCAGTTAAGCTCTGCGTCCGTCTGTGACAGTACTGTGGGTGTGGGTGTTTCCGTCTCTGAAGCAGTGGGTGTGGACCTAGCTCAGAGCGATGTGGATCTGTGTTCAATGAGTGGTGTCTGTATTCCATGTGATGTGTGTGTTGCTCCGGTGTTGGCTGCTGGTGAGCAGTATAAGGTGTGTTTTATGGGGGGGGGGCAGGGCTCTCGACTAACTTTTTTCACCATCCACCCGGAACCGTCCCGAAATACAATCTAAGCCGTCCCGAAATTAATGTGGACCGTCCCGAATTTAAAATATTAGTTTTTCTACTACTTATCATTAGTTCAAATCATTCAAAGTGACCTTTAACATAAATAAAACATCATACAAATCATTAGATGATAATTCATCAACCTTTTTATTTGAGTAAATCAGTCAATCACATGAACAAAGGCCAATTATATTTAAACAAACACACAAACGAGAAAATTACTCTAATATTGAATTAAATCAAGCCCCATCCAATTAACAAAAAAATCCAACACTCTGTCCTGACGACAGAACCCAGAGTAACCACTAACCAGGAGGACAGTCTGTAACACAGTCAGGAGACCTCTACAAACTGCCCCGCCCCCTCGCACACAGACGAGAGAGAGAGATCTCGTCTGGATTGGAAAGCTCGAAAATACATCATAGACGCATGTTGTAGTCTTATTGCATATTAGAAACGGAGTTGGATAAACTAAAACTGCGATATAATGTTTATGTAGCAATACTACATATGACATATATTTTAAATGTCTCCAGTACCGATAAAAAGTCAGATAACGTCGGAGCTTAACGTTACCACTGTCTTTAATAATTCCGGCCCGGGGACCGTTTGATACCGGGGCTCGGTACCCATCCCTACATGGGGAGAGGCGCAGCATATTGCTAAGGACTAAATACGATGGAGGTTTCTCCTCTCAGCCTTATTACCCATAGGGGATGAAGAGGAGTAAGTAAATAAAGAGGCCGGCGCTCCAGGGTCTGGTGCTGTGCGTTTTTGTGATGTAACGGTAAAACATTTCAGAATTCCTCCACGGGATACTATTGTCATTTTACATCACTCAACCCGCGAAATACACACACTCAGTACATAGCCTACTGTAGATAGACCCGCGAATTTGCGGGCCAGGAATTCGCGGGCACAGCCAGCTGTGCGGCTGGCTGACAGCCATGGGCACAGCTTACGTACTGTGTGTGTGTGTGTGTGTGTGTGTGTGTGTGTGTGTGTGTGTGTGTGTGTGTGTGTGTGTGTGTGTGTGTGTGTGTGTGTGTGTGTGTGTGTGTGTGTGTGTGTGTGTGTGTGTGTGTGTGTGTGTGTGTGTTCGTGGGTTGCTAAATGTTTTGTGTGTTTATGTTGACAAGGAGGTTTAATAACTGTGTGCTACACACAACGTGCAGTCGATTTCATTTTCATCGCCGTTTGTAGTAGAGTTAGCAGGGTATTTTTATTTTAACTCTTGTCCCAAATTCGTCCCAAAATTATTTTTTATCCTCCCTGACACTATTCTTTTCGGCCCCGGGACGACGGGACGTCCTTAAGCTCGAGTCCTGGGGGGGGGGGGTGTTACGTGCCGCAGTTGGTGCTTGTGTGCTTTTGTGTGGGTGTCTCTCTCTCCCTCTGATTGTCTCCAGGTGCAGCCTCTCCCCAGGTGCTCCCAATCCTCAATCCCCAATCAGCGCCTCCATAAAGGACCTGAGGAAGGCTGCAGTCGTGGTCTCCTTCTCCTCTGGCTGCATGTGTGCAGCATGTCTCTGTCTCTGTGTGAGGCCTGTGTTTTGGTGAATTGTTAGATGTGCTCCAGTTTACCTTTTTGTGTATTGTTTAATTTAGTCACTTTCTTTAAGAAAAAAGTTGTTCTTAGTTACTTTAAGTTTGTTTTCGCAAATTGGCTGCTGAGCCTGTGTTCTTTTTGTCCATTAAAAGACCTGCTCGTGGCTTCAGCATTCAGTTTCCTCTCCTTTTATCTCTCGGCCGGTTATTTGGTGTTTTGTTACTTCCCTTTGTACCCCAAGATTTAGAAGTGAACGTAACAGGGACCATCAATGCTATTTTTCATTGCTGTTGCCGGCCACTATTGCCCATGTAAACCTACTACTGCTGCGCCCCCTGTAATCTCAGATGCACCCCGAGTGATTTTGTTCTGGAACAGGGCCTGTACACGGCCATATACTAAACAAACTACAGAGCCCATTCCGTGTCCTGTTATTGTTTACTTCCTCTCTGCCTTCTTCTGGTGATTTATCTGACGTCCAGCACTCCGTCTTTTAACCTATTTTCCTTTCTCTTTCTTGATCCTCCTTAGCAACCTTCGTTATAGTCCTTGACAATGCTGTATTAACAACGTGTCACATGTTAAGAATTTACAATCAGAATCAAGTATTCAACTAAGCCGTGTAATACAAGTTGTTAGTAGCCTTAAGGGCCTACACAGTTGTTATGCTATACCACATTGCCCTTCACTGGATGTATAATGAGCTGCACTAAACTACATTTCAGCATTTAAAATACCAAGCCATTCTTTTGGTGAAAGTAACTAAAGTAGTGTAACTTATTACTTTCAAAAGACAGTAATATATTACATTTTGGAAGTAACTTGCCCAACACTGGCGCCGGTGTCTGAACGCTCACTCACTGCTAGCTATGTAGCTAACTGGGCTACTTAGCTTGCATTGTTATGGATCTAAACGGTAGCAAAAGCTAACTTTCATAGCACAGCTTTACCTCTCCATTAACACAATTAAGAAACAGACCGTATAGTACAGCACAAGCAACAAACATGATCAATACTTACATATATTTTTACTTGTATTATAATTGAAATGTTGGTTATTCTGGAGGTGCTGTTGGCGCACCGCAGCTGCCGGCACTGTTCAGTCGCTGAAGGACTGGGCTGTCACTCAAAAGATGAGTAGCCAATGGGGACACACCCCTGAAAGTCCCGCCCACCTGGGAGGTTTGTGTCAGAATTTCAAACAAAAAGTGAAGGAGCGCAAAATAGCTGCAGCGAGAGCAAAAGTCTGATCATTGAGAAAGAAGAAACAAGAACTGCAAACAAAAAGATAAGTTAAAACAAAGAAAAAATACTTATAGCTTACATGATTACACAAATGATTTGTTTAAAACGTATAGTTTTATTTTTGAAATTTATTTTATTTAGCTTGACTCAGCTTTTTTTCTTCTTTTAAACTCATAGTTTTGCTTTATTCTGAAAAAGTGTTGCTTTATCTTTATGATAAAAAACTAATCCCATAAGGGTGCACCAGGCAGGATGTTGACATAAAAGTATATCCACCTTATGTAAACTATCCGTTATTATAGATCCAACAGTCCAGAATGCATGGAAACACACATTAGAATCAATCTCGAAAATGCTGTTTCCAAATTCTTGACATTCTGTAAAGGATTTTAAGGTTCAAATTACTTTGCAATGGCATCAGGAACTGGGTTATTTGTTTTGAATGCATGTAGTTATGACAATTTCCTTAAAGATCCTTAGCAGAATATGAATGTCCACATATGTGCTGAGCTGCAAAAACGGTTGTATATGTGTAAAGAGCAGGGCTGTCAAGTTAACGCAGGGGTGGGGAACCTTTTTCCTCGCAAGGGCCATTTCAATTTTTTCAACATCCTCCTTTGTAACACACACTTTGTATTGTATGAGAGAGGTTCCAGGTTGAATTGAGGCAAATATTTGTAATGTTCAGAGGTTGTTTAATATTCATGAGAATATTTGTCATTGATCAAATGATAATAAACAAACATTTGCATAAAGCATATTTGTCCACTCATATGTTGATAAGAGTATTAAAAACTTGAAAAATATCCCTCTAAGGAACATTTAGAACAGATAAAATATGTGTGATTAATTTGCGATTAATCGCGATTAAATATGGACAATCATGCGATTAATCGCGATTACATATTTTAATCGACTGACAGCCCTAGTAAAGAGAAAAGAGACTGCACACTGTTAGGCAGAGGTTTAGATGAAAGTTATTTTAGGGCACGACCGGTAAAGCCCAGGCAGTAAAACATTGCCCCGAAATTGACACCAGATGGACACACGAATATGGAATTGTGAATTTCGCACAAAGATGGCCTGAACTTGGTCAACAGCCAAGCAACAGCCGAAGCAAGTACGATGTAAGATGCAAGTACCATGTTAGTCGGTGCGGACCGGCAAGAGGTAGCTCTTACTAGCCGTCCCCCGGCAACTCCCGAGCAGCCGGGAGACAGGGTGACTGTTCAGAAGGGGCATAACGCGAGACCCGCAGGTCCCCACCAACCCGTTCACTTATCTAACAGATTTTCCCCACTCAGCGAGGCAACTGCTGAGAAGCCAACTCTGGTTATTGGTAGCTCTATTCTGAGATATGATCATTTAGAGACCGAAGCCTCCACGGTCACATGCATTCCGGGGGCCAGAGCGGGCGACGTTGAGGCGCATCGTAAACTGCCGGCTAAGAATAAACGTAAATACAGTAGGATTGTTATTCACGTCGGTGGTAATGGTGTTCATTTACGCCAGGGGTGCCTACACTTTTTTGGCTGTTGAACTACTTTTGAAATGACCAGCTCACCGAGGTCTACCAACCAAAAATAAAATCCCAAATTGCAAGGGTTGCTGAATAACATTTTTTATTTATACATGGGATAACTAAAATAGGGCTGCTACAAACGACTAATTTGATAATCGATTAATGAAACGATTAATCGACTATTCAGACTATTATGACTTGCACAATTTCTCAAACGTTCTTATTTAGTCATCAACTTTTAGATTTAGCTTGAGGTTGTTTTAGGCATGTGGAAACTGACAATGAAGACAATAAAGATGAATACTTGATTCAAAAATACATATATTATTAAATTAACTTTACAAATTGTGAACAAAATTAACATTGCTTTTTATTTAAATTAAATAAATAATATTTCACATCAAAAGAAACAACAATGTTTTAACAAATCGTATTAAATAATCTGATGACAGAACTGTAAACAGAATAGCTGAAACTTTAATAAAATAAAGAGTAACTCTGTTACCTCTAATCATTAACCCATGTTTGTATCATTGAGTTAACTCTGTGTGTTGCTGCTAGCATACATAACACCTGACGTGGAAACGTTAGGCGAGAGTGGGGTAAATTTAGCCATTTTTTTGTTATGCTGTCCTCTAAGCAAGGAGAAATTACACATAGTAAAAATGGAAACACACACCGATAATTCAGGATGTCTCCTATCAATGGCAATGATAATAATTAATATTTGATCAAGGGGAGTGAAAATATTACTTCATAAAAATAAAAAAGTCTTGTGGCTCAACTTGCCCCGGTGTAGGGGTAAGTTGATCCAGGTCAGGGGGTAAATTGAACCACGGTTCAAACCTGGGAATACCTGTTTAAACCTGGGCATATAGATGTAGCGATTCATTTCAGACAGTTTGAAACGCGAGGGCCGTGATTGGTACGTGATCTGCCCTCGCTCAAGGGAAAACCTCCAGCTTGACTTGAGACGAGAAGCCCCTCACTGCAGTGCGCAGTACCACACGCCCCTCCTTCTCAACATCAAGATCGCCCCTCCTTCTCAACCTTTGAGACACGTGACGGGACGGCCCCTCCTTCTCAACCTTTGAGGCACGTGACGAGCTTCACTGATGACCCCATCCTAACCCTAACCACTCCCTACCTTTTTACCTAATCCTAATCTTCCTTCCTCCCTCCCAAACCTAAACCCCAAAACCTCTCCTACTGTAAGAAATTAAAATCAATGTTGATATGACGTAATTTAAATTAAATACAGGGTTTTAATATAAAGCAGTTTTATTCTGAAAAAAACGGAAGTTCACACTAACCATTAACTTAACACTTTTATTCGGAAAATTCTTCATTTCCGGTTAGCATTAGCATGTGGCTAACGTTTTGAAAACTGTGAATTGAAGGTGAAATGACATGTGATGTTGCACACTAAACACACTGGGATTAACACTCATTTATTGACGCTTTATCAGGGAATGTTTAAATAACCACAGACATCAGAATTATATATATATTAATAATATGAGATATAATATGTTACTTTTGTGATTGGGTAAGTACACAACACGGGAGTCGGGACGTCACGTGCCTCCAAAGGTTGAGAAGGAGGGGCGTCCCGTCACGTGTCTCAAAGGTTGAGAAGGAGGGGCGTCCCGTCACGTGCTCAAAGGTTGAGAAGGAGGGGCGATCTTAGACTATTTTCCAAGAGGGCGTTGCCAGATTTTCAATTTCAGGTTTTAACCAGGAGATGGCGCTTCATTCACAAATACAGAAAGACAAGTTTCATGGACTTTCAGTTGTGTTTTGAAGAGCATTTGAACACTATTTTAGATCAACTAAAGTATATATAATCTTATAATCTATATATTAAATAATCATAATAATAATGTAAATGTTTACATTACACTTCTTTATTTGTTATGCTCATACTTTTACCTTTACAATCGTTTGCTTTAATATGCAGTATATTAGTTGTATATTTTTGTGTTTGCTTCCTCCTGCTCCTTGAGCATGATGAAGCGCCATCTCCTGGTTAAAACCTGAAATAGAAAATCTGGCAACGCCCTCTTGGAAAATAGTGGGAGGGCTTAACATTCCTCTATAGAGAGGCGAAGTCACGCCCATCTACTTCCGGACCATGGGACCCCGGAAGCGAAAAATTATACATTGAATTTAATGGAGAGAGAAAACGTATCTTTTGATCCCGTTTGAATTGTGCCACGAACTACACATATGATGTTTGTCAATCTTAAACAATCATTTCCATGTCAAAAAAGTCACATTTTGTCGTAAAACTGTTGAAATATAAGAGTATGAAAAATACGCGACTACAAAGACTACAAATCCCAAATCCCATTCTGGGTCGCGTATGTGATGTCACAGACGATAATGCTCCAAGTGGTTGAGACTCGTAATTAAAGCGAAGAAGAAGATTTCATAACTGATTTATTCCCTTCAATAAATATATCAGAGATTGCTCCAATAAATTCACTTTTACAAGATGCCTGTGTACTTTGTACCATGTTGTAATCACAAAAGTGATCATACCACTTGCTCGTTCTATCGCTTCCCGTCTGATGAAAGGACCAGGAGTCGCTGGATCAGACATATCAGGTAATATCATAGGTAATATACATGTTGTGCATGGAACATAGTCAAGTTAGCTACCTAGCTAGTAGCGACGAGTAGCGAGCACGTTAGTTAGCATTACATTACTTAGCCTTCTCATTTTTAGTAGCCTTACCATGAAGTTATTATTTTATTACATGAAGTACACCAACATGTTAAACAGTAAGAGTAGTCATCATGCTAAGTATTTCGTGAAACATTTGAAGAGTAGCCTACTGCGCCCTCCACCGGGTGCTAAGGAAGCAGTTCAGGGAGAGTCGAAGGAAGGCAGGCAGGCAGGGAGCTTTGCATGACATTCTTCTGGACATGTGTCATTGTGATGACAGTGAGGGTGAGTCAATCTGTTTGTTGGAAAGACAGTAGTTGAGTGATTACTGAGAGAAAATTATTAAAAGAGATAATTATTCAGTGTTGTTACTTTAAAGTGTTGTTACTGACCTTTTTCTCTTTTATTTTCTTTACCTCACCTGTAACTGCTGAGACCCCGAGGAACATGCACACTGACCTGCTCTGGCAACCTGATTTCCACTGTACGTAATAGTATTTGGTTATGGTATATTATTTATATACATCAAAGGCACAATGCACGCCCCAGAGACAAACATGTATTGAGTGTGATATTTTGCATAGGTCATGTGAAATCATCTTTACATACTAGAAAACTGTAGGAGCGGCAACTTGTTTTGAAATTGAATTTTTAATATCCGATAATAAAGTTGATCTGTTTTCTTTATTCTTCTCTCTTCCCAGCTCCATCCATCACCGTTCTCTGTTCCTACAGGTCCTGCTTGCTAATCAATGCTTTATTTTTTTACACAATTACAAATAAAGTCAATGTATTGTATGACATGAAGTTGTGCTTCATTCTGAGTCAATAATAAATTCATTCTGTTTTCAACTGCAAAATGATTGTGGACTGCACCAACATCCATGTAGCTGCCCCCAGTAAGATGAACCAAGCAAAGCTGACACTCAACATACAGCTGTGCTCTTAAGTTGACATGAAGAATTTGTGAAATATTGGTAATTATTTGGAAAAAATGACTGACGATGCAGAAAACTTTTTTTATATAGGAACAGTGGTCAAGTGAAGCATTTATCACTACATATGTGTCACACTTAAAAGGCCAAACACACTGGCCAAACACACCTCGTTTACAACTCCCCAGTTGACAGCCATGAGTCCATCTAAATTGTACCCCCCATGCACCCTCTTCATGAGGGACGCGCATGGAGTGGATGAAAGTCCCGACCTCAGCACAGCACCAAAATTGCTGGCTGTCAACCTGAGGATTTGTCCGCTGTCCTACGGTGGCTGTCTGGATGGCAGCTTGCTGGTCTCTGCTCAGTCGCATTGAGGCAAGAATTGCCTCAAGCCCCCGACCCCCATGCTCCTTCACCAGCTCCGGCACGTTGAAAATGGCCTGATGTTGAGGCTGCAGCTCTGGCTCAGGTGACAAAAGCCATGCCATGCCACGCTGCGCCCCTCAGTGCAGACCTGAACCAGTCTACTTCCTCAGTGGCGATGTCTCTGGCCAGTGGGTTGTATGTCTCCTCTTGCTGTTGGTAGAGTTGAGACACCGGCTGGACTACTTTTGAAGTGCCAGGCTTCCTCCACTGGCACTCAACTTCTGTGGAGCTGATCTGCCACATGGCAAATATTGCCAATGCTGCAGCGTGGCTGCATTTGTACATCCCCCGTGCACAACCACAGACAGCGCTCTGCATCGCGCCATCCTCTCCCATGTAGATCTGTACAAATAAAGTAAGTACCTTATTTGTTAACATGCTATAATAGATTGAATGAGCAATACAAGGATGGTCCGGATCTGGGGGTGGGAGGGTTTATTTTTCCATAGTTTTGTCCTCTTGTCTGATTGTTGTGATTGTTTGTTTTTTCTGTATTTTTTGTAATTTGTGTTGTATTGGTTGTGATTGTACATTGTATTTTTTTTAAATGTGTATTACATTTTTGAAAAATATTTGATAAAAAAAAAAGGATTTAGTCAGGATCTAGACTCAGTGTGTAGTTTATGAATTAATCAATGCTCTCTACATGAGGAAAACACATACCAGTGTACCAGAGGGAGTCACACACAGCTGTGCCTAGATAACCAAACAAATTGACAAGATAACCAAAATCCTTGAATCTACACACAGCAAATAAACTCAAATGACACAACGAGATGTAAAAAGGAGATCACACATATAGTCGATATAAAACTGGCCGCTTCAATCTGAAGAGCAACTAAAACAAAACACGGGAGTGTACCTTGTTCTTGTGAACACTAATGTTATCCATAGCATACACACCCGTATACACACCCGTTCTAGGTTCTGATTGGCTCTCTAGGTTGGCATTCTAGCTTCTGACTGGCTGTCCAGGTTGTCAATCACAGCCGTGGGCATATTATACTAGTCGACTCGTAACATCGCTAAACTTTTTTTCTTGACGGTTTTCTCAGTCAACTAATGCTATTGATAACAGTAACATAAATTAACACAGCCCTGCACACTGCAGTCATTATATGCCGGGTCTGTGGTTCATCATCTTCTTTTTCATTCTCCTCCTTATTGACTGACATTAACGTTAAACATTGCACTCATGTTACTCACCGAAACCTTGTAAAGCCGGTCCCGCATACTGGCTCTTACAGAACCGACTAACTCCCCTTTCGTGTATGTACAGCTCTCAACATGCCCAGACTTGTAGTGATTTTCACCTCGTTTTATACTTTTATTCTCATTCTGAAAGAATGAGGTGAAATATGCCAACGTGACGGCCATCTTTGTGTTGGTGACGCGTATTGTGCGGGACCAGAGACATGTAGTTCACTGAGCGGATTAACACAAAAATGTTTGTTACTTCACAGTTTTAAGACACATTTTTATTTTTTTGACTTGCAAAATGTTCTTTTAAATTGACAAACATCATATGTGTAGTTCGTGGCACAATTCAAACGGGATCAAAAGATACGTTTTCTCTCTCCATTGAATTCAATGTATAATTTTCCGCTTCCGGGGTCCCATGAGCTCCCCCGGAAAGGGAGGGACTTCGCCTCTCTATACTGGTCTTTGGCAGGTCTTAGGCAGGAAGCTGTAAGCTGGAGTCTGAAATGAAGTGCTAAATATGTACCTACAACAAATCTTAAAGGTAACTATAAACAATAAATAATAAACCAAATACAAGATTAGTTTTTCAAATATGTTTAATATAAATTACGATTGAATTGATTGATTTTTTTTTTAACATGTTAAAAGGAAAAGTAATCACACAAATGGTGATACAATTTTCATACATCTTACCAATCAAACACAGGGTAAATTCAACTTTAAATGTAGCCTACAATGAGCTCTTATTATCAACTTGGCCTACTTTCATTAATTTCTCCATTGAAAAACTGGCTCAACTTACCCCAAGGCCATGGTTCACTTCACCCCATAGCCACCATTTTAGAAAAAATAGCCTAGCATTAAAATTCAGAGTCATCTTTAGCTTAATGATTCACATGGTTCAATACGCTGCCAACACATCAACATATACAATATGTGTTTAAACCTGGATACTTTTTTTTTTTACATGACAGCCGATATAGCTGACATCTAGAAAATGTACTTTGACAAGCAAAATACTTTTTTTGTAAAAATGTTTACTTACCAGACCACAATGAGTATCTCTCTTTCACAGGCAATGAGAAATGGGTGCAGCTTGCATCATTTCTGGTCACTTGATTACAACTTAGACCCTCCAGAAAAACGCGGGCAAAAATCCTTGATTATGCGGGCTAAATTCCTTGATTATGCAATTAAACATGCAGGTTTTTTATGTGATTTTATGCGGTGAAATTGCGGGAAGTTGCGAAATATGCGGAAAGTTGCGAAATATGCTAAATATGCGGGGGAAAAGAATAACAATTTTTTTTAAATATTGGGCTGTCTTATTTATTCTCTCACACACAACCTGCCACTGACGTTAAACCCCTTTACTATTCAATTAAATACATTCAATGTTTATTTATTGTAAAAGCAATTGGGCTATTTTAATCTCACACACACACCCCCACACACACACACACACACACACACACACACACACACTTCTCCGCCTCATTCTGTTTTCATTTACTCGTTCGTTATCTGACCAGCTTCAATCTTGTAGGCTACTCACTTCGTTTCTTGTAGCCCTCGAAAGGGTTTTGGAGGTTGATGCCTCGGTGAACGTGAGTTGAATGGCTTTCTTGTCCGCAGCAGCAGATGTATTGTATGTATTGATTTAAATTGACATGCATCCGCTCAGAAAAATAGTCCGTTGTTACCGTTTTTTAAACAGTCTGATCTTTCTTCTCCAGCAGCTAAATTAACTGGAGGTTACTCTGAGTGACCATAGACTGTATGTGACAAGCTTACAGTTAGTGACGTAAAAACACCATAAAAGCTGGTGGGTTGAAAGCAATACGGGAGGTAAAAATAACTAGAATAATTGTGATTTATTTATTGTGGCTTTTATGTTTTTAGGAATAAAATGTTATGTAATTCAGGCTTATAGTTCATCCTTCTCTAAAAGCCTTCAACAATGACAATATTCATAGTAATTTAATAAATCCTTCCAACACACTATGTAAAAAATAGCCTACTGTAAGTTAAGAAATCATTCCAATATGTACATCTTCTGATATAACAACAATAACATTATAAATATTAACATAGCTGAACATGGTATTGCACATTTAGCTTTGAGTGTTACTGACCTGAGATGTTTTTATTACATGAATTAAGGTGACTGAGGCTTTTTAACATACAGGGATGCAAACTCATCAGGTATGAAAAAGGTGACAAGGATCCGAGCCCCCGGAGCAGAACAACTAAAGCAGCAGTGTTAATAATAACAGAAACGCCAAAGAGTCACATCTAATAGAAATATATTAAAGCATTTATTTAAAATTGTGTAGCAGTCAGTTTATAATTTTGGCAGCACTGTTGAGCATTTTGAAAATGTATTTTCATGCCTCTGTGCAAGGCTTAGTCTTTCTATCTTTAAATAGCCACATGGTGTAAAGTAACTAAGTTCATAAACTCAACAAGTACTATACTTGGGCACAATTTTGAGATACTTGTACTTTATTTAAGTATTTCAATGTTTTGCTACTTTGTTCTTCTACTCCACTACAGTTCAGAGGTACATGGTGTACTTCTACTCCACTACATGTATTTAATACCTTTAGTTACTTTACAGATGTGGATGAATGATGTGAAATATAATCAAGTGTTGAATCAGACTTTAGTTCCACCTGGAGTAAATCCACAAGCTACCCTGCAGTATACAAAGTCATTCAAACTAGCTGCACCTTTACCAGCTTTGAGAACACTTTCATGATCAATCATTATAAAACATATCATATATATTATTCTGAAATGGACCAATCTGCACAATGACTACTTTTACTGTCGCTACTTTCACTATATTTTGATGAGAATACTTTTCTACTTTTACTTGAGGAACATTTTTTACATTACATTACATTACATTACATTGCATTTAGCTGACGCTTTTATCCAAAGCGACTTACAATAAGTGCATTCGACCAGGAAGATACAACCTTTAAGAAAACAGAATCATATAAGTACATCAGGTTTCATAGAGCCAAACATTTCAAGTGCTACTCAACTGGCATTTAGAAAGCCAGCCCTTTATTAGTATATAAGTGCTTTGTTAGTAATTCTATCGCTCGAAGTGGAGTCTAAAGAGATGAGTTTTCAGTTTGCGTCGGAAGATGTGTAAGCTATCTGCTGTCCTGATTTCAATGGGGAGCTCATTCCACCATTTTGGAGCCAGGATAGCAAACCCACGTGTTTTTGCTGATGGGAACTTGGGTCCCCCTCGCAGTGCGGGTGCAGCGAGCTGTTTGGCTGATGCAGAGCGGAGTGCACGTGCTGGGGTGTACGGTTTAACCATGTCCTGGATGTAGGAAGGGCCAGATCCATTCGCAGCATGGTACGCAAGTACCAGTGTCTTGAAGTGGATTCTAGCAGTTACTGGAAGCCAGTGAAGGGAGCGGAGGAGCGGTGTGGTGTGGGAGAATTTGGGAAGGTTGAAGACCAGACGAGCCGCTGCATTCTGGATGAGCTGCAGAGGTCGGATGGCACATGCAGGTAGACCAGCCAGGAGGGAGTTGCAGTAGTCTAGGCGTGAGATGACGAGAGCCTGGACCAGAATCTGCGCTGATGTCTGGGTCAGCTGGGGACGTATCCTCCTGATGTTGTAAAGAGTGTATCTGCAGCAGCGGGTTGTAGCAGAGATGTTTGCAGTGAAGGACAGTTTGTTATCTAGGACCACACCCAGATTCCTTGCAGTCTGAGTCGGGGAAACAACAGAGGTGCCGATGTTGATTGTTAGGTCAAGAGTGGGACAATCTTTTCCCGGAAGGAAGAGCAGTTCAGTCTTGTCAAGGTTGAGCTTGAGGTGATGAGCAGACATCCACCGAGAGATGTCTGCTAGGCAAGCAGAGATGCGTGCGACGACCTGGGTCTCTGAGCGGGGAAAGGACAGAATTAGTTGGGTGTCGTCAGCGTAGCAGTGGTATGAAAAACCATGCGGGCTAATGACAGACCCAAGCGAGTTTGTGTACAGGGAGAAGAGGAGGGGACCAAGAACCGAGCCCTGAGGGACCCCTGTAGTTAATTGACAAGGGTCGGACTCGGACCCTCTCCAAGTAACCCTGTAGGTGCGGTCGTTGAGGTATGAAGTGAGGAGGGAAAGTGCAGTGCCTGAAACTCCAAGTTCTTGGACAGTGCGAAGGAGGATCCGATGGTTCACCGTGTCGAATGCAGCAGACAGGTCCAGAAGGATGATGACAGAGGAGAGGGAGGCTGCTTTAGCAGTGTGCAGTTTGTCAGAGACAGCAAGGAGAGCAGTTTCTGTTGAGTGACCTGCCTTGAAACCAGACTGGTGCGGATCCAGAAGGTTGTTCTGATGGAGATAAGAGGAGAGTTGTTTAAAGACAGCGCGTTCAAGTGTTTTAGACAGGAACGGGAGGAGAGAGACGGGTCTGTAGTTAATAACATCAGACGGGTTGAGAGTGGGTTTCTTTAGGAGAGGGTTTACTCTTGCCTCCTTGAGACTGTTTGGAAAGTGACCAGAAGTTAGAGAAGTGTTGATGAAATGGGTGAGAAATGGTAGAATATCAGGAGCGATAGTCTGAAGGAGGTTTGAGGGGATAGGGTCCAGAGAACAGGTGGTAGGACGGGCAGAGGTAACGAGGGTAAGAACCTCACTTGGAGAGAGAGGGGAGAAGGGGAGAATTTTGAATGCAGGACTTTTACTGTAACAGAGTATTCCTACACTCTGGTACTTCTACTTTTACTCAAGTACAAGATCTGAGTACTTTTACTCTAGTACAAGATCTGAGTACTTCTACTTTTACTCAAGTACAAGATCTGAGTGCTTCTACTTTTACTCAAGTACAATATCTATGTGCTTCTACTTTTACTCAAGTAAAAGATCTGAGTACTTCTACTTTTACTCAAGTACAATATACTTATACCACCTCTGTTTATAGCCTATGAAAAAAACTATTAGAAATAGAAGGCTAAAGCTAACGTTAGCAGATAGTGACAATGTATGCTAGCTAGCTCAACGATTCCTTAAATAATATTGCCACAGAAAAACTTTTCAGTTCACATCACGCTCTGCAGCTCCGACAGGGAGCTCTGCTCTGAACACCTGAAGGGCCCGTTCTAACAGCTGTTCACCAGCGGTCCAGTCTGTGCCACAGTGACTCCGGACGCACAGTTAATATTAACGAACGCACCCGTAGGTAATGTAGCTGCTCAAGCTAGACCATCATGTCGGAGCAGCAGAGCCTTATTATACATCCACCATGAGCAGAGCCGACAGGCAGGAAGACTCGAGCACACAGCTCGCACTTCATTATAATATATATAAAAAAGAACACCATGCGTATCATGATGGCACATAACAGCTCACGGCCGCAGATTACTACGGGTCCCAGACCCCCCCATACCCCAAACATATTTGTATTGCAGATCTACATGAATCACACAAACGACCTATTTTGGATTCAAAACGGCAAATTTCGCCGGAAGGTGACAAGTTTGCATCACTGAACATAGACAGAGTGTTAGAAATTAAAATCAATGTTTTAATGGGGAAATGTAGTTTAAACATGCCGTCTGTTTTAATGCAGTTTTACACTGAAAAACCACAAATGATTGTGCACAACCAGCTGTTAAGCTTTATTCTGAAACTCTTTCATCTCCGGTTGGCAGTTAGCATGTGGTAAATTTACAATTTCCTAAAGAGGTGAATTTAGTAGCGAAATGATATGGAGTGGTGCAAACCGAAGCCTACTGATTTAACACTACAACTATAGATGTCGAGATACTACCATGCTGAATTTTAAATGAAGGTACAGTTTATTTGAATACATTATTGTTTCCAGACGAGAGTAGCATGTGACAACATCCGGAATGACCGGAAACCAAACCAGCCGAGAAGTATTTTTTAGAGTATTGATTACAGCGTTTAGAATGTGTTACATGAAAAGTGATGAAAGAGAATATGAGGAGAAAAGGCGTGTTAAGCATATTGAATGTGAAAAGGACCAATCCTCTGTTTAAATGCAACAACGGACATTGGAGACGAGGCGAGCCGACTGGCGGGGAGGAGCCAGCAGAGGATATACAGGACTGTCTCAGAAAATTAGAATATTGTGATAAAGTTCTTTATTTTCTGTAATGCAATTAAAAAAACAAAAATGTCATACATTCTGGATTCATTACAAATCAACTGAAATATTGAAAGCCTTTTATTATTTTAATATTGCTGATTATGGCATACAGCTTAAGAAAACTCAAATATCCTATCTCTAAATATTAGAATATCATGAAAAAGTATACTAGTAGGGTGTTCAACGAATCACTTGAATCGTCTAATTAACTCGAAACACCTGCAAGGGTTTCCTGAGCCTTGAAAAACACTCAGCTTGGTTCAGTAAACTAAATCACAAGTATGGGGAAGACTGCTGATCTGACTGCTGTCCAGAGGACCGTCATTGACACCCTCCATCAGGAGGGTAAGACACAAAAAGAAATTTCTCAAAGAGCAAGCTGTTCACAGAGTGCAGTTTCAAAGCACATCCACAAAAAGTCTGTTGGAAGGGGGAAATGTGGCAGGAAACGCTGCACAACCAAGAGAGATGACCGCAGCCTTAACAGCATTGTGAAGAAGAGTCGCTTCCAGAATTTGGGGGAGCTTCAAAGACAGTGGACTGAAGCTGGAGTCCAGGTATCAAAAGTCACTGTTCACAGACGTGTCCGGGAAATGGGCTACAATAGCCGTATTCCCATGGTCAAGCCACTTCTGAACTCAAGACAACGGAAGAGGCGTCTGACTTGGGCTAAGGAAAAGAAGCACTGGACAGTTGCACAGTGGTCCAAAGTCCTCTTTTCAGACGAAAGCAAGTTTTGTATTTCATTTGGAAGTCAAGGCGCCAGAGTCTGGAGAAAGGCTGGAGAGGAGCAAAATCCAAGTTGCTTGAAATCCAGTGTGAAGTTCCCACAGTCAGCGATGGTTTGGGGAGCCATGTCAGCTGCTGGTGTTGGTCCACTGTGTTTCATCAAGCCCAGAGTAAATGCAGCTGTGTACCAAGAGATTTTAGAGCACTACATGCTTCCGTCTGCTGAAAAGCTCTATGGAGATGAGGAATTCATTTTCCAGCATGATCTGGCACCTGCCCACAGTGCCAAAACCACCAGTAACTGGTGTACTGACCATGGCATTACTGTCCTCGATTGGCCTGCAAATTCCCCTGACCTGAACCCCATAGAGAATATGTGGGGTATTGTGAAGAAGAAGCTGAAAGACACCAGACCCAACAATGCTAATGAGCTAAAGGCCGCTATTGAAGCATCCTGGGCATCCATAACACCTCAGCAATGCCACAGGCTGATTGCCTCCATGCCACGCCGCATTGATGCAGTAATCCGTGCAAAAGGATTCCCAACCAAGTACTGAGTGCATTAATGGACATTTTCAAATGTTTGATTGTGTTTTGCTGTTATAAATCTTTTTTTTTTACTTGGTCTGAGGAACTATTCTAATTTTTTGAGATAGGATTTTTGAGTTTTCTTAAGCTGTATGCCATAATCAGCATTATTAAAATAATAAAAGGCTTGCAATATTTCAGTTGATTTGTAATGAATCCAGAATGTATGACATTTTTGTTTTTTTAATTGCATTACAGAAAATAAAGAACTTTATCACAATATTCTAATTTTCTGAGACAGTCCTGTATAACAGCACCGGACGAGGGATCGGGTCTCTTCTCTTCCCTAACGAGGAGCGGATCACAGCTGTTTGTCTGACTGAACAATATCATGCTTTTGACCAACCCGCGCCTTTTTTAATTAAAGTACCCAATTGAACTTTCACAGAGACTCCATTTAGTCTCATTTTAAAGCTTCTCTCCTGGACGGGAGAATAACGAACAGTTTATTTACAAGAGCACAACTGAAACATAACATCTGAGATGTAACAACATAATACACTTGTGGGGATGCTTGGGATGTGAGGAGTGAGGGACACGGCTTAACGGGCGTGTCGCCTGGCAGGAGGAGAGTGTGTGCACCAGTCTGCCTTGATCTATGAATTCATGTCCGTGACACTCACTGCTGCCCACAGCTGTTTTATAGAAGGAAAACCTCCTTCACTTCATGAAAGTGTTTTAACCACACACACCTCTACACACACATGACGGTTGTTATTTTCCCCATAAGGAACAAGTCGCTGCAAATTATCCCGCTTATTACATGGCCACATTCTCAACAAAGTAACGACATGACTCCCAATATTAATTTAAATGCTTTTATGGATTTAGAAAAAGTTGTTATTGATTTAAAAAATAGTTGTATTGATTTAAAAAATAGTTGTATGTATTGATTTAAATTGACATTGAAGTATTATTTGAGTTATTTGAAGTATTAAAGTAACATGTTATGGCAGGAAAGTTCAATCTGGTATATTCATTTTAATGTCACCTTATATAGAATGTGTGTTAAACTTGTGATTTCTGCATTGAGTGACTTCTGCCTAGCAGATACCAAGGAGAGGCCCCTAGGGTCTCTCTTTTAATTATCAATAGTCCTTGCAATTAACAGGGGAAGTCCCAGATACATTTTCAGATAATGTAGTTAAAGTCTTGTAGAATTAATGTTTATCTCCTACACATCCTGCAGGCCTTGAGACTTGGGTCACCCAGCAGTAAATGAGATAAAGGTCCTTTTGAGCTTATCAATAAAATGTATTCATTCCTAGTAAGCTGACTTTGGGG
The DNA here is from genome assembly GCF_949606895.1 of Notothenia rossii. Lineage (NCBI taxonomy): Eukaryota > Metazoa > Chordata > Actinopteri > Perciformes > Nototheniidae > Notothenia > Notothenia rossii. The sequence continues at coordinate 29,622,685 of NC_136907.1, read as the reverse complement.
TGAAGGGAAGTTCAGGGAAGCCATTCAGCGATAAGAACAATTAACTTCTGTTAAAGATACATGATACGATGTTTGTGTGTTGAGGATGTTTAGGGGGAATGAGTATGTGTCCTGTCAAAGAGTCCTCTGTCATGACTCCAAATCATTGATTGGGGGATCTGCCTAAGGACAGAGGGACAGAAACACACACACACACACACGCGCACAGAAGCAACAGATGGAATCAACAAACTGACTTACTACCTGGGATCCCGTCCAGAAGGGAAACCGACCAATGGAATACTGCCAACTCACTGTCTAGCTCGCTCAGAAGTGAACTCTGTGTATAAATGTTGTGATCATTTTGAAGATCGGGGCTCTTGTTTTTGACTGGCCGTTCCTGAGACCTGTCTCACACGGTGGTAGAAACCTGAGCCCGGATTACTCTGCAGAGTGCTTCGGGATTCGGTGATGTATTTGTATGTTTTACCATTAAAGCAGATTATTGTTTAACCCTTATCCTGGCTGCTTTGAATTTGTCCTTCTTTTGAGAACCCGCTCATATAGGAACGGCGCGGAGCAGAGATTCTGCCCCAACAACATGCATCCGCTAAGAAAAATAGTCCGTTGTTACAGTTTTTTAAACAGTCTGAATGAAACGGCAGCTCTCAGCTGTGTATTTACACAACTAATGGCCCATCAACCACAGCTCTCTCCCCCCTCCCCCCCTGATCTTTCTTCTCCAGCAGCTAAATTAACGGTAGGTTACTCTGAGTGACAAGCTTACAGTTAGACACAACACTGTCATTGCAAGTGACCCTCAGTTAGTTGACTTTTATGTTCAACTGCTAAATTCGTTACTGATAAAAAAGGGCTTCTACTGTACCTAATTACCTTAACACTAGAACTGCCAGAGGTTTTTGTATAGGCCTACCTAAACCTGTCAAATCCCGCTATTAGAATGCAATTTTTAACAACATAGGGGGCTACATAACACACTTTCAGGAAAAGTCACGGACTGGGAGACTTTAATATTTGATTGAAAAAAAGTTACATTGCACACACACAACACACATCACACAAATTGACCCGATTGGCGGTTCTAGTGTTACATAAATTCACTAATTAATGAAACCAGTTCAATACGCATTATTCTTATTCTTATCATTCTTTATGAGCGCATACATAGTCTTAAAATCAGATCTGTTTTTTAAATGAAATCTGACGGCAGGCAGTTAGCTCTGATCACCTATGATAAATGCGCCACACCTAATCGCTGGCCATTCAGCCACAGAGCTCCCAAATCAAACTGTAGACGGTGTGAAAGCACCTATTGTTTTAAATAATGGTCGGAATGTGACCTGTGAGCCTTCTGAATTACCGTGGGACAGACAGCACATTCTAAACTAAAATGTTCAATCAATAAAGTAACATCTTATCTCATCTTATCTTAATAATATCTTCATATTAATAATAATAATAAATCATACAGTATGTGTCCAAAAGGGAGCAGGAGGAAGCAAACACAAAAATATACAAAAAATATACTGCATATTAAAGCAAACGATTGTAAAGGTAAAAGTATGAGCATAACAAATAAAGAAGTGTAATGTAAATATTTACATTATAATTATGATTATTTAATATATAAAGACTATATATTATTGAATTACAAGATTAGATATACTTTAGTTGATCTAAAATAGTGATGTGTTAAAATGCTCTTCAAAACACAACTGAAAGTCCATGAAACTTGTCTTTCTGTATTTGTGAATGAAGCGCCATCTCCTGGTTAAAACCTGAAATTGAAAATCTGGCAACGCCCTCTTGGAAAATAGTGGGAGGGCTTAACATTCCTCTATACTGGTCTTTGGCAGGTCGTAGGCAGGAAGCTGCAAATTGGAGTCTGAAATTCAGTGCTACATCTGTACTGCAATGTGATCACTTGTACGCTTTCCCACTTTGACTTTTAACTCAGGAACATAAAATGCACAACTAGTTAGACCATTTTCTGGATTTTTGGATCCATCAGTAAATATTTTTATAAAGTGCCCATATTGTTCATGTAGAACAGTGTTCACATAAGCCTGTACATTGAATTTGTTTTTCATTGAATGTAACCGTTTCAATAGTGATAAATCTACTATAGGTTGAGGTAGCAACCATGGTGGAACAGCTGATAACAACACCGTCGGACTAATATTCCATTCTTTAACTTTGAATTCCTTACATATTTCCGAAACACAAAAACAAAAACTTTCTTTTTTTATTTTGTTACTTTCTCAACTTGTTTGTACAGTTTGTTTAGTAGGGTGAGTATCTTTATGACCCTGTAGATTTGCCCAGTAATTAACAATAAACTGCTTTCTCCTCAAAGAAATAGGTACTTCTCCGACCTCTACCGGAAGTGCCGACACTGGTGTAGATCTTACTGCCCCACAGCATATCCTTAGTGCTTGTGCCTGGACTCTATCTAATTTTTGAAGAGAAGAGTATGCAGCTGAACCACAAACTATTAGTCCATATTCTATGGCTGATCTTATTAAGGCTGTGTATACGTTCCTCAAAGCAGCTTTATCAGCCCCCCACTTAGTGCCTGCCAAGCACCTCATAACATTTAAAACCCTTTTACATTTATCTACTACTTTATCAATGTGAGTACTCCATGTGACTCTCTCGTCCAACCATATTCCCAGAAATGTAAATGTCTTCACTTTCTTTAGATCTTGTCCATAAAGTTTTAACCTAACCTCCTCACCTATCCTTTTCCTCGTAAAAAATAAAGTTTCAGTTTTTTCCACCGACAATCTAAACCCCCATGTCAGAGACCAGCTTTCAATTTCCGTAATGGCTTCCTGAATCTTAGCTACAATATATTTTACATTTCTGCCCCTTTTCCAAATAGCTCCATCATCTGCAAAAAGTGACTTATCAATATCAGATCCTACTTGTGTATATATATCATTGATCATGATAGAAAATAAAAGAGGACTGATGACACTCCCCTGCGGGGTTCCATTTTCAACTTCATGCCTTCGAGAATATGACTTGCCAACTCGGACTCTGATGCCACGGCCAAACAAAAAATCCATAATCCAATTATATACATTACCTCCCAGACCCATTATGTCCAGTTTTATTAATAATCCTTCCTTCCACATCATATCGTAAGCTTTTTCCACATCAAAGAATACAGCTACAACACACTCCTTATTCGCTTGGGCTTTCCTGACTTCAGACTCCAGGCACAGCAGTGGATCTAAAGTACTCCGCCCTCTTCTAAACCCACTCTGCTAAGGAGTCATTAGTTCATTTTTCTCAGCCTTTCTGTTATCATTCTTTCCATAACTTTACACAAGTGTGATGTCAGAGCTACAGGTCTATAACTGCCTGGACTGGTTGGATCTTTCCCAGGTTTCCTAATAGGAATAATGACTGACTCTTTCCATATTATTGGCAGCTTCCCTTTCTCCCAGATCTTATTTTGCATCTCCAGCAGCTTTCCTAATGCAAAATCACTTAATTTGTTCAACATTATATAACATACATTATCTTTCCCAGGAGCAGTCATTTTACACTTACTTAATGCTCTTCTCAACTCTTTTTTTTTTTTTAACAGACATTGCTCCAGATAACAAACCGTACATCAAAACATGTAACAACAAACAACTAAACAAAACGTAACGGGGGAGGGGGGGGGTTGATGCGAGGATGACTTCCTAAGACAGCTGATTGTGACATACACAGGACATTACATACACAATACATTATACATTACACAGGAGATGCCATATTGACAGGGTTAGATAGGAGAGCTGCGGACAGTGAACCGCAATCCTCCTGTCTCCCCTCAAAATCCCCCAGCAGAGAAGCTGCACGCTCCATGTTCAGTAGGTCCAGATACTCCCTCAGCCATGAGTCCCTAGTAAAGCAGGCTGGTTTGCGTTCCTTCCAGTTTAATAGGATGAGTCTTTTTGTGGCTAAACAGCCCAATGTCCAGAGCCGATCGGTAGTCCTTGCAGGATTGCCATCTGGCCCTAGATAATAATTTATAAATGTTAGAGACCACACCTGATGATATGATTGCTTTCTTGAGGCGCTGGTCCTCTTCCATACATGAAGCAGGCATGGCTCCCTCCTTACATTTTGTACTAATAATAGATGCTAGTTGTGCATATGATAGAAAAGACGAGCCTGAGAGACCATACTGATTTTTGAGTTGTTGAAATGGAAGGGTTTGGTCTCTATATATCTGTCCAATTGTAGTAATACCAGCCTTCTGCCAGATATTATTACTTAAAGTGCCTCCTCCTGCAGAAATACAGGGGTTACTCCAAATGTTGCAAGATGGTAAAGAGAGCCCCTCTATGTTGAGTCTCCTGTGCAGTTGCTTTACAATAGAGCATGAAAAGCGGATGATGGTATTATCCATTGAGGGTGGTGGTTTTGGGCAGGACCACATTGATGCCAGAGATATGTTTTGGTTTACAGACATGATGGATTGCTCCAGCCATTGCCAACTGCCTACCGAAGAGGCACTTTTGTACGCCCACGATAATGGATACTTTGCATTGAAGGACAGATAATACTGGAATACATCTGGGACTCCCAAACCTCCCATTGATCTTGGAATGATCAACTTATTATGTGCGATTCTGGGTTTCTTATTATTCCAAAGGAACTGAGTGAATAGGGATTTGATATCTTTAAACCATTTTAGTGGGAATTCAAGAGGGATAGAGGAGATAATATGAGAAAGCCTTGGGAGAAGATTCATTTTCAAGGTTTCTGCTCTGCCCCATAGAGAGAGTGGTATGGCCATCCACCTGTTGATGTCCTCCTTAATGGACTGGAAAATAGCAGGGCCGTTAAGGCTAAAGATTTTAGAGATAGGAGAGACGATGTTAATTCCCAAATACCTCATTCCATTTGTTTTCCAAATAAAGGGGGTGCTCATTAGGTTGTGTTTATATGTATATGAGTTAAGTGGGATTGCTTCACTCTTGTTCCAATTTATCTTATATCCAGAGAAGCTGCCAAATAAATGTATCATATCAAGAACTGCGGGTATAGAGAGTGCTGGCTTGCTCAAAGTAAGAAGTATATCGTCAGCGTACATATTTAATTTGAAATCGTGTCCATGAATGTTCACACCATATATGTCACCACTAGCGCGAATTGCACAGGCTAATGGTTCTAGAGCCATAATAAAAAGTAGGGGACTAACAGGACACCCTTGCCTCACACCACGGTGTAAGGGGAAAGGTTTTGAGATTAACCCATTAGTTCTAACAGAAGAGAAGGGAGCGCTATACAAAGCCTTTACCCAGCTAATCAACTTGGTCCCAAAGCCAAATCTTTTGAGCGTGTAAAACAGATATTTCCATTCTATTTGGTCAAAAGCTTTCTCAGCATCTAGTGATGCTGCAATCATTGGCAAATTGCTGGAGCTTGCTTCTAGGATAATCTGAAAAACCCTCCTCATGTTATTTGAGGACTGGCGGCCTGGAATGAAACCTACTTGGTCTAGATGCACTATAGATGGAACCACCTTCTCCAAACGGAGTGCCAGTATCTTGGCTAGAATCTTGTAGTCACAGTTTAGAAGGCTTAAAGGGCGGTGGTTACCCATCTGAGAAGGATCTTTGCCCGGTTTAGGCAACAATGAGATAATGGCCCTGCTCATGGAGGGAGGCATGACTTCAGATTCTAATATTTCATTGAATAACAACAGTAAATATGGTGAAAGCTGTTCTTTAAAACATTTATAGAACTCTGTTCCAAAACCGTTATAGAACTCTGTTCCAAAACCGTAATGCTCTTCTCAACTCTTGAATAGAGAAAGGTATATTTACAACACTCTGCGACGAATGTCTTTCTTCATATACATTAGGATGTTCATCTAACACTTCCTGCCTCCTGCTCTTACCTTCTTCTGTCAAATTTTCCGAAGAATGAACTTTGACAAAAATGTTTGCTAGAATTTCTGCCTTCTCCAAAGCACCAGTGGCAACTTCCCCTCCAATCTCTAATACTGGCAGATTACTCTGCTGTCTTATTCCCCTCATCTTCTTAATCATTCCCCATACTTTATCTAATGGTGTAGCTCTCCCAATACTTGAACAGAATCCTCTCCAACACTCCCTTTTTGCTCTTTTAACAATGTTCCTTACCTGAGCCTGTGCCTTTTTATATTCTAATAAATTATGTAATGAATGTGTCTTTCATAGCTTTCCAAACAGCCTGATTTTGTTTCGGATTGCATCATTACATTCTTTGTTCCACCACGGTACCATCTTAACACATTTACTAAGTTTCCCCGTTTTATTCCCAATAGTTTGATTAGCGCTTTTAATTATATTTGAAGTAAATTGCTCATTTATTTCATCAATACTTTCTGCCATATAAATCTGATCCAATTCATTATCGCACAATTTAGCAAACATCTCCCAATTTGCTTTAGAAAAAGTCCCTCTCATGATACCATCTAGCTCAACCACATGATTTATATCAAACTTGATTATAATCGGAAGATGATCACTCCCAATACTGTTATTTGCCAATACTTCCCAACTGCTACCAGAAGCTAATTCACTTGTTACAAGAGTTAGGTCGATCGCAGACTCTGTTCCATCTCTAAAATTGATCCTTGTACCTTGCCCATTATTTAAAAAAACGAATTCCTTTGCCTCCATTAAGTCCTTCACCACCTGTCCGTTGTAATCTGTTGATCTCCCTCCCCACATTGTATTATGTGCATTAAAATCACCACACCATATTATTTCATTTCCTTGGCAAAGACTATCTAATTCCTCTATTTTGAGTTTATTACATGGATTATAAAAATTCAGGACACTAATTTTCCTTTTATTAATCCAAACTTCTACACCCACTATTTCTAAATCATGACTGTTCTTAAATGTTAGCTTACTATAAGACATGACTTCTCTGATAAAGATTGCACATCCCCCTCCCTGGCCATCATTTCTATCTTGTCTTATAGCAGTATATCCCCCAATTATGAAGTCCAAATTAGTTTTCAGCCATGTTTCTTGAATACAAATAGCGTCTGGTTTTTATTTTAACTGATATATATATAGGTCTTGAATTCTTGTCCATTTGCAATAAGGCTTCTAGCATTCCATTGCAGAATGAGAAAAAACATTCATCTACTCACTAATCTGTGAATCATCATTATTGGTGGCTTGCATATCATGTGTCATTTCAACGGTTATATCCTTTATCCCCAAAAATTCACCTGCTTCTTCCACTATTGTTTTCAGTCTTGACCTCTTTTTTGTTTGTTGTAAAGCAACATTCACCACTTTTCCAATAAAGGCCACAAACTTGTACTTATTAACAATCAATGCATCCTCTCCTATCACACACTTATGTGAACACTTTGTGGAGCTTTCCTTTGCCTGTGGGAGTTTGGGAAAATCTTTTGAAGAGAACATACTTGATGCTACTTGGGATTTCCTAGCTATGTTTAGTGATACCTTTTCTGTTGCTTCAGCATATGAGACTTTACTTTGCACTTTGTACCTCTGCACCTCCTTGGCCTTTTTCTGCACTTCACAGCCCTGATGTGCAGCACTATGTTACCCACCACAGTTACAACATTTCACCTGAGCACCTGCAGTACCACTACCATATTCATGTTCCCCCGCACATGTTGGACACCTGGACTTAGTTGCTTTGCACTTGTCTGCCACATGCCCAAACCTTTGGCACTTAAAGCACCGCAGAGGTTTAGGGATGTATTCTCTTACTGGAAAGCTCATGCAACCGATCATTATCTTCTGTTGTATTGTTTCTTCAAACTGAAGAAGAACAGACAAACTATCCACTATCTTACCTTGATACCTAGAAGGAAGACGCTTTACTACAGTCACTTTTCCCCCTTTAATTTCCTTCTTGAGTTCTTCTATGCCGATTTCTATGGGAACTCCACTGATAACTCCAAGTATTTTCCGATTTGCTCCAGGAACATGGCATTTAATTCGAACTTCATTCAGGGTCTTCATTTTCAGTAACTTTTCATGTTGTTTTGCATTAATCAACTCAACCAACATCCGTCCTTTGCTCAGAAATCTTGCTTGTTTTATCGATCCAATTTCTTTGTGAATTGCTTTAGTCAGGGCCACTGGATGTAGCTTAGCTGCGGATTGCTCACCAAACTCCACAATCACTTTCCACTCTTCATTCTCAATCCTTTTCTTTACTTTCTTCAATTCATTCTGTGAATCAGATTCACTAAGACTGTCACTTGACATGTCTATCTTCTTTCTTGAAGTCTTTTTCCTTACTTCATTCCATCCTCCTTCAGATGCACTTTCCATATCCTCCTCTCCAGGACTCAAAGACGCCATTCCACCAGCTGCTCTCAATCTCGCACTCACTTCAACGTTCACTCCTATCTCCGTCTACTCAGTCTCAGCCAAGAGCAAACCTGCCTGGTCCCAGAAAGCAGTTGAAAACCGGTCCTCAATTTACATCGAGCCTCCAGAGTGATGACAGTCCGCGGCCTTTGTACTCCTCCCCCGGGAGATGTGCCGGAAGGGGCGGGGATTGGATGACGTCTCATCCAATCACCTCTTCGGATGTTGCGAGGGCGGGACGTCGGAGGAACTGCACAGCTCATGGGTACACACACACACACACACACACACACACACACACACACACACACACACACACACACACACACACACACACAAACAGGTTTAACAGCCTTAACAGCCCCAGGAAGGCAGCGGCTGTAACACCCCCTCCCTTAAGACAAAACCCCACAGGGTTTTTGTGAACCATAACACATTATACCATAACGAACACAGAACACATCACTACACTAACTCAACCTGGACAAAGCATCAGCCAACCCATTCTCTGATCCCTTCAATTATCATTTCATTTCATTCTCTCTACCCCTTTCCAAACATAACAACCTAATCTCTTCTAACTCTGCACCTGTCCGCCGTAACCTCCGTTCCCTCTCCCCCTCTACCTTTGCCTCATCGGTGCTCTCAGCCCTCCCTTCCTCTGATTCGTTCCAACTCCTGCCTCCAAACTCGGCTGCAGAAACTCTCCTCTCTACTCTCTCATCCTTTCTGGACTCTCTCTGTCCTCTCACATCTCGGCCGGCTCGTCAGTCCCCTCCTGCTCCCTGGCTAAATGACGCAGTGCGTGCTAATAGAACCATCCTTCGGGCAGCAGAGCGGAAATGGTGGAAATCCAAACACCATGACGACCTCCTAACCTATCAGGCTCTCCTCTCCTCTTTCTCTGCTTCCATCTCTCAGGCAAAAAGCACTTTCTTTCAAGATAAGATCCAATGTTCCTATTCCAATCCCAAAAAACTATTTTCTATCTTCTCCACCCTCTTAGACCCTCCCAAAGCCCCTCCCCCCCTCCCTTCTGTCAAGCGACTTTGTTAACCAGTTTGAAAAAAAGGTTGATGATATTCGCTCTTCTTTTTCTGACTCACCTTTACTCACCACTGGGTCACCAGACCCTCCCTTCACCCACACACTGACCTCCTTCTCCCCTCTCTCTCCAATTGAGGTTCTTACCCTCATTACCTCTGCCCGTCCTACCACCTGTCCTCTGGACCCTATCCCCTCAAACCTCCTTCAGACTATCGCTCCTGATATTCTACCGTTTCTCACCCATTTCATCAACACTTCTCTAACTTCTGGTCACTTTCCAAACAGTCTCAAGGAGGCAAGAGTAAACCCTCTCCTAAAGAAACCCACTCTCAACCCGTCTGATGTTATAAACTACAGGCCTGTCTCTCTCCTCCAGTTCCTGTCTAAAACACTTGAACGCGCTGTCTTTAAACAACTCTCCTGTTATCTCCATCAGAACAACCTTCTGGATCCGTACCAGTCTAGTTTCAAGGCAGGTCACTCAACAGAAACTGCTCTCCTTGCTGTCTCTGATGAACTGCACACTGCTAAAGCAGCCTCCCTCTCCTCTGTCATCATCCTTCTGGACCTGTCTGCTGCATTCGACATGGTGAACCATCAGATCCTCCTTCGCACTCTCCAAGAACTTGGAGTTTCAGGCACTGCACTTTCCCTCCTCACCTCATACCTCAAAGACCGCACCTACAGGGTTACTTGGAGAGGGTCCGAGTCCGACCCTTGTCAATTAACTACAGGGGTCCCTCAGGGCTCTGTTCTTGGTCCCCTCCTCTTCTCCTTGTACACAAACTTGCTCGGGTCTGTCATTAGCCCGCATGGTTTTTCATACCATTGCTATGCTGACGACACCCAACTAATTCTGTCCTTTCCCCGCTCAGAGACCCAGGTCGCCGCACGCATCTCTGCTTGCCTAGCAGACATCTCTCGGTGGATGTCTGCTCATCACCTCAAGCTCAACCTTGACAAGACTGAACTGCTTTTCCTTCCGGGAAACGATTGTCCCACTCTTGACCTAACAATCAACATTGGCACCTCTGTTGTTTCCCCAACTCAGACTGCAAGGAATCTGGGTGTGGTCCCAGATAACAAACTGTCCTTCACTGCAAACATTGCTGCTACAACCCGCTGCTGCAGATACACGCTTTACAACATCAGGAGGATACGTCCCCAGCTGACCCAGAAAACAGCGCAGGTTCTGGTCCAGGCCCTCGTCATCTCACGCCTAGACTACTGCAACTCCCTCCTGGCTGGTCTACCTGCATGTGCCATCCGACCTCTGCAGCTCATCCAGAATGCAGCGGCTCGTCTGGTCTTCAACCTTCCTAAACTCTCCCACACCACGCCACTCCTCCGCTCCCTTCACTGGCTTCCAGTAACTGCTAGAATCCACTTCAAGACACTGGTACTTGCGTACCATGCTGCGAATGGATCTGGCCCTTCCTACATCCAGGACATGGTTAAACCGTACACCCCAGTACGTGCACTCCGCTCTGCATCAGCCAAACAGCTCGCTGCACCCGCACAGCGAGGGGGACCCAAGTTCCCGTCAGCAAAAACACGTGGGTTTGCTATCCTGGCTCCAAAATGGTGGAATGAGCTCCCCATTGAAATCAGGACAGCATAAAGCTTACACATCTTCCGGCGCAAACTGAAAACTCATCTCTTTAGACTCCACTTCGAGCGATTGAATTACTAAAAAAGCACTTATATACTAATAAAGGGCTGGCTTTCTAAAGCCAGTTGAGTAGCACTTGAAATGTTTGGCTCTATGAAACCTGATGTACTTATATGATTCTGTTTTCTTCAAGGTTGTATCTTCCTGGTCGAATGCACTTATTGTAAGTCGCTTTGGATAAAAGCGTCAGCTAAATGCAATGTAATGTAATGTAATGTAATGATGGGTGTCTATCGTTGTAATCCCGCACAATCAGAGCCCATTGCATGAGACGCTGACTGTGCTGGGACACGCTAGATAGACCCTCCAGAAAAACGCGGGCAAAGATCCTTGATTATGCGGGCTAAATTCCTTGATTATGCGGGCTAAAATCCTTGATTATGCGATTAAACATGCAGGGTTTTTATGTGATTTTATGCGGTGAAATTGCGGGAAGTTGCGAAATATGCGGAAAGTTGCGAAATATGCGAAATATGCTAAATATGCGGGGGAAAAGAATACAAAACATTTAAAATATTGGGCTGTCTTATTTATTCTCTCTCACACACAACCTGCCACTAACGTTAAACCCCTTTACTATTCAATTAAACACATTCAATGTTTATTTATTGTAAAAGCAATTGGGCTATTTTAATCTCACCCCCCACACACACACTTCTCCGCCTCATTCTGTTTTCATTTACTCGTTTGTTATCTGACCAGCTTCAATCTTGTAGGCTACTCACTTCGTTTCTTGTAGCCCTCGAAAGGGTTTTGGAGGTTGATGCCTCGGGGAACGTGAGTTGAATGGCTTTCTTGTCCGCAGCAGCAGAAAGCATTTTCGAATGTTTGAATGAATCCAAGTGGGTCGCCACCGTCGATTTTCTCTTATGCTCCAACACACAGTTGCACGGGGTGCAGAATAGTTTCCCTCCACTTTTTGCCCGGTCTTTAGTAGAAATGTTCGTCGGTAAATGAGATGGATTAGATTTTTTCATCTTGGTGTTTTCTCTATCGTGTGAGCTCCACACGTTCACTCTATACAGTCTTGTTTACATTCTGTGATGTGCGAGCTGATAACGTCACGTCAAGACGAGTTAACTTTTTTTTCCTCAACTTTGTGTGGAAAAATGCGGGGATTATGCGGCCTTTTGATAAATATGCGGCTTTTTTTAAATCTGCGCGATTTTGCTGATTATGCGGTAAATTCTGCGATCGCAGAATCGCGTTTTTCTGGAGGGTCTAGCTAGCGCAGAATATGGAGGGGTCATAACAGGCGAACACCACAACCGGCCAAAGGCTGGGTCCAACATGAATTTTAAAGTGTTGCAGAGCTAACACCAACAGTAAGATCCGATAAACGAGCTGACGCTCTCGGGTTACCGGGAGAGTCGAAAAATCAAGAGGCTTGTCTGAGTGTTGCGCTGGTCTTACGACATCCTCACGAGAAGAAGCCACAATTTCTGGCTTCTCCTCAAACACAGCTTTAGGTGAACGCACCGGCACAAATACAGGGTCAGATAATGGAACATCAGGAACACTTTTACTCGCCTGTGCGTGGGTATGGGTGATCAGGCCAATACCGTTTGGCGGGGATTTTTTCTTCCGCTGTTCTTTACGCTTCAGCGCTGCACAGTTGGCGATAGCATGTCCAGGTCGATGACAGTAAAAGCACTCTCTCTCCTCTCTTGTTACCCTATACACATTCCACGGCTCAAATGATGCGGCAGACACACTGTGTGATCTCTCAGTAGCGACAGAGGAAAACACAGGTTTATGCATCAACACATATTCTTCAGCCAGTACAGCAGCTGCAGAGAGAGAGTGTACTTTCTGTTCGTTTATGTACATCACAATGCGGTCAGGCAACCCCCTTTTAAATTCTTCCATGAGAATTAATTCTTTCAAAGCAGAGTACTCGGCGGCGTTACACGAGTCAATCCACTTTGTAAATAACATCCCTTTCTCCCTGGCAAACTCAACATGAGTTTGATTAAGACCCTTCCTATGGTGTCTAAACTTTTACCGGTAAGCTTCAGGAACGAGTTTGTATACTCTGAGGATGGCAACCTTCACCAAAGCGTAATCTAAACTGTCCTCCAACGTAAGAGCCGCAACTGCTCCCTGAGCTTTTCCAAATAATTTGCACATTGCCAACTTCAGCCGGCCACTGCAACGCTGTGGCAATGCGCTCGAATGCGCTAAAATAGGCATCCACCTCAGTCTCGCGGAAAACCGGCACTAATGCTACATTTTTTCCTACATTGAAGGCAGGTGGATGAGAAGGAAGTGGAAAGCTTTCTCTAGGATTGCCAACAACACCAGATGCGTGCAGTTCGGAGTCTAGCTCCATCTGCGGTATCCGGACTTCCTTATCTGCTTCGATTTTTTTTATTTCTAACTGAAAGTGCCTGTCTTGCTCCCTTGTCTTTGGCCTCTAGCTGAAGACGTGCGAGACGGACCTTTAGTTTAACCCCCTCTCGGGATTCTAGGCTGCCAGGAGACGGTGGGTCACAGCGAGGCGACCGAAAGCCTGAGCAACCGAAAGCTCCGCCTCAGACTTCTGTCTCCCAGCTTCAGACAGGACATTGAACGCAGCTTGTTCAGCTTGTACAGGCAGCACCAGAGAACCCCTTTCCACCAACTCATCTACCACCAGAGCCTTTAATTCTTTTTTTAATGTTTGATTATTCACTGTGAGCCTGAGGTGTTGCGCTATATCATATACGTCGTCTCTACGACACTGAACTAACTGTTCATGAGAAGGACAGACCAAAAACGACTCCAAATCCAAAGTTGCCATACTCAGCTAAAACTGCACACAACCTTACCAAATTGTTTTTAGCTATACAAACCACTTATAACCCCAGGAAAGTAGTTAATATCCCGGACGAGAGCCCCCACGTGTTACATTCCCTATTGGGCTAGGGCAGGGTTCCCCAATTATATTTACCAAAGGGCCAATTTTTTTCAAGCATGACAAGCTAAGGGCCAAAATGTTATGTGTCACTAAAGTTGTTTTACACTATGTGCAGATGTTACCTCTATTATAATTGTTGTAGTAGTGGCAGTAGTAATTAAACAAACCCTGTGTTGAGAGTAAAGGAAAAATGCATCCTTGAAACAAAATTAGACCGAAATCAAACATTTATTAACAGTAATAATAAATAAATGTTTTAACAAATACAAATGATTTTGCTGTGGTCTGATGGGGCATAACAATAAAACAAAAATAAAAAACAACAGAGTGAACTCTGATCAAATAGTCAGACAGGTCCACATCCAATTCAGCACTGTAAGACACAGACACACTGGGAAAGACAGGAAGACAGAGAGAGTTTCAGTTAGTTACTTTTATAATGTCGTACCAAAATACACCACATTATTAGTTTTAACATTTTTAAATATGTGTACCAAATAATATCAGGCTGTAAATAACAAATAGTATTGGGGTTTTTTAACTTTATTTTTAATATATTATTTTAATGTTGTATTCAATTTAACCAGTTTGTGGGCTGTTGTTAAAAGCCCTGCATTATCCAAGGTTTTTTCTCTATCATATTAATAATTTGTTTTTAATTACGTTGCATAGCATTTTATTTAGGAAATGAATGTACATATAAAATATAACTATAAAATGGTTATTTTTGTCTTAATAATTATTATACCACAATAGAATTGACAAATTGCAAAAATAAATTGATGTTGTTCACTCACCAATCAGTGAGAGAAGTGAGAGCGGCGGGATGAGGCAACCTGTCTGATGTTGGGCTTGTATTCTGTTGTGGCAATCCTGAGGCACTGTCCAAGATGTGCACTGGAGAGTCTGTTCCTGTCCTGGCTTTTGATAGCATTCATTGAAGAAAATCCTGATTCGCAGATGTATGTTGAGGGGAACATTGTGAGTAGGAACATAGCAATAGCTCTGGTGTTTTTGAAACGAGCTTGGGGAACCACGTTGATCCCTCTTCTATGGAAGGCACCAGCCTTTTGGCCTCTCCAGTCCACTGCCCGTCTGCTGACACAGAGAACGGCTGTCTGAGGAAGAGGAGGATGTCACGTGAGATTTTAGGGGAGCTTTCAAATCGCTCCTTGAAGTTTTCTGCCAGTTTTGACACAAAATCCTTCATTACTGGATCTTCCGGCATTTCATTCTTCTCGCAGTGCTCACGCAGACGTGGAAAGTGCAGCTTCCTCCCATGAATATCTCTCTCCAAAAGGTGCAGCTTTGACCGAAAAGCTTCAACCGCCTCGTACATCTCAGCAACAGTGTGGTTCTTGCCTTGCAGCTGCAGGTTAAGGTGATTTAGATGAGACATGATGTCACACAAAAAATGAACACCTGCTATCACCTTGGTGTCAGTTAAAAAGCTCAAAAACTCATGGGCTTTTTGGCTCTGCAGGCTTGATAAGAACGACACCAGTTCATCACGCAGGTCGCACACCCTCTCCAACACACGGCCCTTGCTCAGCCAGCGAACATCGTTGTGTAGTAAGAGATCCTTGTGTTCAGATGACATAGCAACGATCTAAAAAGGCGATGCTGCAGACTAGAGCTCTCACGCACAAAGTTAACCAGTCTCGTCACAGTATCCATCGTTTCTTTCATTTTTCCACACAGTTTTGCGCACAACACTGATTTGTGAATGATGCAGTGAAATGTCAGAAGCGCCGGGTTAACGGTGGAAAGCCTGCTTACCAAGCCTTTGTGCTTTTCAACCATCGACGGAGCCCCGTCAGTTACAACAGAGACGATTTGACTCACATTCAAACCATTATTTTTGAAGAACTGTGTCAGCTCGTGGAAGATTATTTCCCCGGTCGTGTGCCCGGGCAGAGTAAGCAAACACAGCAGCTCTTCCCGGAATATCTTTCCATCAAAAAATCGTACGAACACAGACAGCTGTTCCATGTCGGTTCGGTCACAGGAGGAGTCTATGGCTAAGGATATAGCCTCTGTTTTCTTCAAATCCGTGAGTAGACTGGAAAAACACTCCTCCGCTAAAACCTCTACTCTTCTGGTTGCCTTGTTAGCCGACAGCGGCACCTGCTTTAATAGCTCTACAACCTTTTTTTGTGGTTTTTCATCATGATTTAAAACTTAATGAGCCATGTCTATCGCACACCGTTTAATTAACTCAGCATCAGCAAACAGCTTCTTGGCTCTAGCAAGCGTCCAAGAGACGTGCAATGAGGCAGCTGTTGCGCTCTCTTGTGCCGATGTTGTTTTCGACATTGTGGAAACAGAGTGCTTGTATGATGCAAGCAAACCTGCTCTCTTTTGTGTGCGCTGGTCGGATTTCTCTGGATAGTTAGCATTAAAACTGGCAGCATGAATAGGTGAAGTGCCGCTTCAGGTTGTCTGATTTGATTACAGCTACATTCTGCATGCAAATCAAACAAGTCGGTTTAGCATTGACGTGGTCCGGTAAAAAAAAACAATACTTCTCAGTCCAGTCAGTTTTGAACTGACGGTTCTCCTGGTCTACCTTCCTCTTCTTAGCGAATTCCATCCTGGGTTTGAGTTACCCACGGCCCGTAGTGTCATGTTGGTCAATCGCTGGGCTGGGATGACAGGCGGCTAGCTGGCGAGCTATTGTTTATATGTGTTTGCCGCTATTCCAGGTGGTGACGAGTAAGTCAAGCGCGCAAAGCACGTCTTGCATATGCACGCGATAAGGTCATGGGTCAGGTTTACGAGTGTCGACGGAGGTCAAAATAAAGCGAAACCGCGGACATTTTATTTTATGTTTTTATGTTATAACAAGTGAATGCCAGTAGATCAGCGCGGGCCATGCATTTGCCTCTTGCGGGCCGGATCTGGCCCGCGGGCCGCTAATTGGGGTTGGCTGGGCTAGGGGAACCAAAGGGAAATAACACGACCAGAGTGGAATTGGTATAATTATAAGTGGTTTATTTTAAACAGCTGGTCAACAAAATGGCAGGCAAGCAGCCTGAAACTAACAAATTGCCACAAACACCAGTTTACATAACAAACAAAAGTGGCCACAAGGGCGCAAGTTTAAATGGGCAACCAAACTAAGGGAGGACTCTAGACAGTGAGTCTAAGCGCATAGGCTACAGGGAAACTAAATACTCACACACTAAATAAAGGAAACAAAACCTCACTGTAAAAGTGGTACAACTAGGAAAGGAAGGCTGTAAGAAAACACAGCTAGGACAACAGTCAAACAATACTAAACTAATCTAAGCACATCTAATCACAACAATACTTCTAATCACAATAACAAGGTCCACACAAGTTAAAATCAGAACGACGAGCAAATAGCGAGAGGCGTCTGTTCCTCAACAGAGCCTCCAGAGTGATGACAGTCCGCGGCCTTTGTACTCCTCCCCCGGGAGATGTGCCGGAAGGGGCGGGGATTGGATGATGTTCCAATCACCTCTTCGGATGTTGCGAGGGCGGGACGTCGGAGGAACTGCGCAGCTCATGGGTACACACACACACACACAAACAGATTGAACAGCCTTAACAGCCCCAGGAAGGCAGCGGCTGGAACAGAGATGGATTAGATTTTTTCATCTTGGTGTTTTCTCTATCGTGTGAGCTCTACACGTTCACTCAATACAGTGTTGTTTACATTCTTTGATGCGCGAGCTGATGACGTCAAGACGAGTTAACTTTTTTTTTTCTCAACTTTGTGTGGAAAAATGTGGGGATTATGCGGCCTTTTGATAAATATGCGGCCTTTTAAAAATCTGCGCCATTTTGCTGATTATGCGGTAAATTCTGCGATCGCAGAATCGCGTTTTTCTGGAGGGTCTAACTATAAGGTGTTGCCTGGTTACAGGGGGTGGTTCAACTTACCCACTGGCTCAACTTACCCCGTTCTCCCCTACTCGTGGATGGGGCTACAGAGCTACTAGAAAGACAGTCGAACCCGGTGCATTCCTCCGTCTGAATGTGGTGCACTTTTGCTAAATATTTAGACAAATTGCTCGTGTTACTGCCCATACATGCTAAACTCTTATTGCACTCTTGGCAATGAGCATTGTCCACCTCAAGACGGGTAACATTTAACCAGAGTTGGGTGTAACGCGTTACTGTAATAATATTACTTTTGTCGGTAACGGAGTAGTGTAACGCGTATAATTCAGTAATCACACTACAGTTACTAACATTGCCCCGACACTCGTTACTTCGTTACTTTTATAAAATAATCACACTCACTGACAGACAAGCGGGGTTTCTGCCGCAGGTTTGTATACATGTAGGCCTACGTAATCTGCGCGATTTGCGCGTCCACATCTCCACTTGCAGTGCTGCATAAACATGGCTGAGTCTTTTCATCTGTAAACTTTCCCCAATGGGGCCGCTCGCTCTCTTTTCTTGACTGCCCTCTCACGGGTGAACAGTTCAATGTCCCGCTTCATTGTAGGAATTCTGCCATGTCTCTAACACTTTAGTTTGACCATCTCTGTTACTAAGTTATGGAAAACTAAATAAATAAGTAATTAGATACCTTACCGTTACTGCGCTCATAAAGAATTATAAGAATAAGGCGTCTTGAACTGGTTTCAGTAGTGTCTTTACGTTTCACAGACTGTTAGTTTGTTGTGGTAGGCCGGTAGCCTATTTTAGAGCATATACAAAGAAATACTTGTGTTATGTCTTCCTTAATGCAATAGTAATTGGGGGTGCAAGTGGAGTCTCGCAGAGGCAAAACTGTGGCGCGCTTACACTGTAGGTGCGCCGCAGTCTGCGTGATCTGCCTGTAGGGAGGGGCGGGCCGGCCCTGCGAGTAAAGTAACGAGTAAAGTAACGAGTTACTTTATGTAGACAGTAACGAAGTAGTGTAATATATTACTTTTTTAAAAAGTAATATGTAATATGTAATATATTACTTTTTTTTAATAACGACCCCATCTCTGCATTTAACCACACCTTGGAGCGCTTCTCTCCGCCATCCCCGCCGTGTGTTGCTGCGTGTAGCTATGAGAGGCCGTCTAGCTCACAACTCATACTTGGTCTTACAAACAATATCAGAATCTCACATATACACCACCAGACTCTTTCAAACACAGCATCATACCGTCTTTAACGTACTGTCATTCCTTCCTTCATTTACTATCATACTATCATACATAAATAACTATTTTCTCTCACACACAAAAACAAAATCTCTTAAACGCACCATCATACTCTCGTAGTCACACCACTATCGTTTTTCACAACTATATAATAGAACATTATAATAGTGTATGTGAAAGAGGATAGTAGTATGTGTGTAATCGGTAAACAATGTATGTAAAACAGAATAATAACCTATGTAATAGGGAATAGTATTTCATGTTCAAACAGAATAGCAGTGAATGAAAGGCCGAATAATAGCTTATAGGTAATAATAGTTAATGTGAATGACTATAGGTATGTGTATAAAACAGAATGATAGGGTGTGTGCATAAGAATAGTTAGTGTGTGTGTGACTGTGTGTGTCACAGTCTTAGTATGTGAGAGAGTTTGATTGAAAAGGAAGTTGAACTAAATTCTCAGTCCCTGATTGGCTCTACGTTTTTTGTTGGACGGACACTGCCCACAATGGCAGTAGACTATGTTGAGGCAGAATCTCTGCTTTGCGCGTTCCTCTATGAGTGTGTTTTAAAAGAAGGAAAAGTCAAAGCACCAGGATAAGGGTTAAACAATAATCTGCTTTAATGGTAGAAACATACAATACATCACCCAATCACCTATTCACGAAGCACTCTGCAGAGTACTCCGGGTTCAGGTTCTACCACCGTGTGAGACACGTCTCAGGAACGGCAAGTCAAAAACAAGAGCGCCGATCTTCAAAATGATCACAACATTTATACACAGGTGGGGAGGAGTTTTATCGCTTGCTCTTCCCTAGCTATTTGTTATTGGCGAGTTCACTTCTGAGTGAGCTAGCCAATGAGTTGGCAGTGTTCCATTGGTCGGTTTCACTTCTGGGCGGGACCCCAGGTAGTAGGTCAGCAGTTGTTGATTCCATCTGTTTCTTCTGTGCGCGTGTGTGTGTGTGTGTGTGTTTCTTTCCCTCTGCCCTTAGGCAGATCCCCCAATCCATGATTTGGAGTCATGACAGAGGACTCTTTGACAGGACACATACTCATTCCCCCTAAACATCTTCAACACACGCACACATCCTATCATGTATCTTATCACACAACAGTCACCTGTTTTTCTCTATGAAAGCCATATTTGTAAATATCCAAACGCCATCGTCCCATGACAGTCACCGAATCAGTCAACCAACATAAGTTAATTGTTCCCATGCCCTAAGGTCTTCCCTGAACTTCCCTTCACCCCAAAGTCAGCTCTCTGGAATGAATCCATTTAAAAATGAGAACAAAGGACTATGGCCTTGGTAACTGTTTGACTCAATTCTCAAGGCCTCCTTTGGGGTCTGTAGGAGATAAATCATTAATTCTACAAGACTTTAACTGCCTTATATCTGAAAATTTATCTGGGAATTCCCCTTTTAATTGCAAAAACCGTGGATGATTAACAGAGAGACCCTAACACTCTCCTGATATTCTGGGAACTGCAAAGCAGATGTCAAAGGTCATTTGTTTTATCCTCAACCACAGATAGCCAAAAAACCACCCTTTACACATAAAAGTGGAAGAAAAGACTATTGCGCTATATTTAAAAGAGGAAAAATGTACTTTGTCCCTTCAAATTTAACACACACGAATATATATAAGGTGACATTAAAATGAATATACCAGATTGAACTTTCCTTCCATAACACGTCACTTTAATACTTCAAATCATTCAAATAATACTTCAACTACTATCACTATTTTTATGCAACTATGCAACCTAAAGAGTAAAAGGGTCCGTCAGAAAGCAATAACTGTAAGTGTAAGCCTAACGGCCCGTCCACACACAGGCATGAAAAAAATCTTGAAAAATCTTGATGCTGGGCGTGTCTGAAGCTTGGCGATTTTTTGCGAGCAACGCGACCAACAACAAATCACATGAATCTCCCGCCCCCGACATACAAAGCAATAGCAATGTTAAAACGAAGTAAACTGGATATAAACTCCCCAAACAGGCGAAAACCTACCAGTTTCACCCACTGTCTCTGCCACCTCCCTCCATGCCTGGTTCCTCCGGTTTGTATCCCGGTAAATAGTTCTGGTCGTAAAGAACCGGGTGATTTGCTACCGTAATTTCTCGTTTGGAATATGAGGAAATGAACTGCGGTCTGGCTCTCCAAGCTTGCACGCGGTTTGATTGGCTAGCGCTTGTACTGGCGGGATTTGCATAAACGGGATTTGATTGGCTGATGCCAGCTTCGAAAGCATTGGGAGCATCAAAAGTTGAACATTGCTCAACTTTTGATGCTCACGATGCTTGCAAAGCCATGCTCCGCTCCCCACATTGCAGTTCGGCGAAGATTACAAATCTTCTACGTCACCCCATTCAAGTGAATGGGCGAAGCTTTGAAAGATTTGTTCCATGCCTGTGTGTGGACGGGCCGTAACACTTACACTGACTGTAAGGATTAGTAACATGTATTGTGTTGATATGATGACATTTGGAGATGTTTAAACTGCGTTAAAATGCGTTAGCATTTGTGCTAGCATACACGCTAGCGTTAACCATAATAGCCTGTATACATGCTTATTGCACTGCTAGCATTAGCTATATTTACCTTGTTTACACTTAGCAGTCCTAAGTGTTAATCTGTGTATGTTACACTTGCATGTATGAGATCCTTAAGTGCCTTGTATCTTTTTTTTTTATAGTTTCACTCCGTTTGAATGTCAGTAGACTGCAAATAATTCAATAAAGGAGCATGGCTGCTCATTCCCTGGCTCTCAAAAGACTTTGGCTGGCTGTTAAATCTGTGTTCACACTGAGACAGTACAACACATAGGCCTACTGTAGAGAGAACAGTACACCTATTGTGTAAGTAGCCTTCATACAAGCAGTAGCGTGGCTTGGGGAAACATTTAGTGGAAGCCCATTTTTTTGGGGTCGGGGGGGTGGTCAATAACGTAACCAGATGAGTGATTACAGCGCCCGGTATCATTTTACACACTTTTGTATCACAAAGATGCAGGACTTGCACACGCCAGTTATCTAACCGAAAGGTCCGCACGCACTCTCCAGCTGAAACTCTCTCGTCTTATTAATTTAAGCATTTTAGTTATTAATTTATGCAGACAACAGACAATCTTTGTGCTAATGGTTCTTGCTAAATCCAGAGCCTCGTCAATCCTGACGTGTCCAAAAAGCTGCAATTTCACAGCACAATCTATGTGACTTTTGGATTTACCGTGCCTCTCAATTGCCTGTGACAGGTTGGCAAGGTTGATGAATCCTGAAGTTGCCCAAGAATTGTTCAGGGAGCACGAATTCTTGTCAAAAAGAAGACATGGCCAGCAAAATAGACGCTGAAGTTTAGCGCTTCCAGTTAGCCACTCCGTGCAGACATAATTTTCCTCATTGAACGTCCGATTCGCTCCGTTTTTCCTCTGTGTACACAGCTCGAGTGCGGGCATTGGCCTGTCATCTGATTTAATTTGTAGTTGCTGCTGTAGCGGAAGTTTAGTAAAGTTATGTTTGATTAAGTATGCCAAATCTCCATCCTCCATAATGCTTCATTTGTTTGATCATTTCTAACGGCGGTGATGACAGTTACAGTATTAAAACTGATGTTGATGTGATTTGATTGGATGGCAGTGTCCAATCAAATCGCCAGCCACCAGCCGCCTCTGAAGGGAAGAAAGAGGCGGCTGGCTTCCCTTGGCATGGCCCTGACCAATCACAGGTTGGCAGGGGCATCACGTGGGCCTCATCTGATTGGTCAATGCATCAATGTTTTTCCCTTAAGAGGTTAAAGTTGTTAAAGTAAAGCAAAATTCTGCATGATTAATGTGCAGAGTAATAAATTGTATTAGTTGTTGAAAGACTGCTCTGTTCTGCAGAGTGGAATCCCCATTCAGCGAAAAGGAGAGGTTGTCATCCAATGTCTCATCGACCATCTGGGAGAAGATGCGAGTGCCTTGATCCAAGGGCGCCGGAAGCGGGGGGGCCAGAGGGCCATTGGCCCCCCCCACTTTTCAGCCCTGCCCCACATTTTCGCAGCAGCATGAAATTATGAAATGATGCCGCGGAAAACTGTACAAATCCCGTTTCAATAATTCCCCTCTACTCTAAAGTCGCATCTAAAACGCGATCTGATCTAGCTGTGTATATTTTTGTTATTTTTGATTGTTATATTCAATCTCACTAGCTACAGGCATGTTTGAAGCTTGTAAAGAGAATATGACAGTTCTCACTCACCACTCTGTTGTTCCTCAGCGCCGCTCCCACTCCCTCCCGCTGAAATTATGAATGTAAGTTGTATAGCAGGGCTATTCAACTACACATTCAGTTGGGCCAGATTTTATAACTACAACATTCAGCTGGGCCAGACATTCAGCGGCCTGTAAAAATCGGGTCGTGACACATTTTAAACCAACACATATTACTGCGATGAAAAACATGCAATTTTTATTCATTGTTCATCTAACAAAGGTAGGTCAAAAAGTGCATACAAACACAACAAATTAGCATTAATTTAACAGAATCTGAAAAAAAGTTCACAGTTGTAGCATTACATTATTTTGCTTTAGAAGTCAAATATTCAGGTTATTTTTTTTTAAACAGGCACATCACAAAGTGCATTTACTGAATACAATAATAGCAGTCTTAATAAATGTGCTCACATACAAAAAAAACAGCTAAAGAGCTCCAATGCAACACAAAGAGGTAGTACTGTTGCAATATTTTTTCACTTTTCAAGTAATAACAACAAAATCATACGTTTTGGTCACATTTGTCCCAGACACATTACAAAGTGCACTTAAATGAATACAGAAAGAACTGTCAAACACTTCAGTGCACAAACCCATAACAAGGGATACGGGTAACTATATGAATGAATACTACACTACTACTACTATAGTAAACTACTCTAGGTGCTTACTATCACCTCATTTGTGATTTGTCATCGCTGACTTTCTCAATGGGAGAAGGGAAATGTTTTGTTTTGAACAAGAGCAGTGATTTTTGGCTCATAGGATGTCAATGCAATCCTAAGACATTGGTGAAGAGTGCTGTCAGTCAGGGAGCAGCGAGTGCTACTTTTGATTGAGTTCATGTGTGAAAAGCTTGATTCACATGTGTATGTTGATCCAAACATACTGAGCACACAGATCGCTACTTTCTGAACGTTAGGGAACTGCTGTTTTTTGACATCACTCCAAAACTTCGCTGGCCCGTTAGTGCGCTGCATGTCAATAAGTTCCAGTGTATATTTCCCCTTGTCGATGCAGGGGACCGCTTCCTTTGGTCTGGTTGATACGTCCCCCTCTATTGCAACAGTGAAGGGGTCTCTGGCAAAGCCCATCATCACGTCTGTGGGCAGAGCAAGTCCATCCAATCGACCGGCAAAGTTCTCTTTCAACCTCGCAATGAAATCTGTCATCACATCCGTGATTTGTGCCGGAGATGTGATGTGTTTGGGGAGCGTCGGAAAATGCAGCATCCGACCCGTGCTCAAGTCGGTCGCGAAAAGGTCCAGCTTGACTTGGATCTGCTCCACAAGATCAATGACCGTTTTGTCTCTGTTTACGCTTCAGAGTTGAGAGAGACATGTTTTAGAGTTGCTATCATAGGACCACCGTTACTAGCACCACTAGATGCACTTTCAAAAAACGTGCTGCGTTGTGGTTTGGTGGTTTCTATGCAACGCGGAGTGTTGCGTTCATGGTCTGTACTAGTGTAGGAATTTGGCTATGGGAGGCTGGGCCACTCGGGAGTTGGTTCTGGGCCGCATCCGGCCCGCGGGCCGCCAGTTGAATAGGCCTGGTGTATAGTAGGGGTTTCACAACTACCAATATTTACTAGTCGACACGTTTTTCAAAATAGTAGTCGACTAGTCGTTACGTCATAATAAAGACACACAAAGAGACGTTTACAACTGTATTTTCTATTGGAACTCATACAGTAACATTAAACACTGCATTTTAACAAACACTGGACTCACCAAAATCGACAGCAAAAAACTCTTGTTTACATAAATGCCACGTAAATCCAGTGCGCAACAGCGCATTGCGCAACACTTTATTCGCTGTCCTCCACGATAACGTCCACCTTTCCATATTTTTGTTTTGAACACCAACGCATCAACATGTGAGGGAAGGAGGCTTGACCGCTTTCGGGTGACAGTGTTGCCTGCCAGGGAAAAAACCCTCTCACTCGGGGTGCTTGTGGCTGGAATAGCCAGATAGCTCCTCGAAAGCGGGGGAAGCGGTGCAAGTTTTCTGCCCACAACTCCAGTGGATTATCCATTGTGGGGATATGCGGTGTCCGCTGGCAGTAATCCCGTAGCTCATCATCCGCATCACTGTTGACCCGTGTTTTCTTGCTGTTCGTTTGCCTCTGTTCATTGCTGACGCTGGTCCGTTGCTCACTGGTGCTAGCATTAGTGCTAGTGCTAGCTGTCGGCAGCGGGTGTTTCATCTTTAGATGGTTGCGCATAGCAGATGCATTTGTATTGTAATTCAGTACAGCTGTACACAACTGACACTTCACTGTGGAGTTGGTTACATCTTCGTTGAAGTACTGCCATACATAAGAATGTCGGACGTGTTTTGTAGCATTTTGCAGCACCTCGTTTACCTCCATTTTTTTCACGACTAGTCGACTAGGGCCTACAGCGCCGACTAGTGGTAAAGGTAGTCGACTAGTCGACTAGTCGATTAGTTGGTGAAACCCCTAGTGTATAGTAATCATAGATAACACGGCAGGGTCCGTTACAGTTTGTTTTTATCTGATTTCAAATAAGCAAATTCTTGGCTTTCAGAATATTAAACTTCTTTCGGCAAATTCAGATGATAAATAGGCCTATAACTTTGAAGCTTGCAACGGCATAATTACAAGCGGAGAACGGAGTAATTTAACGTCACTGCAGGCATAACAACAGCCGGTGTTTCTCGTGAGTGCAGTAATCCGAACGAAAATATCTTCCCATCGTCGTATTTTGATCATTTGCTCCGCTAATAATCAATCAGATCGATGGATTCCAGAGAAGAGGAAACTTTAAAGGCCTTTTTCTCAAAATGATGACTCTGTAACAGTCATTATATAATGTGACATATTTTGCTTAATATTTGGAGTACAAAAACAATCCTGATATCATTAGAAAGCTAGGAATCAAAATGTGTCTTCGGGTCAATGCGACTGATTTCGATGGAGCAGGTCACTTTGCATTAGCCTAGGTAAAATAAAGCAGGCAGACATAACAGGAAGAATATGTACATTTTAACCCAATAAAAATAGGACATTGTCACACCATTCAAATGTATCCATGTAAATTACAACCAATAAAAAAGCTTAGATTAGTTTATTTGTTACGTTGTTCTGTGTGTTTCAGCCGTTAACCTATAGATAGAAAGAATATATACACTTGCAAACATGTCAGAAGAACCAGCGCAGAAGAAAACTAAATACAGTCAATCTAAACTTAAATTTAACAACTGGAAGGTCACATCCCTGACATCCACATCTCCGGAGCCTGGACCTTCTTCAAACAGCAAAGCCAGATGAACCCAAAAGCAGCAGCTCTGCGGCCGCAGAAACTGTCAAAACCGCCGCCGCCCCCCCCCCGCCGCTGTTGTTGAACCGAAACAGGCTGGTTCTGACTGCATGGAGGTTTGCTGTCTGGACATTGAGGCGGGTAATGCTGTACAGCTAACTATCGGGAAAAAAGGAGACCGCTAGTAGATTATTTGGGCAAAGAGAAGGTACTTCAACGCAGAATAGTACAAAAACAGAGAGTGGTTCATTCTTTGCAAAACCACTAAATGATAGTGATACATTGTGATGTTAACAACCTCATGATAACCTCATATTTTTTTAACTTAGGATCATACCTGTGTTTAGTCTAGAAAAAGGTGCATTTTATTATAAAGTTGTGTATATTTACAGACTGTTGCAAACACTAAGAAGCTTATACACATCAGGTTTAAAACTAAAAGAGCTTTACAAAAAAGTAACACAATTAAAGATGTTTGGAGTTTTATTTGAGTTATTCATTTACTTTTTTTGTCAAAGAGATGCTGATTGGAAACCGTTGTTAGGCCGTTACGGCATTTCCTGTTTCTGCCGGAGAGAGGGGAGTTTGTCCCAAAGCTTGCCGCTGTATTTACTCCCTCCATCTGACAGGAGGGAGCCTCATGTGTCACTGCACGGAGTTCACTCCGTCACGGAAGGGGAGTGTGTAGGGGTAGGGTGTAGGGCGTGGTTTGGGATTGGGCAATACAAACACACTTTTTTTGCCCCCCCCACTTCTAAAATGAATTTGGCGCGCCTGCCTTGATCAAGGACTTTGAGGTTAGTACTAGGGCTGAATTGATTCCTCAAGTAACTTGATTACTAAAAATTATCGAGCAGTGGGACGGACATACATGCACTCAGTCAAGCAGACGAACAGACAGACAGCGTGGCACACAGGTGAGACCGAGGCCGATACAGATGTGCAGTGATCAGTTACAATTATAGTATCCTTATATGAGTAGGCCAGAAGACTTATACCTTTTTTTTTTGTTATTTGAAATAAAAAAACAATAATAATAATTATTTTTGCATTTCAGAAAATGGGTTCTTTAACCTGTTGAACCTCATCCCTGTTTTTCACGTCTCAGGCTCGAAAATGACATTTCCAGAACAAATGACCATAACTACACTTCTAAAAAGGGGAACATTTATAATCTTTTTTCTCAAAGTAATGATAAACCTGTGAGTTGGATGTAGAAAAGTCAGAATCAATATAGATGTTTTTTTATTTTAAAGAAAATTCAGATTGAACATAGTAAAAAACTGTGTCCGTCCAAAAATTATTTTTTACTTATCGTGAAAATCACCCTTGAATGAAGGGATGGTAGACTAAAAGCTTTAGGAATCCAAAGTACAACACATAAATAAGTACCCTGTATCAAGATTGATGCAAAACAAGTGACATTTGACCTTTTTAGAGAGGTTTAGCAAAAAATACTCCACCAGGGTGATTTGGGTGGAAATAGGCGTTTTTGCCATTTCTCTGGAACCCATTGGTCGATTTTGGTGATTGACATCTCTTTTTAACCGTTAGAGCCAATATAATCGAAGGGGAATTTTCACATGCACACCAACGTTAACAAAAAAAAGTGGGGGCTTCGCGCATGCAGTTTTGGCCAGACTGAACCTATCTCTCGGTCTGACATCTGAAAACGGAACAGTCGGTTTTTTGCCTATGGATATTATCAGAAACCATTTCAAAGGGACAGACACATTGGATATTAACCTATGGATTAACCTTCAGCAGCGTTTTTATCGTTATAATGCCATTGAAGACCACTTTTGACCAGACAATGACAAAGGTAAGCCATTTAGCCGTTTTAGCTACCTAGCGCCACATGTTCTGATGTCATGTTTTTTGTCCCAAGTTCTTATCATGGAGTGATAATGTAGGTACCGATTGATTCTGTGTCTAATCACGATGCTAATCGATGGGTGCTACGATAAATAATAAGGGTATTATGAGTGAGTTTCTGTGCAGTAATGCTTTAGCATTGTTTCGCTCGTGGCTAATTTAGAGGCTCAGCGCTAGCTTTGTGGTTTTTAAAATAAAAATAAAAAGATCAGTTAGCTGAGTTTCTTCCCATTACATGGATATAAAACATTCATAGTTTATTAAATATTAAGAAGCCCTCAGACGCTGTTTCCTGCAGATGATGCGTTTTTCCGCCCGGGGGCAGGGGGATGGGGTTCAACAGGTTAAACCATTATGAAAGTAATCGTTAGTTAGCTCATTGTTCAAAATGAGCTCCAACTACAACAGTTAAGTCAACTCTTGCATGGGTAATAATAATAATAAAAAACAAATGACATAATATAATGTATAATTATAGTATAGTATATATAGTATATTAATAATAATATAAATAATTACCTGAATGAGTTTTTTTGGTCCTTGTAGGGATATTCATTCCTCAGTCACATTGTTTCATTATCACAGCTTTACTTACATGTAATCAGTGGATGGCTTAGACGTGTCATAAGCTTAGAGATTTCTTATTTAAACAAATATTCCTGTCTACATTTAGAGCAAAAAAGAGGAAAGGTATACAGAAAACATGTGTCCTCTGTGATTACAAGACTCAACAAAGGGGAGAGGACAGAAGAGGGAGAACAGGAATAAAAGAGAAGAAGACAAAATACAATTCTCCACTGAGTGACACTTCAATTAGCCTGCTGTCCACCCCGGCTTTAATAGTCAGAAGGTGAACGATGCAGTGACAAGGTCATTAAAACATCTTTACAACTCCTAAGGTTTACTCAAGACCAGTGATTAAAGATATATTCCCTGACAGGTTGCCAGACCTTGTTCCCATCTCCCCCAATAAATTAAAGCAATTTAATTCTAATCATAGGGGCTACGTGACAAATACTAAAAAGGGAAGCAATGCCCTTCAGTGCTATTGTGTTGTATTAATGATAACTTATTGTATTATTTTGTTGTACTCAACTAAATGTGGAAACAAATAAATGACTCGCTGTTGGAGAGCAGGGTTATAAATTGGCATTCTAAATTAAATTAAATTTGGAAAAACCAACTGTTTAACCTATTGTTGCTGTGTGCTACAGGTTGAGTCTAAGCTGCCTTTACAGATCGGTAAGCTGTGTGCCAGGTAAAGGAGACCGTTTGCTTTGTTTGTTATCTTGCAGAATAGCTCCTTGCTCATGCTTGTTGCTCAAATTGTGACGTTTATACAACCTTTGAGAGTCACTGCCATCACTAAACCTATTTGTTGTGATTAGCAGTGCTGGTGAACTGCTCAAATCTTTAACGGGTTTGACAGTGAAGGCCATCAGATTGTTTCATCCTAACAGGGCAATATGAGGTATGTGTTGGAGATCCTCCCAAGAATGCCGACTTCTGTTCTTCTGTGATCGCTCCAACTTTTCTGGATTGAGATGCTCTGGGACTTTACTGGCTTGATTTTCAGCACTGTTCAACCAAGGAGCACTTCAAGTGTTTTAAAGAGTTATAGGGGAACCTTCTAGAGGAGGAGGCCACCTTATCCGGGTAGCTCCGTAGGGCTGGTAGAGGCTGGTCTTCTAGAACAGACCACAGTTGCCTTGAATATTGAACTTTCTACTTTTAAGAATGCAGACGTAAGTACCTCTCTTAATTTCAGGGTAATCTAAACTGATGTGGAAATTCATTACCACAATATATATATAAAAAAAAAAAAGTCAAACAACTTTATTTGATGAACTAAATGATTGATGAAAAAATATAACTTGCTTGAATGTTTACATTTAATATTTCTTAAAATGTTAATACACTGTAAAAATATGGCAGTCAATGACTCCAGAGTACAATAATGTATTTATAGCATCCCGGCTGAATGGTGGTCATTCTCTCAAACTGATGGTAACTGTTTATTTGCACACACTTCCTTGTATACTAACAATACCAACATGAGCATACCAACGTACCAATGTAAGAGCTATAAAAGGGAAGAAAATAAAAAATAAATAGCATTTATCTCACAAATTATACCTTTGCCGTTCTCTGCATTTGTAAATCTTACACATCTATTTAAAATATAAACATGCCATTTCAATCTCTTACTGACAATAAATCAAGAAATATTACCTTTTAACCCGCTTTAATCGAATATGAGCCAAAATTCAGGTTTAATGAATTTGTAGCACATTTCAATAAACATTCACATACAGGACTGTCTCAGAAAATTAGAATATTGTGATAAAGTTCTTTATTTTCTGTAATGCAATTAAAAAAACAAAAATGTCATACATTCTGGATTCATTACAAATCAACTGAAATATTGCAAGCCTTTTATTATTTTAATATTGCTGATTATGGCATACAGCTTAAGAAAACTCAAAAATCCTATCTCAAAAAATTAGAATAGTTCCTCAGACCAAGTAAAAAAAAAAGATTTATAACAGCAAAACACAATCAAACATTTGAAAATGTCCATTAATGCACTCAGTACTTGGTTGGGAATCCTTTTGCACGGATTACTGCATCAATGCGGCGTGGCATGGAGGCAATCAGCCTGTGGCATTGCTGAGGTGTTATGGATGCCCAGGATGCTTCAATAGCGGCCTTTAGCTCATTAGCATTGTTGGGTCTGGTGTCTTTCAGCTTCTTCTTCACAATACCCCACATATTCTCTATGGGGTTCAGGTCAGGGGAATTTGCAGGCCAATCGAGGACAGTAATGCCATGGTCAGTACACCAGTTACTGGTGGTTTTGGCACTGTGGGCAGGTGCCAGATCATGCTGGAAAATGAATTCCTCATCTCCATAGAGCTTTTCAGCAGACGGAAGCATGTAGTGCTCTAAAATCTCTTGGTACACAGCTGCATTTACTCTGGGCTTGATGAAACACAGTGGACCAACACCAGCAGCTGACATGGCTCCCCAAACCATCGCTGACTGTGGGAACTTCACACTGGATTTCAAGCAACTTGGATTTTGCTCCTCTCCAGCCTTTCTCCAGACTCTGGCGCCTTGACTTCCAAATGAAATACAAAACTTGCTTTCGTCTGAAAAGAGGACTTTGGACCACTGTGCAACTGTCCAGTGCTTCTTTTCCTTAGCCCAAGTCAGACGCCTCTTCCGTTGTCTTGAGTTCAGAAGTGGCTTGACCATGGGAATACGGCTATTGTAGCCCATTTCCCGGACACGTCTGTGAACAGTGACTTTTGATACCTGGACTCCAGCTTCAGTCCACTGTCTTTGAAGCTCCCCCAAATTCTGGAAGCGACTCTTCTTCACAATGCTGTTAAGGCTGCGGTCATCTCTCTTGGTTGTGCAGCGTTTCCTGCCACATTTCCCCCTTCCAACAGACTTTTTGTGGATGTGCTTTGAAACTGCACTCTGTGAACAGCTTGCTCTTTGAGAAATTTCTTTTTGTGTCTTACCCTCCTGATGGAGGGTGTCAATGACGGTCCTCTGGACAGCAGTCAGATCAGCAGTCTTCCCCATACTTGTGATTTAGTTTACTGAACCAAGCTGAGTGTTTTTCAAGGCTCAGGAAACCCTTGCAGGTGTTTCGAGTTAATTAGACGATTCAAGTGATTCGTTGAACACCCTACTAGTATACTTTTTCATGATATTCTAATATTTAGAGATAGGATATTTGAGTTTTCTTAAGCTGTATGCCATAATCAGCAATATTAAAATAATAAAAGGCTTGCAATATTTCAGTTGATTTGTAATGAATCCAGAATGTATGACATTTTTGTTTTTTTAATTGCATTACAGAAAATAAAGAACTTTATCACAATATTCTAATTTTCTGAGACAGTCCTGTATATGCAGCTTTAACCATATAACTATGAGTTACTGTAAAACACATACATAATGCTATATGTCTTTATATAAGCAAGCAAGTGCTGAGTCTAATTGTATAACATTACAAGGTTGATTCTTATTATTACATTATATGCTTATTGTGCTCATGAGATGTTGCTATGACTATGGAATAAATAGACACAATCACCAATCGCAGGTTATGATGGGTTGGATATTAAACGAAGGGAATAGTCTTAGAAGAAAGTTTTAGCTTGCTTTAGAAAATGTTGCAAATGCCAAGTGCAGACACTGTAGAGACAAAGAGTTATTGAAAACAGGAGATCGCCCTGGCCTTGAACAGTGTGCTCCTCGCCTACGCATAACTGGGAACTAGTATAATGGAAGATTCCCAATATCTATTGCAAAGCAGCTTCAGCAAAACAAATTACGTAGGATAGCGACTAGAGTAGGGAGGGAACTTTCACAGGCCGGCCGAATGCTGATTGGAGTTTGTGTTGCCAAGAGACTTTGTCTAAGTCTGTGCACCAACAAGGGAGGCCAAAGTCTAAACCACGGTCCCCATCCCCAGATAGCAAAATACATTAATTCAACATTGGATTTTGGTTAAATTGGTTATTTTTGTTGAGGTGGAAAAATCAATGTTGATTCGATGTGTTATTCCAGATACCATTTCAACGTTTGAAAAAATGTTGTTGAATCAATGAAATATAGATGCCGGTTTTTCAACGTTGAAATTCCCTACATTGAATTGACATTGTTCCAACGTGAGACCAACTCTCCCCTCCCCCTCCCCTATAGGCTACTTGTATTTAAAACACAGCATAACAAGGATTTTTTAGTTAACCGTTAATACCGTTGCAGTCACATTTTCCTCCATGGAAACCCAGACGACTGCGCGCATGCGCATTGCTTTCGTCTACGGGGTTTCCGCAGGGTCCCATCACTGTCTCTGAGCGGGAGAGCGGCGCTGAGCGAATTTGTCGGACATTTTGCGGACAGAAACATCGACATGTGGCCGAATTTGGATGTGAAGTTGGGGATTCTTGGGACATTGTGTGTTTTACCTAACAAGGAATGTTAACAGTAAAGTGCACTGTACTATTTAAACCAAAAGATAGATACAATGAGTTCAACTACCCACCACAGTTAGCTTTGCCACCTGAAAGCTACAGATGGCGTCAAATTTATGTTCAAGCACCTGAAGGCGTTTATAATGCATTTTGATGGTGAGTTGAATACGGTTTCCCCGTTGAAACATGGCGGCGACGCACAAGCGCATGTAGACCATGGCGGAAATGTATGTGTTATACATTTTCGCAGTGAGTCGTGTTCGTACGTTTTATAAAGAACTTGTGTGTATGTGTGACGATACACGGAATGGGGGGGAATGGGGGGGCATTGTTGTGAAGTTACATCTGTAAAAAAAAACATCTCAAACTTCGTGACTTTTCCTAAAACGGGTATTGAAGTATTATTTGAGTTATTTGAAGTATTAAAGTAACGTGTTATGGCAGGAAAGTTCAATCTGGTATATTCATTTTAATGTCACCTTATATAGAATGTGTGTTAAACTTGTGATTTCTGCATTGAGTGACTTCTGCCTAGCAGATACCAAGGAGAGGCCCCTAGGGTCTCTCTGTTAATTATCAATAGTCCTTGCAATTAACAGGGGAAGTCCCAGATACATTTTCAGATAATGTAGTTAAAGTCTTGTAGAATTAATGTTTATCTCCTACACATCCTGCAGGCCTTGAGACTTGGGTCACCCAGCAGTAACCAAGATAAAGGTCCTTTTGAGCTTATCAATAAAATGTATTCATTCCTAGTAAGCTGACTTTGGGGTGAAGGGAAGTTCAGGGAAGCCATTAAGCCACAAGAACAATTAAACTTCTGTTAATCAACCAAAACTCATGACTTTCAGGGGACAGGACATTCGGACCTATAACAAGGGTCACTTCCTAGAGAATATGTGTGTGTATTTCTTACTGTGATCAGATGTCCTGTATAATCATTTATCAACTATTCCTGTATTGGTGTTTTATTTGATTCCTCTGCTTTTATTCTTTCATATGTGGGTACTGGAGGGCTACAAACATTGTGGAGAAATTAGCTTAAACATGTTTTATTACTCTATGGGAAATGGAAGCAGCTTTTATGACAGGGACGAGAGAGCTGGGGGAGGGGACATTCTTACTGAGATTTGCAGCATTTCAAATGATCAGGGAAATCTATTTGTTTTAAATAGATGTGTGTGGTTGATTACTTTGTATTAATAATAACAGTATATGTAAAGGAAGCTGGAAATATGCAATGTGAAACCTTTTATTTGAAATAAAGATTCTGCAGGGAATATTCTTAAAGAACAATAGCTCAAGTGTCTGGAAGAGTTACAGGCTAAATGAGTGTGCGGTACTTTTTACTGCTTGAGATCAGAGCTGATGTTTTCCTCTTGTTATTATTGTTTGAGGTTAAGGTAACTCACATGTGTTATTTGTATAATCCAACTATAAAAAACTATATCTTAAAACTATCTTTATAAAATGCGAAAAGTATGTGAAACTTGCAAGGAGGGGTTTGTTATCTCGAATGTAAGGGTCGCCTCTGGCTCGCGCTGATTGGCTGTCTTTTCTAAGTGGAGGACCCCTCGGGGGGGGGGCAGCCGCATAGCTCCTCCTGGGGTTTTGGATATAAGCCTATGTTTTCTTTAGACCAGCCCCTTCTTTTCTTCAAACTGACCAGATCCGTGAGATTGGAGGAAGAGCAGGAAGTACTTCCTTTGTGTTTGTATTTGTATTTGTATTGTTACTTTTTATCATTAAAACAAGATTATTGTTTAACTTGCATTCTGGTGTTTCTTAATCCCTTCCTTTTTATGAATTTACCCAGCTTACCAAACGACACGCGGAGACGAGGTTGGTTTTAAACATCCTCCAAATCTCCAACAAATGGTGACCCGACGTGTCTGAGTGGGGTGTTTTCGAGGAAGAGACCACCAGCAGCAAGCGGACGGAATAGTCCAGGGCTAAACATCTCGGCCTCTTCTGACAACTAAAAACAGAGCTCTGACAATAACAGGTGAGCAGATACCAGCTTAATTCGAAATCTGTGATTTGACCATATTCCAAATTTTAGGGTTGTCAGACGAAGTTTACGGTGTTTTTTATAGTAACAATGCAAATGCGTGTTTTAGTTGTAAAATAGGATATTGAGTTCCTGCAAGCCAGAAGGGTATTGAAGTCCCGGGCTTGAAAAGTGGAGGTATAGAGTCCCCACAGTTAAAATAGGATATTGAGTTCCTGCAGCTAGAAGGGTATTAAAGTCCCTGGCTTAAAAAGTGGAGGTATAGAGTCCCCACAGTTAGACTGTCTGGAGTAGTCAAATGGTAGTATTAAGTCTCCATATCAGACTGACTCAAAATAACGAATCCACAGCTCGACGGGGCTGGAGATGAGTTATTTATGTTATAAGTGATCCAAAGGAGAGTAACGCAAACTTCAAAAACCAATTTTGAAGTGACCGGACCTCATTAATCCTTTGTTCTGTGGGGTTGAATCTATAAAGCCAAACGTCACGATAAAGAGTTCTGTAAGCCTGGGTTACGACTCCATGTCAGCGTCACATTGTTGAAAGACGGTGTTGAAGCGCGCTGAGAGGCTTGCTAAACTTGTTGGAATAAACATCGGACAATAAAAGCTGAATAGACTGTACGGGGAAAAGAAATTCTGTGAATATTTACTGTTAACAAGGACAGTAAGTCAGATCAATAGATATGAAGTCTGTGAATATTTACTGGTAACAAGGACAGTAAGTCAGATCAATAGATATGAAGTCTGTGAATATTTACTGGTAACAGAAACAGCTTAAGTCAGACGAATAGATACGAAGTCATAATGAAGGGAGAATTTTAACGAGAGGAGCGTGAGTTAAGAGCTTACGAGAACAGGGTTCAAGCAGAAAAATTGAATAAAAGGATAGCTGAAGTGTTAATTGTTGAAAGAAGCCCCCCTTTTTCCTAAAGAGGCTGAGAGCTATAGCGGGGGAGAGAGAAGGGGGTGTCAGTATTTGTCTGTGAGAGTTCCCCCCACCTTTTTTTCTCTCGAGAGCAGCAGCAGCAGCCCGGAGTGTGTCTGCTTGCTTTTTTCTCTAGTGATCTGAAGTTGGACTGAAATACATTGAAAATTAACAGATCAATGTGTGATTTGTGTGATTTATCGAAATAAATAAGAAACAATGATTTGCTGCTATTTAAACATAGTCTTTGAGAACTGATTGATACCGTTGCATTGCGTTGTGAATTTTATGGTATTTGTCATTAACTAAGGATTGTACTTAATTATACTTCAAGGAAAATTATATTACATACAGTAACCTTATGGGAAAGTAAAAAGAAGTTTACTGAGTATATGAAGTACATTAAATGTAAGGCTTTATTCAAATTAGATATAATAGGTGGATTTTTCCATCTAGAATACGACATGGAAAGAGGAGAATTTGTTAGACATGAAATAACGAACTCACTGGAAGAAATATATATTGTAAGGTTATTTAGGAGTTGTTATCATATACAGTTACTCTCAGTTGATGGTTGTTTCAAGTAGATAGGAAACTGAAAACGTGAACGATTCACCACAATGGTGTTTTTAAGTTTATGAAGAAGGAGTAGAAAGTAAAAAGAAGGTTTTTGTAAGTTTAGAGGGAATCTGTTAATGTTCAAGCATGACAGAGGTGCTGCACGAGGCTAAAAGCCATCTCACACAGTTGGAGAACAAAAGAGGTTTTGATGAGAGAAGCTTGGGCCGGCAGCTGCAGGGCGCAGAGAGGAAGAGAGAGAGAAAAGTCAGATGGTTTGAAGAAGTATAGAGAGAGTACAGGTTATATAGAGTTACTAATATTCTGGAAAAGGTCATATTGTTTTGTGAGTAACATGAAATAAGAATATATTTACTAGATATAAGAACAACAGGCTTATCTAGGTTAACAGAACATTGCTATTAACCAGTTTCAGCTGCAACTATCCTGTCTTTGTTCTAAAGAGAACATACGTTGCATTTACAATTAATATTAAGAAAAGTTCACAATAGATACCATTAAAGACCGTTTGAGATTAATAGGACGAGTTTGTCATAAACATTTGTGCTTAGATGGAATAAAAGTGTTGAGAGATGTTCTCAAAAATGGGAGTTTTCACAATGTTTTTAGTTTTTATTGAAACAATTAAGTAATAAGGACAGAAAAATGTTCCGTGATGATTTATTTAGGTTTCAGCTTTAGTAATAATGAAGATTACATTTTGTAATAATTCCTTTAAGTGTTCCAAAAATATATTCATTAACTGTAGTCAGATTACTTGTTTTAAATATATAGCGCTGGATACAGTTAGTTTTGTATTCTGTTACAAATCTAACCATGCTTGTAACACGACTTAGATAAACAATTTGAAAAGAATAGAATAAGCAAGAAGATTAAAGATGAATCTATAGTGGTTAAGAAAAGTTTTTTGTTTTGCCTATTAACTTAGAACTGAAGTAATGAAGAATAGGAAGACTGTTACCATTAATGGGTTTAACATTCACATGTTTCAGCATTCCTGACCATATAGACACTGAGCTGTTTTATTTTGTAACCCGCTGGGGGAGAGATTTACATTGAGTTTTTCTCAGTAGCTGATTTGCTGTGATTACAGCAGCATTGGATAGTTGTGCGCCACCTTTGAGTTGTACTCTGAATCAGTGTGTTGGTGAAAAGTTGCTCATTGCAAACAGAAGAACTGTGCAAAGAACACATCTCAGAGGAGGTTTTCACAGTTTGCTTGTGCCTCGCTGTCAAGGCAACAGTGGTGTGAAGAGGTACTGCAGTTTTGGGGGATTTCTGCGGTACAGAGGACAACGTGTGTATGCTGATTGTATCACATTGATCCAGAGGTCCCTTCCCCCTCAGGACATCCCAATGCCAGAGAGAGTTTCCTTGGAGCCCACTGACCAGGGCCGGTTCTAGTGTTTTGGGGGCCCTGCCACTGACTACAGCTGAAGAGGACAATGAATCATTGACTGTTCTCAATATGACAAGATCAAGAGACAGGCTGGTCTCAGTCTGTTCAGACTCTGAAGAAATCATGCAATGATTTTACAGCATAACTGCAAGAGTTTATCAGAAGGTGGTGTAGAACGATATGCTTAGTGTTTAGGAAGGGAGGCTGATTGTTTAATGATGGTCTGGAATGCTGAAAAGATTAAAGTTTAATATCCTTGTTTGGCAAACAAGACATCTGATTATTATGTCACACATGATAGATCTTGACATAGTGACTAGCTATGGGTAAACGTGTGGACGTTATACCATTATTATCATGAACTAAAAATAAATAGGGAAATAGTATCTGGTTAAAGATGAATGGATTTCATATCCTAGAGAGGATTAGTTATATTGTGAATACTTCACAAGGTATTTACTAATGTATTTTGAAGAACACATAAGAACACAGGTCCAGTTTTGTTTTGTTTTTGGATTAAATTTTCCATTACCAAAACTGTTCAGCTTAGGTCTAGCTTTAGACTTTGATAGTAAAAGAGTATTTAGGCTTATTTTTGTATATCTGACATTTTTTAAATATGTTGGCTATTCACCAGATAGAAAGATGGCATTACTCTCCATTTGTTAAGAACATTTCTGAAGATTAACTATTTGTTTCATTTCTAATATTCCTATTTAGGATGTAATTTTAGAGTAACAAGGCTGATGCTGAAATTGGAAAATATGTTAGTGGTTTGCATGATGTAAACAAAAAAGGTTTTGTTTGTTCAACCTCCAGTTAGATCTGAAACAGTAATAATGATTGATTTGCCAAAGCTTAGTTTAACATCCTGATGTAACATTATGAGGTATGTTCACTTCTAAGGGTAAACAAATTGATAAAATGGATTATTATTGTTATTGATTAATTTGGAATATTAATTCAAAAGGCCGTTTTCTGCAGGTTCACTTAAGAATGCCGTGCATGAACATTTGTCAGGTATTGTGTTTCCTTGGGGCGGTATATTAATAAAGTGTATTGATCATTTGTTTGTTAAACATCTGAAGAAAATGGTGCTGCGAACACGAGAAAAACTTTGTTGCATTGGTTGACATCAACACAATGATGTCACTAGTACAACTCCAGCTAGTAGAATATTAAAGTCTCTGCAGAGCACGACACATGGCCAATGAAACTGAGACCAAATGACCTTTGACCCTGACTGACAGTGTGACTTGAGAAAAGCACTATCAATGACTGACTCTGGGGCTGACCGAACTTGACTTTAAAACCTGACAGTGTGAGTGTGAATGGAATGCCGGCATGTGATCAGTGTAACTGCATGATTCTAAAACAATAACTAACCAAGCATGTTTTTAGAGTAACACATTATTTTGGAGCTCCATGGGAAACACAGGTTTCCTACAATTCCACACATTTGGAAAAACGCACATGTGACCCGTTTCTAATTCCCACAGGAGTTGGCGGTTTGCAAATGTAAAACTCAAACTAAAATCTAAAGATTCTGTTTCTTTTAGGACTGCCAGCTGGAAATGAATACTTATTTTCCCTGGAGTGTTTACTGTGAAAAATAACTGATGTACTTTTGTCAATGATGTTTGGTATTTTCTTATAACCACTGGTTACCTGAAGGTTTTCTTCCCATACAGGATTTTGTTACACATGTGTACATGTGTAAAAAGGGGGAGTGTGGGATATTTTCATTTAGGGACTGGAAGAAACCTGCCGCCCCAACTCAGATGTTCAATCTGACCATTGATTGACAGTTTTAGATTTAACCTGCTCCATATCTGGGGATAAGATACTGTTTGATTAATGTTGACGTGTTTCTAATATTGATTGAGTTATAACAGGTAACACAGATGC
Source organism: Notothenia rossii (assembly GCF_949606895.1). NCBI lineage: Eukaryota > Metazoa > Chordata > Actinopteri > Perciformes > Nototheniidae > Notothenia > Notothenia rossii. Next base: position 29,582,335 of record NC_136907.1, on the reverse strand, counting down.
AGAATCAGTGGCCAAAGGGCTACTGAGAGAGGTAATTCCAGAATGAGAATGAGAAGGTGAACTGTGATAATGAAAACAATTTTGTAATATTTCAACAGGTATTAAAGTAACTGAGGTTTGAAATGTAGAAAGAACATATTACAGCTAAGTTAAAACATAGTAATGTAATGAGATAGAATTTAATTTAGACAACATCTTGTAACTAGCCTGGTAAAGAAGTAAAAGCCATAGACTGTTTAGATCATTATGGGGATGTACATTTAATTTAAATTCATAATAGAAAGACATTTGATGACAGTATGTTGGATTTCTGTATTCATTTTTTCAGCTTGATAATATCTAAGCACTGACGGGTAGAAGCAGTATCACCAGGAAATTATTCACTTTGTCAGTATCATGATTTTAGTTGTTTTTAATCCATAACATTAGTGTGTTTCTTTACCAGAGACATTAGCAGTTCATATTATATTTAGATTTTAAATAGCATCTCAAGGATTTCATTTAAAATAACACAGATGCTTGTCAGAAATTCAGAGCTATTGAGATATGTTATTTAGTTCAACTGAAGATGTTGGGGTTTATTTTGTTGACACAGGCCAAGTATTAGAATTCTGAAGTGGCCTACCAGTGGTGGGTCAAACCCCTGAGGGCCCAGAAGCCCTGAGCGTAGACTTGAGGGGTGGGTATCAGATTTCTCCACACAGGTTGCTGACGCCAAAAGGGGGACCCGAGTAGCAGGAGGCCGACACAGCGGAGTTCGTCTCGCTGAAGGTCAAGAGGCCTACGTGGCTCAACTCCAGGTTCTCCGGCCTCTACAGAGTGACCCAGAGGACATCTCATGCAGTCCGCCGAGGAGCAAAGGGGGACATCTGGTACTACTGGAGCCAGTGTGCGGCGAGGAAATCACCGGCTAGGACTATGGAGGACATCAGGACGGACCTGGCTATCGTCAACGAGGACATCCCTACAGCAGACGACTCGGAAGCTGTCATCAGCGGACTGGAGGAGAAGGACCTCGCGGACATCCTTACAGCAGACTACTCGGAAGCGGCTGTCAGCAGGCTGGGGGACTTCTCGAGGCAGCAGAGGAGTCTACTTCTCTCTGATCAGATTCATCAGTTCCACCTTTGATGGAAAGGCCACATCTCCCCCTCCCTATCAGCTGCCCTTGTTGGCGTTTTCCGCTGAGGGGGGGGGGGGGGGCCCTGAGGATTCAACAACACGCAAGGATGCTGCTTTCTGGCACTCAGGTTCGCACTCTGATAGTTCCTTCACTGACATTGAAAGTTGTGTTCTGTTCACAAAGGTATACTGTTGGGGAGCAGACACAGTGGCAAGGAATGACATTAGTTGTGTTTCAAATGTCTTATGTGAGTTGGTCTCGTGGGGGTGAGACCAAAAGGGGGATTGAAGTATTATTTGAGTTATTTGAAGTATTAAAGTAACGTGTTATGGCAGGAAAGTTCAATCTGGTATATTCATTTTAATGTCACCTTATATAGAATGTGTGTTAAACTTGTGATTTCTGCATTGAGTGACTTCTGCCTAGCAGATACCAAGAAGAGGCCCCTTGGGTCTCTCTGTTAATTATCAATAGTCCTTGCAATTAACAGGGGAAGTCCCAGATACATTTTCAGATAATGTAGTTAAAGTCTTGTAGAATTAATGTTTATCTCCTACACATCCTGCAGGCCTTGAGACTTGGGTCACCCAGCAGTAACCAAGATAAACGTCCTTTTGAGCTTATCAATAAAATGTATTCATTCCTAGTAAGCTGACTTTGGGGTGAAGGGAAGTTCAGGGAAGCCATTAAGCCACAAGAACAATTAAACTTCTGTTAATCAACCAAAACTCATGACTTTCAGGGGACAGGACATTCGGACCTATAACAAGGGTCACTTCCTAGAGAATATGTGTGTGTATTTCTTACTGTGATCAGATGTCCTGTATAATCATTTATCAACTATTCCTGTATTGGTGTTTTATTTGATTCCTCTGCTTTTATTCTTTCATATGTGGGTACTGGAGGGCTACAAACATTGTGGAGAAATTAGCTTAAACATGTTTTATTACTCTATGGGAAATGGAAGCAGCTTTTATGACAGGGACGAGAGAGCTGGGGGAGGGGACATTCTTGCTGAGATTTGCAGCATGTCAAATGATCAGGGAAATCTACTTGTTTTTAAATAGATGTGTGTGGTTGATTACTTTGTATTAATAATAACAGTATGTGTAAAGGAAGCTGGAAATATGAAATGTGAAACCTTTTATTTGAAATAAAGATTCTGCAGGGAATATTCTTAAAGAACAATAGCTCAAGTGTCTGGAAGAGTTGCAGGCTAAATGAGTGTGCGGTACTTTTTACTGCTTGAGATCAGAGCTGATGTTTTCCTCTTGTTATTATTGTTTGAGGTTAAGGTAACTCACATGTGTTATTTGTATAATCCAACTATAAAAAACTGTTTCTTAATCCCTTCCTTTTTACGAATTTACCCAGCTTACCAAACGACACGCGGAGACGAGGTTGGTTTTAAACATCCTCCAAATCTCCAACAGTATATTGATCATCGAGTGAATTTTGGGGCTTGGGGAAATAAAGGAGAGAGAGAAAAATATATACTATCCCGCCACACCCCGTTGCCAATCAACACTTATTGTTTAGGTCAAGCAGCTCCGTGATCACCTGAAGCTCAGCCGCTGTAACGGACCGGTGAGCGGAGCAAAACACACGTTTCAAGTTAGACCAAACACACTAAGCTATTTTATCTACCTCTGGAACTAGCTAAACTACCGTAATTTTCGGACTATAAGGCGCACCTGAATATAAGCCGCAGCAGCTAAATTGCATGATGTGTACATATATAAGCCGCACTGGACTATAAGCCGCAGTGCAATAGTAGCTACAGAACATGTACTGTGCTGTGTAAACTGTACTGTATCACATAGCGTTTCAGACACACAAACTTTTCAACTTTCAAACTTAAACGGTGCGCTCCCAGCGCACGTACCGGCAGTGATCTACAGCAGTGGTTTTCAACCAGTGGTACGGGGACAAACTGTCTCGCTCTCGTAATGTCTGTCTGTCTTGCTCTCGTTCTGTCTCTCGTACCACTCTCGGTTCCACTTTTACTTTTGCGCGCTACCTGTCTCACTCTTTTCCGGCCTCCAGTTTTTCCTGCTGGAGCCCGCCGCTTAAAGGTGGGGGGCGCGGACCGGCCATAGAGCCCATAGAGTTAAAGGTGGTGGACTGTAACCTGTAAAATCCGTAGATTTAGGAGGTCCCCTAGTGGCCGTTAGCTGTAAAAATCCATAGATTAGCCGCACCGTTATATAAGCCGCAGCGTCGAAAAATGGGAAAAAAGGCGCGGCTTATAGTCCGAAAATTACGGTAGTTATACATATGTTTATTCTTCACTGTCGGGTCACTCATTACTGGAGTAGCGAGCTGCATGAGATACTGACGGGCTGTCAGGAGAGGGAGAGAGAGGAAAAGAGAGCGCTCCGTTTATTATACCGGTGTTATTATCTAAAGTGAATGTTAAAGGTGACCTATCGTGCAAAATGCACTTTTGTACGTCTTTTTCCACATGAATATGTGTCCCCGGTGTTCCAGGGAACTTACCAAGTGTCAGAAAACACAACCCTCTCTATTTGCCTCCATACCCAAATATCTTAAAAAGGGGCTGCAACGGATCTGATACAGACTGATCCAGATTTGAACACTTCTATGACGTCACAGAAGTGGCGCTACAGCTATTGGGCCAACTCCACCAATCAGGAGGAGACAGCCACGGACATTGCCGTTCGAAAGCGCTGGAGACGCTGTTGTACATATGCCAGGCCTGTAGATGGTGCTGTTCTCACAGAATCAGCCCATGCAAAGACAGTGTTAAATTGAGCTAAATGAGGAATGTCTAAAATGCATGATCTGTTTGGTATTTTGAAAAATAAAAAGTATAAATATGCCTTATATAGGCATGGTCCTACACTATATTATTCAAATATAGCATGATAGGCCCACTTTAAAAGATTGCATCATTGGTGTGATGGACGACAGCAGCAGCAGCAGCAGCAGCAGCAGCAGCAGCAGCAGCAGCAGCAAGGAGACCCTGCTCCAGGTGCTGCTAGAGAGTGGCCAAATATACAAAGTGACCTCGACTACCTGGCAGCCATTTGATGAAATGCTGAAAATTGCAAAATTAGAGGTGGTAATGACAATTGAGGGGAAGCTCATTAAAACAATTGAACAAGCAAATGAAATATAGTCGCCAATAAAATCATGTAATCAGTTTTTTGTTTTAATGTAAAAGTAATAGCTTGTTATTGTTCTAGTTGTTGTTCTTGTTTTACTTTATTCAAAAAATAATCAGTTCAAGGATCTCTGAGGGTATTTTTATTTCAATGTTTAAATCAATGTTCTTATTTGGTGGTATTATTGTAGCATTTCTTTGTTGGCTTTTATTTTTTACAATTGCTTTTCATTAGTTTAAGGATGGACTTTATTGACCCCTAGGGTAAATATATACTTAAGCAATAGCTCACGACAGGCCGTGGTATATGCTTTGCGTCGGGCCGAACCACCCCCCTTAGCTGTGATATAATGAGCATATATCACGGCCTGAAGAGAACGCGCACACCTTACGTGTATTGTTGTTGTTAGCATCTGGTTCTAGCTAGCAGAGCTAACGGATATAAGGAGCTGTTTCAATGAAAACAGAGGAGCAACATTTCGCAGAAAACTGCGCCGACCACTTGACTTTATGCAGGTAACCAGACAGTGGGACATAGTACGAAAAGTCATCACACTCAGCACGGATAGTGCGCACAACATGATTGCAGCGTCCAGGCAGCTCCCGTTCGAGCATATGCCTTGAGTTGCACATAGCTCCAACGATCCATCACAGTGTCTCTCTACACACACACACCAGTGGCAATAAAGCCCTCTGAGATGCCATGTTGCTGAACTTAGCTGAAAATGCAGAAAAAGCTGAATATGTTATTAGTTGAATGGTCTCAGTAGCTGCTTTTACCGACAAAAACCAAGTAAGTGTGTTGCTGAACTTAGCGGAGAAATGCAGAAAAGTGAAATGATTTTAATCAAAATTGTTACAGCTCAAATGCATTGCAATGACTTTGTTGAAAACTTGAAAGTGAAATGTTAAACTGGAAGAGTCATTTTTTTTCTTAATTTTTAGTTATTTTCAACGTAGTAGAGGTTTTTTAAAAAATGATGTCCAAGGAGTGTAGGGTTTGGGAATTATGGCAGTTTTAAAAATTAATTTAAGGCAAATTTCAAGCGTGCTGCGTTCCAGCCGCTTTGTTATGGGTGGGCCTACTGGGCCTAGGCCAACCCACTCTATCATTCCTTGATAAAAAATGACTGGGTGAAAATATAGTTTCCAAAAAATGTTTCTTTGATTATCAAAACTAACAACTAAATAATAAAATAAGAGCAAACATGTGTTTCGCTTTAAAAAAACTTAGAATTATAGTAATCAGTTACGTAGTAATTAACGTAATCAGGCAACGTCAAAATGTGAATTGGACCGAACTCATAGTGGAAGCGCGGGAGCAAACACATCGTAGAACGTCTCACGGGCGCGCACAGATGAAGGAGGACAGTGGTCTACTATGGGGGTTATTCCCTATCTTTATTCAAGAGCGTGGTCTTTAAATTTGAGAGCATACTTTATTGATTTCACGTTCGCATTATGTATTTCTTTCCCTCAAACCCTGTCCTCAGGGTCGGCTCCAGAACAAATCGAATGGGGGGGCACACACTGCCGTTAACAACCAACACACAAACACCAACGCAACTTCAATTTCAAAACATGTTGCAAAGTCTCTTGTCTTTCACACACATTGCATTGTGTACTCTCTCCCTCTCTCACACACACAGTACTGTGCGTACTGCGCGCGTCATTAAGCCAAGTCTCTCTCTCACACACACACACACACACACACACACACACACACACACACACACACACACACACACACACACACACACACACACACACACACACACACACACACACACACACACACACACACACACACACACACACACACACACACACACACACACACACACAGCGCTGTGCGCACCGCGTGCGTCATTACACATAGGTGAAAGCGAAAACAGGCTATTTAAAAAAGACTATACTCTACTCTTCATGCATAAATGCAGACAGACCCCAAAATCTTTCAACATCAACATAGCCAGGGCTGGCATCATTAAGTAAATGAAAAGCATGTCTACCTTTAGAAGAGTTGCAAGCGGCGAGTGCTGGTGCTGAACCTCAAGAGAATGGTGTTCTTCCATTCGGTTGTGCATTTTCTTGTTAAGTCTCTCTCAAACGCAAGTTGAACCAGCTGGGCCTTTGTTTTGTGGAGCATTGCACGTCAATTGTCCGAAAAAACGTTCCTTAGAGTGGAGAATGAATTCTCGCACATTGCTGTGGAGGCGCCAAATGTTTTGGCATGTTTGAAAGCAGTCATTACGCTTGGCATTGCCTTAAGGTGCGTGTGGTAATTGGAGAGGATGTGCTGTATAGTCCAATCCCCCTCGATTGGCTGTGACTGTTTTTGCATGCTGAAAAACTGTTTTGCAACTTCGTACTCTGCCTCAATTAAAGGCGATCCCGACAGGTCCATAATGTGCTTCACAGCCTTTGCATCAAGGAATGTGTCGCTTTCTGGATTCAGCGCAGCAAGTGATTTGGCCAGCTGCGAGTTGCGCTCGCTGAATCTCTGATCCATTTCTCCAAGCACTGAATCAATCGTGCTGTAGTACAGTCTCTGAAGTTCTGTTTTGTCATCATCCCTGTGTCCTGTAGTTCCCTCGACTACATACCCATCCATACTCGGGTTGGCTCTGCGTCTCCGTTTGGGCACTTCGGGTCTCGGAGTAGCGCTGGCAGCCATGGCCATGTCCCACACTTTGTTAAACTCCTCACCACAACGGAGTTTGCGTACACAAGCTGTTGCACAAGCCACGAGACTTAAACCTGTCATCAAGTCAGTATTTTCTCTCTGTAAAATCTTGTTTGGTGGGTCCAGCAGGGCAAGAACTGTGTGCACTAACTGAGCAATGAATGGGTAACAGGGCTCAGTCATCTCGCGCAGCAGGCCTGTTGCTTCCATTCGTATCTCTGCGCCGTGGGCCATCACAGAATTAATGTCAGTCAAAAGGGATGTTATGTTGTTGAAATATTTTATAATTACAGACACAGTGGCAAGATGTCCTGTCCATCTCTGTTCCAGAAGGCGTTTAAGGTGCACACCCTTATAATGCACAGCAACTGTGGGCTTCTTGCAGAACTTGTAGAGGGCATTGCACACATCAAAGAAATCCACTAAAGCTGTCTCTGCTGACATAGCATCATGTACTACAACTAAGTGTAGCTGGTGGTTCAGACAGTTTTTCAGGAGCTTCTGGACGCCACCATGTTTCCCAGACATCAGAGCAGCCCCATCAAATACCTGGCTTAGTATCTTTGATGTGTCCAGTCCAACTTTGTTGAGCTCTGCCACGACTGTGTCCGTTAATGTCTGTGCATCACCTTTGTCAGCTTTCGATATGATCAGCAGGTGCTCTGTGACGTCATATGTCTCATTTACAAATCGAATGACAATCGAAATGTTTTCACACCCCGTGGGGTCACGGGTTCCATCTACTTTCAGTGTGTAAAAGGAGTCTCCTATTTCCGACACTATAGCTTCTGTGAGGGAATAATTCTGTCTTTACTCCTAAATATTTAACCTTTCTGTGTGTTGAACCCTTAGTCTGTTATCTCTCTTAAGGAATGGGAAGTCTCAGCTATTGTTGACATTACCAGTTTTATGACCGGTCAACTCTCGTTCACAGAGCCTAAGAGTCAGTGATTCAGTGTCTCCAGGTGTTAACGCCCCAATATGTTGTTTACACTTTGTAAACTCGTTAAAAGGTCTATCGAGAGAGAGGCTGATCAGAATTGACATGACAACCCACCCGTGTAGTCAGAACCTTTTGCTGCTGTGACTTGTGATATGAATTCTCCAGCCGTTTTAACTTGTAATAAACATCATTGTTTGATATCAAAGCTCCAACTCTCCTCGTGTCTCTCTGAGTCCTGACTCTCCATTGCTGCAGAAGTTTCCCTTACAAATTGGCGTTGTCGGCAGGATACCTATAAATCTTCAGAACTGGTAAGTGTAATTTCAAATCCACATTTGGACATTGCCTTACCAGAATCTGTCATTGACGGTATCCTAAAATTACCTGTGAAACTGAGCGGTTGTGTTTCGTTTTTTGGTTAATGAACATTTGGCTGATTGTCTCTGTGTATGCTGCTTGGGACGGAAGTAGGCCTACCATACAAGCATGCACAGCTTATGTTCAGAGTAACCTTAAAGAAATACATCAGTAAAGTGGAACTTCTGTATGAAAGCAATGTAAAGATTTGTATTGAACGAATCGCCGAATTCTGGGGGTTTCAGCGGCCAACACAGCAGTTAAAAATAAGCAGCCCGAGATATTTCCCCCCATCGCCTCTCTAAACACGGCTGCAGAAGCAGCCGCGGGGGTGTTTGTAAATATCCCCCCGTGTCTGCGTGGCTGGAAGCCGTGCAGCTGAGAGGGAGAAAGTCACAGCTTTTTGTCTATATCTTTAACTCACACCACCGCCGTCTCTATTAAAAACAAGATGGTCTAAAAATACTCGTTGTTTGTGACCGTCTTCTACATTGCTGGCAATGCCGGGGCAGCGCGAGGTGCGTGCATCACCCGATGCACCACAGCTCTCTACTTTGCGGAATATTCTCTACATTGCTTGGAAGCGTTCCCTTCATTATGCTGGAGCAGCTGGTGGCGGTCCGGGGTGCATACATAAAATTATAGGCTAATTGATCACGGGTGGGCAGTGGCAAGCAAGTGTAGAACAAAACTGTGTTTCATTGTTATGATGAACTCGATGGCGGGTGTATAGGCTGGTCGTGTAGGACTACAGTTAACTGTGCTGTTGTTTGAGAGAAAGGTTAGCGGAAAAAAAAGTCTGTTCTCCTGGTCGGGGGTTCATAGCGCCACTGATGGAGTAGTGGTTGTCGCAAGAAGATAAGCTAGTTATCGCTTTTGGACGGTCTTCAGGCACAATCTTAGCACTTGTATACAAGGGTGGACGCACGAGTCTGAAAAAAAAAATCCTTTGAATTTACTACATTTAATTGTGTACATCGGTCTCACACCATTAGAATGTGTCTTGTTAGAAATTAAAATCAATGTTTTGATGGTATAATGTAGCTTAAACATACCGTCAGTTTAAACGCTCTTTTATACTGAAAAAACAGAAATTCTTGTGCACAAGCAGTTAAGCTTTTATTCTGAAAATCCTTAATCTACGGTTAGCATTTAGCATGTGGCTAATATACGATTTCCTGAAGAGGTGAATTGAGTAGCGAAATGACATGGAGTGGTGCAAACCGAAACCTACTGATTTAACACTACAACTATAGATGTTGAGATACTACCATGCTGAATATTAAATAAAGTACAGTTTATTTGAATACGTTATTGTTTACAAACGAGAGTAGCATGTGACAACATCCGGAAACCAAACCAGCCGTGAAGTATTTTCTGTATATTTTGGAGTATTGATTACAGCGTTTAGAATGTGTTACATGAAAAGTGATGAAAGAGAATATGAGGAGAAAAGGCGGGTTAAGCATATGTTGAATGTGAAAAGTACCAATCCTCTGTTTAAATGCAACAACGGACATTAGAGACGAGGCGAGCCGGCTGGCGGGGAGGAGCCAGCAGAGGAAATATATAGCAGCACCGGACGAGGGATTGGCTCTCTTCTCTTCTTGCTCAGGAGAGCCAGATCACAGCTGTTTTCTGCCGGAACAATATTCTGTCTGTAACACTACTGCGCCTTTTTTAATTAAAGTATCCCATTTGAATCTTTTCAGAGACTCCATTTAGTCTCATTTTAAAGCTTCTCTCCTGGACGCGAGAATAAAGAACATTTTTAAAAATTGGGGACCCGGACGTGATCTCGTTTCACCGGGAGAGCAGTTGCAGTTTTCAAAGGAGCTTGAACAATGCTGGCAGACATACACTCGGGCCCATACAGAAAGGTAAAGAAGTACCTGTTTATTCAAAATCTTCAATAGATTACATAGTGAACAATAGGAGTGTGTGTCTGTCTGGTAAGTTGGACTCCTGAGAAAGACTGCCTAAATTTAAGTTAAAACAAGCCTAAATTGATAAACATTGGTATCCTACCACACGTGGCGTTGCTTTGTCACAGGCAGGGTGAGTTCAATTTCTTTTTTTCTATTTAACCCTGCATGCTATTCGTTTGTCTGTTATTACATGTCGGCTAGAGGCCAATCACTTCTATAGGTGTCTTTTGTTGCGTTTTAAGTTAACGTGAATGGTTTTAGGCCATTAAGCAGTCGGGACTGCTTGAGGCAAAGACACAGCCAAAGTTTGAGACTAAGGTTATTAGAGTGAGTGTTTTGTGTTAACAACAGTGTGAGGCTGTTTTAAAAAAGTCATTATTCAAGGAAAAGGCCTGAGGAGTTTGACGCTTTCAGTGGTTACTTTATTTCAGTTTTCAAAAAGACATTGCGTTGTGGATTACGGCAGGAAGTGCAACATTCGTGCGTTAGATAGACGATATTCTTCTGATTGTGTTTGGATAGCGTCCCATTTTGTCCCATAAATAGCGTGTTTAAACAGAAGAGATGACCATACTGGCTCTTAAAGTCAAAACATTTACGTACATGGGTAGAGGCCTATGACTTAAGGGTATAAGGCCCATTTATAATTGTAAACTAAATAGAAATGTTGTTTTAAACTACAGTGTTGTGTGTTGAATGTACTAGACAAAATATCACCCCACCATTATTTCAACTCCAGGTGTTTTCTCAAATCCCTTTGTTCTTCAGGTCAAAGGTTGGAAAACCAGTTGCCATCTTGTCTTGACCTCATGTTCACGGTGAGCCACACGGCAGTCACCATTTCATGAAATGCTAATTGAAGTACTCTGTTTGCTTTAACACACTGAGGCTAGGCATTCCATCTTCTAAAGAACATCAAACTTCTTTTTAGAGTTAGAACTATTGGAAGTACTTCTGCTGGTAAATGTGTATTGGCGGTTTTGTGAATATTCTTGTTTGCAAATGTGTTTTGGCGGTTATGTGCTGTGTTGTTTAACCATAGTGTAATGTTCTTCCTATTTTAAAGATATTTTTAAGGAAAATAAGTTTCTCCTTGTTAAAAACAAGTCAGTTTTGCAACAGCTATTCCCAAGGGGATTAAGCTGGAAATTAAAATAGCGCACTCTGGTGGTAGTACAGAATTATTACACAAATAGAAGAAACACCATAACATTGTGAAGTATAATTTTAAGTGTTATAAATAAACACATGCTTGATCGCCAAGATACAATTGCAAGTGGTTTTCTAATTATAAGAGAAGAAACTTTACATAATACTTTTTCAAACACCAATTTATTGAAGCTAACACAAGTAGTGACATTAGCATCATTTCATACATTTCGGTATGCACTGAACACAGGAGATTTGGATTTGAACCATATTCATATTTCAAAGTCAAAACCATACACGGTACAACTTTATTTTAACATTTCATATTTAAATTTGCATAATTTTTATATAATAATTAACTTTATTCATATTTTACCTATAAAAAAAAAAAATCTATAACTTAAAAAAAAATTAATAAAACCTTGAGTAACTTAAAAAAAAAAAACGATTTAACGTTCGGACGGACAGCAACGAAGGTGCTAGTCAGAAGATTAGTGCTTCATCTTTGATAAGTTAATAAATAATTAGAGAACATGTCACCAAAACAAACGAAGTTGAGACTAGACGCAGAGCCAGGCTCAACAGCAGATATCAAGGGAAGGATAAAAATCAGATCCGATGCTTTAACAGTTCCAAATCTTAGACAAAAGACATGGAACCACATGGAGAAACTGTTGGAACAGTGGCAAACGAGAGGAATGTTTCCAGCAGATGATCAGCCTGGACCAACGAAAGCCCATAAAAAAGCTGTAGTTGAACATGAGAATGCTGAATACCTACAACAGGAAAAAGCATGGATCAAAGCCGGACAACCCTCTTGGTATGGACCTGAAAACATTGCTATGAACAGAGCTGAAAAAAGAAAATCTAGAGTTACAAGTCTGGTACTCCATCTAAAATCTGTCAGCCACAGAATCAACGAACAGCATGTATGTGGCTCAAGCAGCAGAGCTCACAGCAAAGGAAGATAAGAAAGAGAAGACAGAAGAAGCTCCAGTAATCCAACCTTCAAAGCTCCTTCCAAGCCTGAAAGATGCGCCTCCTCCCTACATGACAGATAGCGGCTGGAGAAGGAGGATTGAAATACCAATCATGGACTCACAGAGACATGGAAGCATTAGTGGCAAAGCTACCTCCACTCACGAAAGGAGGTCAGAAGTGGGTGAATGATCTGGAGAAATACACAGCCCAAGACCACCTTTGCTTGGGAGACATGAGGGCCCTGCTCGGACGGATTGAAGGACGACTTGACGTGAGAGCAATAGATTCCAAGGCCAAATGCACCAACTCTCCAGATTACATTTGCTTCAACAAAGTCAGGTCGAGGTATTGGGCTGCCATTCGTAAAATCTACCCAACAACACAGAGTTTACATACCCTCAACAGCCTGAGAAAAGAACCGGGGGAAGACATGTATGCCTTCCTGAAGAGATGTGAAGGAGTGTGGGAGGACTGCACTGGAGAACGACATGACGTTTCACCGTCTGTCGTAATGCTGTGGAAGAACGCGTCATTAACGCCCTTCCCCAATCAGTGCCGGCAAGCCTGGGAGATGTGGTGGCATTGGACGCTATACCCATTGAAGAATGGAGACAAAGTCTCATTTACCACGATATGAAATACCAAGCAACCCAGAGATGTCAAAGACGTACAGGATTTCCAAACATGAACCAAATGCCGCAGACAGCCTGGTATCAACCACAACAATGAGGAAGCTTAGAGGACCAGACCATCAGGTGATGCATCTTCAGCACTAGAGTATTTTGAAATCCAGCTACATAGAGCCACATATGTCACCACAGGAGGGAGAGGTTGAATGTTATTTAAAAGATAGTGAGTAGAATATTGCATTTACACAGAGCATCCACAGATTAGAAGTAGCAGAGTAGAACATTTAGCAGACTATTTTTGTAATTATGAGAAGGAAAATACATTACGAGTGATGTTGTTCCCCCACACAGAAAACTATTGTGTCCACACAACTAGTGAGGTCAAGAAGACGTGCTTCCACCCAAAATATGCAAGGGGCGGCGATATACCTGACGTGAAGCTGTCCAGACCTGAAAACAGAAACTCGATTCTGCTGTGGTGAAGTCTGGCTACAAAGGGAGGTGTCCGATAGGGTCGCTTGTCTCAAACCAATGAAGAAGTCAACAAGAACCCAGCTGAACTAGAGGGTGACTGTTAGCGGGAGAACAGTGACGGAGCGACAGAGACTGGCCCAACATTTTCCAGCCAGTACATAGATAGACCCCGTCAGAAGACCGGGGCTGTGTTTAAAGGGGAACTTCATTTATTGTTAGCCAGAAGTGCAGTTTTTAATCAAACAATTATGTGATTTATGGAGTCAGATTACATTTTTCTTATAAACACAATTTTATAATGGGTCTGAAGTATCTGTTTTAAGGCATGAGCCGCAGATTAAATAACATAACACTGATTGAGAGCTTGGATGAAGAAGTTGTAGGGTTTTTACAACAGTTTCAAGAATCAGTCTTTATTTATTTATTCTTGAGTAACTTTACTGATTTGTGGTGTTGTGCGTAAGGCAATATCTCATTTGAGTGAGGGGCACCAGCCCTTCATGCAGGTCACTCTCTGAGAGAATAGTTCATATTTTCCCTCCAGTTTGGAGAAAGATTATTTTATCATATGTTAGTTCAGCAGTGTCAACCAATCCTCTAATCCTAGAATTATTGAGACGCATTAGCGACACCAGGGGTATTGTTTTTCGCAGCAACGATGATGCATAATACCATGACAAAAGCCATTATTGAAACAAGTAAACTATTAGAAGTGCTAATGGAAAATCTTTTGTGAATATGCATTTATGCCATCAGAAAGCCATACATCATATGATATCTTTGTACGCCTTGTGGGTACACAGAGAATTTATATTTATTTAATGCAACGTTATGGGTTTTACATGTCCTGTTCATAATACGGTAATCATTGCAATATTAATTGAGCATTTTATGCTCAAAGGAGGGAGTGCCATGATTATATAGATATGTTGATTTCAGTGACGTTGTAGTTAATAAATAATAACATGTAGTCAACAATAGGTCTCATAACAACAAGAGGTATGCCGAAGCTTGGGCCTTCTCCAAGGAGGGAGTGGTCCAGTTTTAGATATTAGACGAATAGAAGTGGATGAATATGTCAGAACTCTGAGTAATATTATGCACGTTTTGTCTACACAGCAGGCTAGGAAAACTACAGAGATACCAGACGAGACACCAGAAGAGACTCCTGTTCGGCCAGGTGATTGGGTGAGGGTGAAAGTTCACAAAAGACAGTGGGCTCATCCCCGGTGGACGGAAGCGTGAAAGGTTGTAACAAACTTCACACGCGCTCCGGTTTAAAGGTAAAGAAAAAGGAGCAAATTGACACCACCTCACACATAGTCACCCTTCACTGGCAACTTCCAGAACATTATTGGGAGTTAGGACTGATTTGGCAGAGCTGGAACAAAACAATAAATAGAAATAAGATAAAGATAGAAACAGCTCAAAAGACAAATTGTCTATAGATTTTTATAGATTGTACATTAATGTGAAAACCTATTTTTTTGTTTTACATCTGAAAAAGAGTCAAATTTTTTGTATGTTATTTTTGTACTCATTATTTAAATTCTGTAACGGACACAACCAGGGATAAAATAGAGATGATGACAAGAACAAAGCCAAACCAATTGTGGGGTCCCCTAGGGATAAGAGTCAGAATAACATTGTTGATTGTGCTCATTACACTTGGCACCTTTCTGGTTGGAAGGGGAGTACAATAACAAGTAAAACATGGAACCATTAGTTCACTCATAGAGAATGCCCACATCACTAACAAGACTCCAGTTGTGTTTCACAGACTTTCACTTATCCCCAGAGCCAAAAGATCAGCTGAGCAACAAGAGGAGGAATTAGAAATACTCGGTCCCAAACAAGAGGCGGTTATAATCAAGATGATTCACCCCCCCTATATGCAGTTCTTGTATCAAATGATGAGACGGGTTTAAGTGATCGGGATATGTAAGTGATGGGGATTTACAGATTAGGGGAATCTCTAAATACACTGGATCCATGTTTTAGTCCGTACCAGAAACACCCCCTGTTAAGCTATGAACAACCGACTGGTGACCTGAGCACAATTATTGAAAATTATTGTTAGACACAGGCTACTAACCCACAAGTACAGCTTTGTATGTACAAACTCTATGAACAAGATTCCCCAGCAGATAGTGGCGACATTGCAGATATGTCCAGTCACAAAAGTTACTACCGTTCTAAATAACAGTGAGATTTAAAGTGATGGAGAAAATATGGAGACGTTCTTTTATAGTGTGTGAAA
This sequence comes from Notothenia rossii, assembly GCF_949606895.1. Lineage (NCBI taxonomy): Eukaryota > Metazoa > Chordata > Actinopteri > Perciformes > Nototheniidae > Notothenia > Notothenia rossii. The sequence goes on along the minus strand of NC_136907.1, from coordinate 29,566,678 downwards.
TATGTGGCGCTTGAAACATGTAGGTATTTAAATTTATAGAAGAAAATGGTTTCCTGAAAGAGTTAATTGGAGTAAACATGTTACAGTGGGTGGAAGCAATGTTTAGGGATATGGTAAAATTATTAGTAGACATGAATTGTGTTTAGATGACATTTAACAACTAAGATGGATAGTAAGATTAGGAAAATAGAGTGGAAAAGGTTGGATTTATTTTACCTCAGTGTGTTAGAATTAACTATAGATAATGTGTCCCGAGATCTCTCTCTCCCTCCGCCTGTCAGAACGCTACGACCCCAACTTCCAAGCAGACAAAAGACCTCACCACGGAAGACTCCTCCTCCTCCATCGAACAGACAGAGAAGCAGAGCTGAACCATCTCCACCTGAGGAATCCAGAACTACAGGTGACATAAAAAGGCACACTCTCATCGGTCCCCCACAGGACATGAAGTTCCAAGCTGAGCCACAAGATTTGGGCACAAGAGCAGAGTGTGGGACATGAGAGCGGAATACGCCCTCCATGCAACCAGTAGAGACTGTAAAGGAGGAGATGAAAAGCAAAGCAGTTGGGCCACTGAAAAGAGTTACAGCGGAAGGATCCAAGAGCAGATGGACTGAGGAGAAGGTGGACGGAGGAGAGGAAAGGACGGAGGAGTTGGCATGGTCCGGCAGAACGTGAGGGGGTCGTGGCTTGACAACCAGAGGGGGAGAGAAGGAAAACGGGAGTGAGTGAGTTTACACATAAACACACTTATTCACCAACGAGAAATACGTAAAGAAAAAATATTTATTAGCCATGAATTAATCAATTGGTGAATTTGTAAAGAAAAAAAGAGGAAACTATTAGATAACCCTAAAAACACACTGAGGGTAGAACATATTATTCAATCTTTTCATCATATGAACAAATTATTCTTTAAGAGTTTTTTATTCATGTGTGAATTTGGGGAAGATTTAACTTGTTACAGTATAGACCTACAGTTTAAAGGGATGGTTTTAGTAACCACTCTATAAAAGCAGACAAATCTTTATTTGTATGGAAAATGTTAAAGGTAGAGCTAGTACCAAGCCAAATATAGTATTCCAATCTAGAGTATTGATTTCTCCATTGTAGCATGGTTATTACCTCAGGAGGGAAGATGGAAATAACATTTGTTTTTCGTCCAAGATGTAGAGTTTTAAAAAGACACTGGGCAAAGAGAGATTACACATTTTAATTTAAAAAAACTAATATAATTGGGAGTAATACATGGGGGGCCTTGGATCACTCATTGTTATGGTGCATATTGGTTACAACAAATATCGTTCAGGGAGAAGGGGTCGCTCAACCCACCCTGCAGATGTTTTAAATCTTACTTGCAGCTTCACAGGGAGCGCATGGCACCAGAGTATGAGTTTTAAAAGACACCATTTAATCAGTGATGACCTGACATTTAGAGATGTTATTTAAAGGAGAAACATATCTGCCATAAGTGTAAATTCCTGAATTAAACTACAAACCATTAATGAAATGACTTCTGTTTTTAAAATCCTTGTTAAAGGAGGGAGTAATTATCACATGCTCGGGCACCCAAGGTTCCACACACTGTTAAAGGGGTTAGCATAGCTATTTAAGTAGACCAGAATTAAAAATAAATTAGTATAATGCGTTATTGATATTCCACCGTTTTCCACACCATTTCAGGGACTTTATCACTGCATTAGAACAGACCACCCAAAGGTACTGAGTAGGAACTTTGTGATGAAATTCTACAACTGTTGTAACTGACCAAAATCTTCTCCCAGAAATGACTGTCTAGAATGCCGTACCCCAGAGTAGAACGTACAACGGCCCCTTCTAGAGAACATATTACTTTCATACCTTAAATGGTATGAAAGGAGGGAGGGTCAATTTCTCATGAGGAGACAGTTACAAATGCTAGCAGAACAAGACGACCAACCCCCGTAGATGTTGATGACAATGATGAGTTAGTTTAAATGATATGGATGTTCGGAGATGAGATTGATCAATGAATGTCCAGCAGATGTGATTCTTTAAATGATGAAATAATGTGAAGAAGTGAGCAAAATTAAAATGGAGTGAATCCATTTCAATTTACTTCATACTATTCCAAGATAGTATATTTTTATTATTCCAATGAATTTTACACTATTCTAAGATAGTCCATTTTATTTGACTTTATTATTTTTATATTATTCTAATATGGTAGATTTCATGTTGTATAAATCATTGCTATTCTAAAATGGTTTGTTTCTTTTCACTTTGTAAAAACAAGTGCCTTAACACTGAGCGTCGTATGAGAACGGTTTCTGTGAAAGGAGGGAGGAAGAAATGTTCTGATACCAAGCCATTGCTGCTATTTTGAAGAATGATATTGAATGCAAACACTAGAAGTTATACACAAGGGACAACTTTTATGTTTGAGCACAGGCAAATAATTTATTTTGTATTTTTGTAAAGTTAAGCCTATTGAACCATTCCATTTTGATTGCATGTTTGTAATATGAGATATGTACTATGCGAAGTTCAGATGAAGAACTCATTGATTTCAGTATTATACACACCTTTTAGGTGTGTAAGGAGGGAGTGTTAGAAATTAAAAATCAATGTTTTGATGGTATAATGTAGCTTAAACATACCGTCAGTTTAAACGCTCTTTTATACTGAAAAACCAGAAATTCTTGTGCACAAGCAGTTAAGCTTTTATTCTGAAAATCCTTAATCTACGGTTAGCATTTAGCATGTGGCTAATATACGATTTCCTAAAGAGGTGAATTGAGTAGCAAAATGACATGGAGTGGTGCAAACCGAAACCTACTGATTTAACACTACAACTATAGATGTCGAGATACTACCATGCTGAATATTGAATGAAAGTACAGTTTATTTGAATACATTATTGTTTACAGACGAGAGTAGCATGTGACAACATCCGGAAACCAAACCAGCCGTGAAGTATTTTCTGTATATTTTGGAGTATTGATTACAGCGTTTAGAATGTGTTACATGAAAAGTGATGAAAAAGAATATGAGGAGAAAAGGCGGGTTAAGCATATATTGAATGTGAAAAGTACCAATCCTCTGTTTAAATGCAACAACGGACATTAGAGACGAGGCGAGCCGGCTGGCGGGGAGGAACCAGCAGAGGATATATATAGCAGCACCGGACGAGGGATTGGCTCTCTTCTCTTCTTGCTCAGGAGAGCCAGATCACAGCTGTTTTCTGCCGGAACAATATTCTGTCTGTAACACTACTGCGCCTTTTTTAATTAAAGTATCCCATTTGAATCTTTTCAGAGACTCCATTTAGTCTCATTTTAAAGCTTCTCTCCTGGACGCGAGAATAAAGAACATATTTAACAGTCTACCTGACTTAATATTTTCTTGTCAAAACAAGATATTCTATTCACGTTAGACTGTGTATAATAATCATGTTGATTCAACACATTATTTCTCAGTTACTGTAATACCAATTTATTGTGTAATGTTAAGTAATTTTATCATGTTCTGGTTACTAGATTTTTATCAACAAATCCACTTGATTTCTTCATGCTAATATTATTCCAATGTATAACGTAAGTTTATACAATTTTAATATGTCTTTACTATCCGAGTTAGGTCTATACATTTAACATGATTTGTTACTTCTATCAAATGTATTGTGCATAGTTTCCAATGGACGCAAATATAAAATCAATTCTGTAACAAAATGGTTTATTGAGCTTTAAATAACTATCGTCAAGTTTGCTGACGACACCACTGTGGTGGGGCTCATCTCAGGAGGAGACGAGTCGGCCTACAGGAGTGAGGTACTGAAGCTCTCAGCGTGGTGTTCATTGAACAACCTGGCACTGAACCCCACAAAAACCAAAGAAATCATCGTAGACTTCAGGAGGAATACTACCGACCTCGCTCCCCTCGACATTAACGGCGAGTGTGTGGAGAGGGTCCACACCTTCAAGTTCCTTGGCGTCCTCATCACCAACAATCTTTCCTGGAAGGACAACACCACAGCTGTCATCAAGAAGGCCCAGCAGCGTCTGCACTTCCTGAGGGTGCTCAGGAAGAACAACTTGGCCACTAAGCTGCTGGTGACCTTCTACCGCTCTACCATCGAGAGCCTACTGACATACTGCACCACAGTGTGGCACGCCAGCTGCACTGAGGCCGACGGGATGAGGCTCCAGAGAGTCGTAAAAGCAGCACAGAGGATCATCGGCTGCCCTCTCCCCTCCCTGATGGACATTTACACCTCCCGCTGCCTCAGTAGAGCCAAAAACATTATCAAGGACAGCTCACACTAGGCATGGGCGGTATCATTTTTTTCATACCGTCATACCTTGCTGACATCATACCGTGGTATACGGTATATGACGGTATCAGTCCCAATTTAAGGGGTCATTTCTCCCAAAAAAAAATGTTTTACTCACTATATCAACAGCCCCACCAAAAATATTTTCCACCAGCCGCCACTGACGGTATGACTTGGGTCGACTTGAGTGTGGTGGCGTTCGGCGGCAAATAGATGTTTCGAACGGTATATTATATGTTCGGTGTAAAATGCAGCCCGAGCCGGTAGACGCTCGCAAAGTGCCGCGAAGTGCGCGCAAGTGCAAAACAAGGGCTGCATACATGACACATTGTGCAAATGGCACATTTTGAGATCGGATACAGGACGCGTTTGTAGAAGTCCAACGTTGTTTCCATAGTGAGCTAAGTTAACAATATATCATCATACATAAACATTTTCCGGGAGTAAATACTTGACTTATTGAATAAAGTTTGCTATATTCACTAACTAGTTTGGCAATATTATTCTGTGCATGTGTTAAGAACCTTATTTCCATTTGATTCTTTGGATTACTCGCGTGAATGTTTAGCACGTAAATGCTTTCGTTTTTAAAACCGTCCGACCTCGACTACAAAACCATCAACCAGTTGCATAGGATTAAAAAATGTCAACACTCACTCACCCTGTCTTAAACATTCCCAAAGAAGTGTCTGTCTCTCGTTGTGCTGGATGAAGTCACTGGCGACGAGTAAACCCAAAATAGTCCCAAACAGGGACAGAGGCATTTTTCTTTTTTACTAGTTGTCCGAGTTCGGGGCCGGCAAATGCTGCCGCCATCTTGCTCAGCTCAGCTCTGTGCTGAGCTCTGAGAGCGGGAAAGACGGACTGCCCTCCCCTGCCCTCTGCTGGCGCGTGTTGTGCATTACAACCAATGTCGTCCCTGTCAAAACTCCGTGTCAGTGTAATAGAGAGGCGAAGTCACGCCCATCTACTTCCGGTCCATGGGACCCCGGAAGCGAAAAATTATACATTGAATTCAATGGAGAGAGAAAACGTATCTTTTGATCCCGTTTGAATTGTGCCACGAACTACACATATGATGTTTGTCAATCTTAAACAATCATTTCCATGTCAAAAAAGTCACATTTTGTCGTAAAACTGTTGAAATATAAGACTATGAAAAATACGCGACTACAAAGACTACAAATCCCAAATCCCATTCTGGGTCGCGCATGTGATGTCACAGGCGATAATGCTCCAAGTGGTTGCGATTCGTAATTAAAGCGAAGAAGAAGATTTCATAACTGATTTATTCCCTCCAATAAATATAAGAGATTGCTCCAATAAATTCACTTTTATAAGATGCCTGTGTGCTTTGTACCACGTTGTAATCACAAAAGTGATCATACCACTTGCTCGTTCTATCGCTTCCCGTCTTATGAAAGGACCAGGAGTCGCTGGATCAGACATATCAGGTAATATCATAGGTAATATACATGTTGTGGATGGAACATAGTCAAGTTAGCTACCTAGCTAGTAGTGAGCACGTTAGTTAGCATTACATTACTTAGCCTTGTCATTTTTAGTAGCCTTACCATGAAGTTATTATTTTATTACATGAAGTACACCAACATGTTAAACAGTAAGATTAGTCATCATGGTAAGTATTTCGTGAAACATTTGAAGAGTAGCCTACTGCGCCCTCCACCGAGTGCTAAGGAAGCAGTTCAGGGAGAGTCGAAGGAAGGCAGGCAGGCAGGGAGCTTTGCATGACATTCTTCTGGACATGTGTCATTGTGATGACAGTGAGGGTGAGTCAATCTGTTTGTTGGAAAGACAGTAGTTGAGTGATTACTGAGAGAAAATTATTAAAAGAGATAATTATTCAGTGTTGTTACTTTAAAGTGTTGTTACTGACCTTTTTCTCTTTTATTTTCTTTACCTCACCTGTAACTGCTGAGACCCTGAGGAACATGCACACTGGACTGACCTGCTCTGGCAACCTGATGTCCACTGTACGTAATAGTATTTGGTTATGGTATATTATTTATATACATCAAAGGCACAATGCACCCCCCAGAGAGACACATGTATTGAGTGTGATATTTTGCATAGGTCATGTGAAATCATCTTTACAGACTAGAAAACTGTAGGAGCGGCAACTTGTTTTGAAATTGAATTTTTAATATCCGATAATAAAGTTGATCTGTTTTCTTTATTCTTCTCTCTTCCCAGCTCCATCCATCACCGTTCTCTGTTCCTGCAGGTCCTGCTTGCTAATCAATGCTCATATGTTTTTACACAATTACAAATAAAGTCAATGTATTGTATGACATGAAGTTGTGCTTCATTCTGAGTCAATAATAAATTCATTCTGCCTTCAACTGCAAAATGATTGTGGACTGCACCGACATCCATGTAGCTGCCCCCCAGTAAGATGAACCAAGCAAAGCTGACACTCAACATACAGCTGTGCTCTTAAGTTGACATGAAGAATTTGTGAAATATTGGTAATTATTTGGAAAAAATGACTGACGATGCAGAAAACTTTTTTTATTTAGCAACAGTGGTCAGGTGAAGCATTTATCACTACATATGTGTCACACTTAAAAGGCCAAACACACTGGCCAAACACACCTCGTTTACAACTCCCCAGTTGACAGCCATGACTCCGTCTAAATTGTACCCCCCAAGCACCCTCTTCATGAGGGACGCGCATGGAGTGGATGAAAGTCCCGACAGCACAGCACCAAAATTGCTGGCTGTCAACCTGCCCTGCCTTTGTAACTGCCACTGAGGATTTGTCTGCTGTCCTACGGTGGCTGTCTGGATGGCAGCTTAATGGTCTCTGCTCAGTCGACCCCCATGCTCCTTCACCAGCTCCGGCACGTTGAAAATGGCCTGATGTTGAGGCTGCAGCTCCGGCTCAGGTGACAAAAGCCATGCCATGCCACGCTGCGCCCCTCAGTGCAGACCTGAACCAGTCTACTTCCTCAGTGGCGATGTCTCTGGCCAGTGGGTTGTATGTCTCCTCTTGCTGTTGGTAGAGTTGAGACACCGGCTGGACTACTTTTGAAGTGCCAGGCTTCCTCCACTGGCACTCAACTTCTGTGGAGCTGATCTGCCACATGGCAAATATTGCCAATGCTGCAGCGTGGCTGCATTTGTACATCCTCCGTGCACAACCACAGACAGCGCTCTGCATCGCGCCATCCTCTCCCATGTAGATCTGTACAAATAAAGTAAGTACCATGTTTGTTAACATGCTATAATAGATTGAATGAGCAATACAAGGATGGTCCAGATCTGGGGGTGGGAGGGTTTATTTTTCCATAGTTTTGTCCTCTTGTCTGATTGTTGTTATTGTTTGTTTTTTCTGAATTTTTTGTAATTTGTGTTGTATTGGTTGTGATTGTACATTGAATTTTTTTAAATGTGTATTACATTTTTGAAAAACATTTGATCAACAAAAAAAAATGTTTGGTCAGGATCTAGACTCAGTGTGTAGTTTATGAATTAATCAATGCTCTCTACATTAGGAAAACACATACCAGTGTACCAGAGGGAGTCACACACAGCTGTGCCTAGATAACCAAACAAATTGACAAGATAACCAAAATCCTTGAATCTACACACAGCAAATAAACTGAAATGACACAACGAGATGTAAAAAGGAGATCACACATATAGTCGATATAAAACTGGCCGCTTCAATCTGAAGAGCAACTAAAACAAAACACGGGAGTGTACCTTGTTCTTGTGAACACTAATGTTATCCACAGCATACACACCCGTATACAGTACACCCGTTCTAGGTTCTGATTGGCTCTCTAGGTTGGCATTCTAGCTTCTGACTGGCTGTCCAGGTTGTCAATCACAGCCGTGGTTCATATTATGCTTGTCGACTCGTAACATCGCTAAACTTTTTTTCTTGACGGTTTTCTCAGTCAACTAATGCTATTGATAACAGTAACATAAATTAACACAGCCCTGCACACTGCAGTCATTATATGCCGGTTCTGTGGTTCATCATCTTCTTTTTCATTCTCCTCCTTATTGACTGACATTAACCTGTTAACATTGCACTCATATTACTCACCGAAACCTTGTAAAGCCGGTCCCGCATGCTGGCTCTTACAGAACCGACTAACTCCCCTTTCGTGTATGTACAGCTCTCAACGTGCCCGGACTTGTAGTGATTTTCACCTCGTTTTATACTTTTATTCTCATTCTGAAAGAATGAGGTGAAATGTGCCAACGTGACGGCCATCTTTGTGTTGGTGACGCGTATTGTGCGGGACCAGAGACATGTAGTTCACTGAGCGGCTTAACACAAAAAAATGTGTTACTTCACAGTTTTACGACACATTTGAATTTTTTTGACTTGCAAAATGTTCTTTTAAATTGACAAACATCATATGTGTCATTCGTGGCACAATTCAAATGGGATCAAAAGATACGTTTTCTCTCTCCATTGAATTCAATGTATAATTTTTCGCTTCCGGGGTCCCATGGAGGCTCCCGGAAGGGGAGGGACTTCGCCTCTCTATAGAATGAAACGCATCTGTGATTTGGCGCACAGTCTGTGACGTCACAGTATTGAAAATCATACCGACGGTATTTCGAAATACCCTGGTATACCGTAATACCGTCAAACCGCCCAAGCCTAGCTCACACCCCGGCTTTCACATGTTCAACCTGCTGCCCTCCGGCAGGCGCTACAGGTGTATCAAATCCAAAACAAACAGACTCAAAGACAGTTTTTTCCCAAGAGCCATCATTGCTCTTAACACCTGACATGTGAATCAATGTGACTCTGTACATATACATATATATCATTACTATTATTATTATTATTATTATGAATACACACTATTATTATTATTATTTATTACATTACAGATTTTATTTTTATACTCCTGGAAATAATTACTGCACTTTATTCTTTATTCCTTTATCCCTTATTCCTAAGTATGTATGCTGCGTGTATTTTGTTGTCTTATGTTGTGATGTTTTGTTTTTGTTTTGATGGCACCCTTGAAGGGAGAAGCATTTATCTCATTGTACATGTATAATGACATTAAACTATTCTATTCTATTCTAAAAACAGCATCACAAGTACCACAATTTCAAGCGAACAAAGCAAAAATAGAGCTAGTGCTCTGTTGTCAATTTGAATAACAAAAGTGACAGTAGAATCTCTGGATTTACAAACAAAAACAAATAATTTGTGAAGGATTAGTTGAATTATTTGAAGTATTAAAGTAACGTTTTATGGCAGGAAAGTTAAATCTGGTATATTCATTTTAATGTCACCTTATATATATTCATGTGTGTTAAATTTTGAAGGGACAAAGTATATTTTCCCTCCCTAATATATTGAGGTGAAGTCTTTGTGTTTAGAGAGGGATGCAAGCAGGAGACATCCTAATTTGGGGATAGCTCCAAAACTCTGGAATGTTTCCCTCATAAAAGAAGAGGGTGCGTTACACATGCTTAGGGTAAATGTGTGTGTTTTCATTGCAGTAAATATATGTGCTGCTTGATTACAGTTCAACTATACCTCTGTTTTTATTCTTTCATGTGCGGGTACTAAATGGCTACAAACATTGTGGAGAAATTAGCTTAAACATGTTTTATTACTCTATATGAAATGGAAGCAGCCTTTATGACAGGGACGAGAGAGCTGGGGGAGGGGACATTCTTCTTAAGATTTTCAGCATGTCAAATGATCAGGGAAATCTACTTGTTTTCTAAATAGATGTGTGTGGTTAATTACTTTGTATTAATAATAACAGTATGTGTAAAGGAAGCTGGAAATATACAATGTGAAACCTTTTATTTGAAGTAAAGATGTGAACAATAGCTCAAACAAATGGAAAGGCGGTAGGACAAATGAGTGTGTTCTCTATATTAGGCCTGTGTGAAGTTTGACTATTTGAAAAGCATCTCTAATACTGCTTAAGAGCATAGGTAATGTGTTCCTCGTTATTATTGATATGAAAGTGATTTACATGTATTACGTATATTTAGCCAACTATAACAACTATATCTTAAAACATACTTTTAACTTGTGTGTGGTAACCTGAGGGGGGGAGATGGACTCAGGGACAAAGGGCCATAAAGGGGATGTGTGTGTGCTGGCTGCAAGATGTGAAATAAGATAAGGAAACTTGTTGTTTAGAGCAGGTTCGTACCAGACACCAAAAGGTGTCTGGTCTTCGTCAAACTGAAAGAGACTTTTTGTTTCCGGGTTTCTTCTGCTGTGTCGCACTGATTGGGTGCGACAGGCCATGTGTTGGTCTCTCCCAATAAGATGACCTCTGGGGGAAAGCACGCACACACCTCCTCCTGTGTTTTAGTATGAAAGCCTGTGTTTTCCTTTGGTTCGCGCTCTTGTTTTTGACTGGCCGTTACTGAGACCTGTCTCACACGTGGTAGAACCTGAGCCCGGAGTACTCTGCAGAGTGCTTCGTGATTCGATGATGTATTTGTATTGTTACCTTGTATCATTAAAACAAGATTATTGTTTCACTTGCGTTCTGGTGTTTCTTAATCCCTTCCTTTTTACGAATTTACCCAGCTTATCAAACGACACGCGGAGACGAGGTTGGTTTTAAACATCCTCCAAATCTCCAACATTTGTCAAACCCGTTTTAACTGTCTTCCCTGAGGAATAAACATAGATCATTGCAACAAATAAAAAACAGTTTTGTTTTTTTAATTGTCTTAAGAGCAAAACAACACAAAAGGCTATAAACCTTTAAACTGTACTTTCGTGTCTGTGGTATAGCGATACCCCAAAATACCCTGAGAATGGTTAAAACTTCTTGGGTTACAAACATTTGAACTGTACTTTCATGTCTTATGTAAATGAGAACATAAGAAATATATATAAACAGTAAACACATAAAAAGTCTTTGGTACAGCGATACCCCAAAATACCCTGAGAATGGTTCAAACGTTTTGGGTTCAGAGCAGTAAAACAAAGTTTAAACCCGTTTGAATAAGAGCTTAATAATTGAAATAAAGTCTAAATGGTATAATAATCCCAAAGAAACCTTGAACCGAATGTCTTATGGTTCATCGCTCGCGGCGCAGTCTCTCTAACCCTTTTACTGAAAGAGCCTGTTTTTCAGAGCAAGTGTTTTGTTGGAAAGTTTGCCGCTTTCCAGTTCCATGAAAATCTTTTGTACCACCTCAAAAGTGTAGCGGCGGTCAGCAGGGTAGTTGAAATTAAGCGCATACATCAGTCCGAACAGCATTGCAACGGCTAATGCTACATTATCAAGGTTAGGCAACACCTTGATGCCTTCAAGGACAATTCCAATGTCCTCTGGTTCTTCACTTGAAGCATGTTCTTTTAGAACATAAATCGCAACTGTCGTGTTCTCAATGGCCTCGGTGATGGCACCTTCATCCATGCCCTGAACAAAAATAGACAAAAGGAAGGTTAAAAAGACCTCGTAAATCAGTCCTATTGAGAAAATAAAATATGAAACTGGGAAGACGACTTAGTATACATCTAGATATGTCAGGGTGAGCATTATAAATGAAAGTAAATGTAGACAAAAATATAAATAACTAAAAGCAGAACATTAATCAAACAATTCGGTTTTTCTTTTAACTAGTTACACCTCACGGAGTAACTGCTTGTTACTTGTGAGATATTTGTTAATCATGTTGAGCTTTCTTTCACACTAGTTGCCTTATTCAACTTACTAGTTCGACAAAATGATCACTAATGTATATGTGTGCATATTCAACCCAGTCTCATGGCATTTCGTGCTCACCAACACGATTTTTAATCTATCGATTCGTGTTCACCAACACGATTTTCCCCTTTTTTTCGTGTTGCACAGCACGATTTTAAAAGCAATGTATTTTTATTGGTAGTCTTTCCCCTTTTTTTTCGTGTTGCACAGCACGATTTTAAAAGCAATGTATTTCTGTTGGTAGTCTCACGGCATTACTTGTTATAGGAAGACCGGAAGCTGTGTGGTTCATAAAAACATGTTCTTACTCAATATCAAGCCACGATTATTGCTTTTATTTAAAATCGTATCATTTCGGACTTTTGTTTCCGTCTGTGAGGAAAATAATTTTTCCTTCTAATTTGTTATTCTTTTCAAAATAACTGAAGTATTATTTGAATTATTTGAAGTATTAAAGTAACGTGTTATGGCAGGAAAGTTCAATCTGGTATATTCATTTGAATGTCACCTTATATAGAATGTGTGTTAAACTTGTGATTTCTGCATTGAGTGACTTCTGCCTAGCAGATACCAAGAAGAGGCCCCTAGGGTCTCTCTGTTAATTATCAATAGTCCTTGCAATCAACAGGGGAATTCCCAGATACATTTTCAGATATAAGGCAGTTAAAGTCTTGTAGAATTAATGATTTATCTCCTACAGACCCCAAAAGAGGCCTTGAGATTTGGGTCACCCAGCAATAAACGAGATAAAGGTCCTTTTGAGCTTATCAATAAAATGTATTAATTCCTAGTAAGCTGACTTTGGGGTGAAGGGAAGTTCAGGGAAGCCATTAAGCGATAAGAACAATTAACTTCTGTTAAAGATACATGATACGATGTTTGTGTGTGTTGAAGATGTTTAGGGGGAATGAGTATGTGTCCTGTCAAAGAGTCCTCTGTCATGACTCCAAATCATTGATTGGGGGATCTGCCTGAGGGCAGAGGGACAAACACACACACACACACACACGCGCACAGAAGCAACATGGAATCAACAACTGCGAACTTACTACCTGGAGTCCCGCACAGAAGGGAAACCAACCAATGAAACACTACCAACTCACTGTCTAGCTCGCTCAGAAGTGAACTCTGTGTATAAATGTTGTGATCATTTTGAAGATCGGCGCTCTTGTTTTTGACTTGCCGTTCCTGAGACGTGTCTCACACGGTGGTAGAACCTGAGCCCGGAGTACTCTGCAGAGTGCTTCGTGATTATGTGAAGTATTTGTATGATTTTGCTATTAAAGCATATTATTGTTTAACCCTTATCCTGGCTGCTTTGAATTTTTCCTTCTTTTGAGAACCCGCTCATATAGGAACGGCGCGGAGCAGAGATTCTGCCCCAACAATAACACACTGTTATTTAGTCAACAATAACATACAATTATCCTTGTTTTTATTTATTTGTTTAATTCTATAATCTCGGTCTTTTTTGCCGTCCTTCAGGAACTGAATTTCAAAAATAAAAATAACCGGAAACAGACGTAGGCCTATAAGGGACATTTCGAGCATCATTCAGTTTAGGATGGCCGAAGACACTACACTACCCATAATCCCCAGCTATCGTTTAGGACTACAGTCCCCGTGATTAAACTTCAAGTCGGGATTGGATGTTGGAGTGGCAGTGCGCCAAGGTTACGGAATCGAAACCGGATCGAACGCCGCCCCCCCTCAACAATTACAAGTTGCCGGTATTAAGCACCAATTATTAACCAATGAAAATGAACCGATTAAACATCTCTCTGACACAGTTTAAACGCATTTCAAGTGGAAGAATTGTTCGTGTCTCCTCTTCGTGTTTTTTTTTTTTTTACCATAACGGGTACTTTACACAACATTGAGTCAAACTTATCCTTGTTTTAATCCTTGTTTCATTTATGTTAAATTGTTGTTGTCGGTTAATTTTCCATTTTATTTATTTTGGTTTAAGATATCATTATTTTTTATTTATTATTATCATGTTAGATGTTTAAACTTTTCTGCATTTTATAAGGCAATATATACTTTTTTGTTTTTGTCCGTAGGCTACTTAGGTTATTAAAGAGTTATCGTGTCAAAATATAGGAAATGTATTAATATTTTATTGTATAATCGGTACAGGAAATTACATCATTCAGAGCACCACCTATTGGCCAAAGACGCTGCCACCGGCATTGCGATCCATCCTCTGACAAAGTAAGTTGGGTCAATAAAGTCTGATACATGTTTTGCTTAGATTTAATAATTGGGGCTTTTTTTTAAGCCTTTACTCGCATGGTTCATCATACATACTGAACTGTTCTAAGTCTGAGAAATGCTTTCGCCATAATCAGCAAAGCAACATTAATGTGAAATTATTCTTGCGGGCGGCTAGCTAGCTAGCTCACGTTCAACATAAGCTTAAACTAGTTTAGCTACATTTATATCAGCTCATAAGTGGTGTGTGAAAAATATTTGTCTTAATTACGGCTACATACGTCGGTGTTAAAGTGTGAGTTATACGTTATCTTAATCGCTTTTGTTTTACACAGTCTTTGACTATGTGTAGATGGAACTGTTGTAAAATGTGTCTTAATTATGTTTATTTACTTGTTCAAGGGCGTTATGACTTGCATCTGCCCCTATATGTCTGTCAAACTTGCCAGCAGCAGTGGACCCCCGACTTGAAAGTCCTCCTTAAGAGTGGATACTGGCCAGCTTCGGTCAGTATTTCCACACTTTACACCTTGGACCTCCTGAGCTCCTTTGAAGAGCTCAAGGTCATCTGTCCGGGATTCTCCAGACAGGCCTTTGCAAAGCTGCTGGAGCATCGCACAAAGTGTGGAGGAAGAGTAAGTGTAAATATTCTTTACCATATTATACATTATAAAATTTCCGTAAATAGACAAAATCACAGCAATATATGTAATTATCTTCTAGTCTGGACCTGTCAACGGAGATGCACTGCAGCGCAACTTTCTGGAGTTCTCCTATGCCTCGTATGAGGAAGACCAGCTCTGCTGTGGTGCTCCTTTCATCTGCCCTGCCTGCACGCCGGAGATGTTGGCTGTTTCTGCCGATGGAAACAGGAAGCTGTATCGCTTTCGGCGAAGTGGAAGGTGCTGTTTTTACAATGTTGTTATTTAACTTTTTTGATTACTGTTTATATTTCATGGATATATTTGCTAATCTTTTTTTCCTCAGTTCTGATGGCAGCGCCTTTTTTAATGGGCTCTTTGTAGCTGAAGGCAGTGCGGTGGCTGCATTTGTCGACAAAATACAGAGATCACTGAAAAATTCAAGTTTTTATTCGTCATTTTACCTTATAGGTATATCACAAAAATAGCCATGTATATCCGACCCTGACTTTCTTCAAATTCAGCTACTTCTCCTTACCATCTACTCCAAAATCAGATAATTAGAACAAATGGTGTAGATCGTGATTCCATTGCTTTTAACTGATTTGTCATGATGTAATGTGTGTCTTAGACCCAGGGAAGAGGCACATGTGGGGACTTCCAGTGGACAGCAGCGAGGGAGACGTCAAGGAGGGCTTCGAAGCTGGATGAAGAAGGGATGGAGGTGGCTGTATGTCGCCATGGGTTTCTTTTGAAGGCCTTAAATATGTACAGGGGGGAGATATTCGCCTACCCCCTGTATCTTCAAAAGGAACTCATGCCAGCCAAAGCCAAGTTCTTCGCCATGGATGTGGCTTGCAAGTACTGGCTGTACATGGAGAAAGCTGCAAGTGTCCTTCCTGCTCTCCAGGAGCTGACCACCATGAAGCCATTCCTCAGTGTAATGCATGCTCGAGCCCATGCTACCAAATGCGAGGTATGTGAAATATTTTTGTATCACGTACATTTATATTTGTTATATTTATAATACTGAAGTAGTAAATATCTAAGCTATACTGTTTAGTATAGTAGTATGTAGCCTCTTTGCACAACAATTCCAGCAACCTTTTCCCATCAGATTATATGGAGTGGGAAGAACCAGGAGGGAGCAGGGATGACCGCTGGGGAAGAGGTGGAGCAGGTCAACAGCTACCTGTCCCGTTGTGCCCTGACAACAAAATACATGTCCAAAGCAGGTGAGTGGAAGGTTTTGCCCTATTATTGCATACTTTTTTAGATGACACATCATAACCTCATTATTGCTTTCAAAAGCACGACTGGACATGCTCACAGTGCATGCAATGGGATGGAACAGGAAAAAAGGTGACTCCCTTCATCAGGCACTTTCCACAAGATATGTGAAGGTGAGCCTCCTATTAAAGGTGTTGTTGTGTCCTTTGTCATTTGCACATGGCTTGTTGTTAATCATAGCAAGTTTTAATCTTGATAAATGTCCATCGTCTACTGTTTATCAGACTAGTAAGAGGCTCCTGGAAGAGACTGCAAGTCTTGAGGAACTCAAGACGGAGCTACATTGTGTCTCAGATGACATAGTGTCGACGTGGATTTCCGACGTGAAGGAATGGGCATCTGGTAAGCACGACGAGATAACACCAGCTACATATCATTGTCCATGACTGTTTGAATTTACAGATTTGATCCTAAAGAGCAGCCAATTTTAAGGCAATAAGGCTGATTTTTCATGCCACGTAATGGGACCCTCACTGGATTTTAGTAGACAGGGACATCATCTTCAAGCAATAGCAAGCCAACTATGTGTCCATGTTTATCTCTGATATGTTCCAGTTTCCATAGTTGTACCATCAATTTGTGTTAAAAGGTGTTAAATATGTTGCACAACTTTGTTTCGCCATCGACTTCGAAGGAAGCTTGCAGACGACAAAAAGCGCCTTAATCAGGAGGTACTGAAGTACAACCAGCTGGTACACGACTCTGCCAGAGGCATAGATGTTGCTGCGGTGGAGCATTCCCTCTCATGTCCGCGCTGTGGCTGTGGGAAGTTCATGGCATGGGTCAGTTTTCAGATATTTCATAATAATTCATTTGAAGTTCTGTTATATGAAGGTATACCTTGCTGAGTTATGCACATATCATGTAGAGTGTTAGAACGTTAATTTAGTTTAAGGGTATATCCTAAGTTTTCTTATTGTGTATACATTTGATTATTTTGAAAATACATGTTTGGAGTTTTAAACATACTGTTATGCTATAATGAAAATGTGATTCATGTATATACATAACTGTGATTGGATTTTAGCTAACTTTACAGCCAAGAAAAAGATACTTGATCAAGTCATGCTTACACGGAGACTGCAAGAGGAGAAAGGCATCCTATTGTGGGAGATGGCGCAGCATTGCACATGGTTGCAGAACATGGCAGTTGCTATAAAAAATAAGGTGGCTGAGGAAGGTAAGTTGAAAGCAAAACTCAACCTACCTTGTAAAGTATGAGTTTTAAAGGAAAAAAAGTCAGCCCAAATCATTCTTGGTCACAGAAATTGGATGGAGTATAATGGCCTTTGCCCATTCGACCTGGCCATTTTACATAATGAAGTCCCTTGACAGTGACAATCATCTTTATATGTACATGGGAGAGAATATACTCCATTTAAGTGCTCTGGCCTCGTGAAGCAATCTTACTTTATAGTATGTCCATACTGTATAACAATATTTTGTGTATCTTCAGATGTAGACAAGGGGAATGGAGGACTTGGGTGAACCCTAAGAAGGAAGCATGCTGAGGCATTGGAGAGGTTGCAGGTGGTACTGCAGCAGTACAAGACTGCTTTAGGTCCTGATGCTTGTTTCCTTCAACATGAAGAGGAAAGTCAAAGTGGCCTAAGCAGTCCAGACACCAGTGAAGATGAAGAAGGAAACCTAATTTAGGTAATTTACTTATGAATTAATGTACAGTATCTTTGTTGATTTAGCCTCAACCTAGACATGTTGCTGTTACTTTTGTATTCATTAATGCTCAACATACATTGTGTATTCAAAAACCTCAAATTTGGTTTCTGATCTGCCCCTCTTTTTTGTTTCTCTGTATTTCCCCAGATTGCTGCTGCTCTCAAGCACGAATATCCGCAAAGACTTGATGTGCTATCAGAAATGTAAATACTTTACTGACTTTATATTTAGAGATTGTATTCATACTCCTCAATGGAAGATCACCCTTGAATATGTTGACCATATGACTTTTCCCTATGCTGCAGCATCAGGCCAAACATTTAACTTGTACACAACTTAAATTGTATTGAAGAAAATGCTCAGCGTCCCTGGAAGGCATCCTGAGCAATGAACCATTCACTTTTGATCCTTTTTGAAACACTAGAATGTAAATTCCTAAATCTCCAAGTATATCTTGCTGGTTACCATACAACTTGGTGAGCACATCATTGTCCAAGAGCAGGAGGTTTTTCCCTTTTTTCCCAGAACGGGATGCCTATGCATTATTATTTTCGATCTCTTACAGCAGTGGTTACCAACCTGGGGGTCGCCAAAGATTGCAGGGAGGGCGCCAGACCTCAGATGATTTGAGGCCTAATATCATATTTAGAATTAAAAAAAAATAAAATAAAAATGTACATATCATTTTTTTTTTACATATCATTTTTTTGTACATATTGTAACGCAATACATGATTGGCGCTAAAAGCGTTGTCTACATTACAATAAAATATAGAAATTAATTGATTAACTAAAATTAAAATTCAAAAGATTCATCTGATACTCCTCCGATTGGCGCCAACATTGAAGTTACTATGTCAGCTTTCATAATAATAACAGTTTGCTGCGCTTGCTAGCTAGCGACCGACTTCATAAGGTGAATATTTTTCGTCTAAAAATGTCTGAAAAACGTAAAGGAGATGACAGCTCATCTGCAATCAAAAAGAAAATGAGGACCTACCTAGAGAGCTATCTTAACTTCGGTTTCATGGAGGGAACGGACAAAACCCGCCCAGAGTGTGTGATATGCAGAGAGAAGCTAGCCAACGAAAGCATGAAACCCAGCAAAATGAAGAGACACCAACAGACCATGCACCCAGAAACAGTCGGGCGTGATCGGGACTTTTTCATAAAGAAACAACACCTTGCAAAGGCAAACAAGCCAATGGATATTAGAACAGCATTTGTTAGGGCTGGCAGCGATGCACAGAAGGCCACCGAGGCCTCTTTTGAATGTGCACTTTTAATAGCAAAGGCAAAGAAACCGCACAACATTGGCGAGCAGCTCATTAAGCCAGCTTGCATTAAGATGGTTGAGAAACTGTACGGCCCGCAGGTGGCGGAGAAGCTAAAAACTGTACCACTGTCAAACAATACGGTGAAAGACAGAATTGACAAGATGGCAAGTAACTGCGAGCTGCAACTGCTCGAAAAGCTTGGAAAGGGGCCATTTGCCATACAACTTGATGAAACCACAACTGTAGCAGACGAGGCTGTGCTGATCGTTTATGTGCAATATATCGATGGGGAAGATTTGAAGCAGGACATTCTTATGTCAGTCAACCTTACCACTACCACCCGGGGTGAGGACATTTTTACTGCAGTGGATTCTTACCTCTCATCCCACAATCTTTCCTATGAGAATTTAGTTGCATGTTGCAAAGACGGAGCTGCCTCAATGATGGGGAAAAACAAGGGATTTAACAGTCGCTTGAAAGAAAAGGCCCCACACTGCACAATATTTCACTGTGTGATACATCGCCAGGCCCTGGCCAGCAAGAAACTGTCAGAAGACCTCAGCGAAACACTCTCAACTGTTGTTAAAATAGTAAATTTCATCAAAGGTCGCCCCACCAACAAGCGTCTATTCGCAGACTTGTGCGAGGATGAAGCGAACCAAACCCTCCTCCTGCACACCGAGGTGCGCTGGCTCTCACGCGGCCGAGTGCTGGCACGCTTTGTAGAACTGAAGGAAAAAATTGAAGAGTTTCTACAAACTCGTAACCGCGCACTGTCAGAGCAAGTGACTGAGTCATTCTGGATTAAAACAGCATACCTGGCCGACATCTTCGGTCTCTATAATGAAACAAACAAGCGTCTGCAAAGCGTGGAGTCCAACATTCTCCAATGTAAAGAGGCGCTCGATGCATTTGTGCGCAAACTGGAGTACAGGGTCGGGAAAATGGAGAGGGGGGAGCTGCAACAGTTTCCACTACTGCTGAAACAATCCAAAAACAATCCTGAAACGGTGCCTGTGTCTGTACGTCGCGAGTTCATCCGCCATATGAACGCACTGCAAACGGAAATGCAATCACGGTTCGCTGACATAGACGAGTATGTCTCCAAGGAATTGTGGGTTTTAGATCCCTTTATTGCCAAAGTTGAGGATGTGGAATACCTGGATTGCGAAGATGAGCTCACCGACATACAAGCTGACTCGCTGTCAAAGAAATACTTCCAGGCAAAAGGATTAAAAAAGTTTTGGATTGTCAAAGGACCAAGCCTCGCTCCAAAGATCACACTGCATGCCACGACCAGGATTATACTCCCATTCAGTATGACATATCTATCCGAAACAGCCTTCAGCGCACTTGTTGCCATCAAAACAAAAGCACGCAACACACTGGACGCTCACAACGACTTTAGACTGGCTGTCACTCACATTACACCGGACATTCCATCCCTGGCTGCGGGCGTGCAAGCCCAAGGTTCACATTAATAAACCTACTTGAACCTCGTCTTCTCTCTGCTACCTGTTCCATGGCAGACAAGCATTTGATTTACCTGCTTAATATGCCAGTTTTTCATTTTTGTTTTATACAGGCCTATGCCACCATATTACCATTTTTGTATTAGACATAGTCTATTCTTTTGAAGTGTCCTGTTCTTCGACATTTGAAATAATTATGATGCATACTTTTGCAAGTTAGTAGCTAATAAAAACATACAAAGACAGAAATGTATCATTTTTTTCTTTCATAGAAATGTTTCTTCTGCGCGTAAAGTGTTGGTTTAAATTGGATTATTTGTCACAGTTGCTCCGATCAGATCGGTCTCCTCCATTTTGTAGATTATTTACAATTTTTGAATCCACATAAACACATCGCCAAAATCCGGCTTACTTTGAGCATGTGTTTTAAACAGTTGAACCCCTTTGTGAATTGTTTCCACTTGCGTCGTCCTTTAATTTCTTCATACAGCGGGCATCCAAATGAATTAATCCTGAGTCCAATAACCATCAAAGTCACTCCAATTATAGTGCTCCTTAATTACGCTTTCAAATACTTCACATTCATCCAGTTTGTGACAGTAATTTTAGCATTTTTGAGACTTTTAAACGTGTGTGTGTGTGTGTGTGTGTGTGTGTGTGTGTGTGTGTGTGTGTGTGTGTGTGTGTGTGTGTGTGTGTGTGTGTGTGTGTGTGTGTGTGTGTGTGTGTGTGTGTGTGTGAACCGCTGTTACCAGGCACGGCTGTCACTACCCGATCTGCCCCCCTGCCCGATCTGTACTGCGCATGTGCGAGATAAGTGGCGTTTGGCAAAGCAGAAAAAGAACACAAAAAAACGGGAGAGATGAGTTATTGTTATTACAACGTGACTTCACTATTATTTAACAACTCTTTTTATTGGGTTCTTTTATTTGGGGTTAAGTACATTGTCAGAATAAGTGAGACATGGATTTAACTTCTGTTAGACAGCTATATGCCATACATTTTTGCATACATTCACAGTAAATATTTATTCAGTATGATAGCTGCCAAACAGAAGTTAAATCCATTTCTCACTTATTCTGACAATGTACTTAACCCCAAATAAAAGAACCCAATAAAAATAGTTGTTAAATAATAGTGAAGTCACGTTGTAATAACAATAACTCATCTCTCTCGGTTTTTTTTGTTTTCTTTTTGTGCTTTGCCAAACGCCACTGTGTCAAGTGTCCTAGTTGGGTTGCCGTACGGAGTTGTCCAGTATGGCAGACCATCTCGCACATGCGCAGTACAGATCGGGCAGGGGGGGCAGATCGGCAACAGCAATAATTAAAGTTTCAAAGTTTTGGGGGGTCGCAAATTCCAACAGGAGTCATTTGGGGGGGCCCTGGGTGAAAAAGGTTGGGAACCCCTGTCTTACAGGATTTACCTGTCATTAACTTTATATGACTGCACCTGTTACACCGCAGGCCAATAACAGCTTTCCTCTAATTGTTCATTTTTGTTTCTTTTGCGTTACTTGCTTTAATTGCTTTCCTTTTTGGTCTCCAGCTATTAACCTGATTGATTGAAGTACTTCAATCAACATGTACAATGCACAGTCTTTAAGGATATATAATTAGGGACATTGAGATAAACAACAAATAGTTTATTTGGTGAATCACCTCATTGTTGTTCTCAAAACCAAATAATACATTGTTATAAATTGTTATATTTGATTTACACATAGAATGTACATGTTTAATATACATAGTTAAATCATTAAAAAAATGGTTGTGTTGTATGATTTCTTAATACTGTATGTTATAACCGTTTGCATAACTTGATTTTATGTTCCGTTGTCCATGCTTTTCATGTTAGACTAACCCCAACGCTCTAGAGTCAAGACATACACGCTTATGGTGGCCTTTTACTTGTATTGTGGTGAAACACATAAGTAAACCATTGCCAGAGAGGACCATTTTATTGTTTTAAAAACAATGTTATTGATGTGGTTGTTTGATGAATAAATATAAATTAAGCATACGTCTGTGGTACTTTTTGTTGTTTACATCACACTGCATTATAATGCGTTTGGAAATTAATTAATTTAGAAGTAACAATATGGGTTAGCACTTGAATATTTTTGTGAAGAGATTATCCTCATCCGGAACACTGGTTGTTGGTTTAAGATAAGATAGAACTTTATTGATCCCAATTTGGGAAATCTTTGCGTTGCAGCAGCATTAAAACACATGGCATTATACAATACAAATAAAAAGACAAGAAATAAAGAAGAAAATATACATGTTGAATTTACAAATAAGCAATAACAAGATATGCAAGGTATTATATTTACATAACTATGTGACAGATGGAATATTAAATATTGCGCTGAATATGTCAAATGTACAGTGAAGAGAGAAACTATGGAGCAGAGAGTTCTCTTCCAGCCAGAGGTGATTTGTTGTACAGCAACACGTTCTCACTCCCAACCCGTCACATGTTGACGGACGGTCAGGGCCCCTCCCCGTCACCGACTTGCATAGAGCTCCCTGAACGTTGGTAATAGACACGTTGGGATCGCGGCGAAATGCTCTCCGCAGATCCATTCTCACAGCGTTTATCAACCTTTTTCTTACTCAATATCAAGCCACACTTATTGTTTTTACTTCTTTATTTGAATTGAATAATGTAGGACTTTTGTAGCCGTCAGTTATGGGGAGAGTAGGGGCTCAGAATACTGAAATCTGTATTGTTTCATCGTTTTTTCCTTCTAATTTTGTATTCTTTTCTAAACCACACAGTTATTTACTCAACAACACATAAGTATCCTTGTGTGTATTTATTTGTTTGATTAATAAACACAAGTTGGAGTCTGTCAGGACCGAGGGTCGGAGCAGCTCATTTGCTTAAGTTTAGAGAATTTTACACCCGGAAGTAAGTATTCTCTCCGCTTCGCTTGACAAACCCATCCATGGACGAAGCCCGAGATAGTCCTCAAGCTCTGATTGGATGTTTGAGTGTGCGCCGAGGGTTATGCCGAGCGTCGAACAGCACTTTGAAATGGGATGCAACCACGGCAGACTGTCCAAAACTGGTTTTGAACGGGTCCACCCCCTCCCCCACCCCCAGGAAAGCAATATATTAGTACTTTGTCAGGCTTAATATTTATACCCCCAAAGCTTTTTTCTTATTCAAAATAAGACCTTAACCTAAAGTATTCTTTAATGTTTAAATAAAGCCTTATTAGTTTGTCTGTCTGTGTCTCCTGTTAATATCTAATAATACAAATAATACATTTCAATAACGTGCTTTAACCACTAGGTGTCCCTTTCTATCAGCTGTGCACCGTTATGGTGTAAATATACCAATATACCGATTGGATCAAATATAAAAGTCAGCCGAATTAGTATTGATACTGCAAGGAGTTGACTGTCCGTCAACATGTGACCGGTTGGGAGTGAGAACGTGTTGTGTACAGAGTTATTGCAGTGGGCAGGAATGTTTTCCTGTGACAGCGGAGCTGCAGCAGTCTGTTGGAGAAGGAGCTCCTGTCTGTCCAGGTGGGGGGGGAGGGGGGTTATCTGTCTGTCCAGCTGCAGGTGGAGAGGATGGGTGGGGTTACCCATGATGGAACCAGAATAAGGTTTTTTTGGCTTACACGCCTTTCATCGTAGTGGAAAATGTTGTCATATGCAATATGTTTGGATATTTTCACCATTGAAATGCGTTTGATAACACTAGGTGCACTAGTGCCAAAGTTGTGGCCCTAACAAAATATCAGCTATTCATTTGTATGGCATCCAGAGCTTCCACATTTTAGGGAATATGTTTTTTGATTTAAAATATCATCAATGTCAAAAGCAATGGTTACATTGAAACCCTCCTATTGCATTCGTTTCCCCCCCTTACTTTGGTGTTTGCGGTCAAATTTTACCGGTCCTGTTTTAACTGCTATTACATTAACACAAAAACCATGAATCATCACCAAATTTCATTCATTTCATCAACATTGTATGTTGAGTTGGCACCTCAGCTCAAAACATACAAAAACACAGAAGAATAGAAAGTTAACCCATTGAAATGATATGAAAGCAGTGCTACAAACTACAATTCCCATTAGATACGCGCCCAACAATCGTTACGAAGTACACAGAGCTGACATATTTGTAGTTCTTCCGGCGTGTGTGCGTGGACTAGTTCGACTTGTCTTGCGTTGACGGCCGTATAGGCTCCATTCCCTTTCAGAAATCCGTCAATCGGGCGCGATCCGAAACCAAACCCTGTGTTAAAAAAAATATAAAATACAAATTTGCACTTTTGCCTCCTTAGCAACGGCAGTATCGTTTGGGTGGTGATCTGAGTTCGGGTACCGTATCTGTGACGTGACAAAGGGTCACCGTGACAACGTGGTGATGAGATGTGGATAACTTTCCAGATAAAGACCATCCTGATACTCGAGTTGTGGTTTTCAATAAGTGAAAAAGAAAATGAAAAGTAATCACTACCATTTTAATATCTCAAGCATTTGTCCCCAAAAGCTTTCAAATGTAGTAGTAAAACCAGTGATCCAGATCAGGATCATTTTAATTAGGCCTATAATGAAATGATATAATAATAATACATTTTATTTTTAGAGCGCTTTTCTGAAACCCAAAGACGCTTTATATGCAAGCCTACCTCCAAAACGTTATACTTCGGAAGTTAAACAAATTAGATAAGGCAGTGGATGGCAAAGTACCAGATTTCACACATGAATATGCTTAAAATAGGTTATGGTGTTCCTATCACTGACAATGAAATCATGTAGTATTTCAACTGTAATTTCCTAAAGAGTCAAATGCATTTTGGTGGAGGTTTTCATCTTATTTCTAATAGAAACATATTAAATATGACTCAAATGGAGCATATAAACAAGAGAACAAACGTGCAAAAACAAAACTGGTGTTCAAATAACAGATTTTATTTTTATGCATTATCCCGGAGAATTCTTCGGCTGCCAGGAATGAGCCCACTCCTTGCCACTGAAAACAGAATGGAATAATGTTAGTTACAGTTACTGGTTTCGTCTTTCCGAAAAGCATAAACCATGTGTGAAGCAAACATCTTATAACTCAATTTATATAAGTAAATGTTTCATTTACCATTTAGAAAAAGTGAACATAGAAATGAAAACAAATGTTCTAACAAACAATAAAAACAAACAAAAACACATACATTAACAACAATGAAGTTAAAGAATAATTTGTTCCTACACTACTTCAGCTGCTTCAGAATAACAGCAGTGAAATATATAAGAGGACTGGTGGTAGACTTGGATGTTTTGCATTTGTTAAATATCATGTGTTTGTTCTCCAACATGGGACTACATCAGATGACATGAAGCCAAGTAACTGGAAGATATATACCATACTGGACAGGGCTCCCACTCCACCAACATTTCTGCTTTTGCCTATCAAGAGAAGAAAACAAATCTCTAATTTTGGAAAGACCAAACGCATATTAGCTATTTAGCAAACAATTGTGTTGGAAGTTTTTAAATCATAAAGCACACCCTATGCATTACTTTTATTCCCGTCTAACCTTTCTCATTCTTTCTTTCACTACACTCCTGATGGGGAAAGTTTCTAGGCGAGTGTGGTAGGAGCAATCTGTGAACATCAAAGCAGGTTCCACATACAGTATTAGTCATGTTAGAAATAAAATAAATACAACTATGAACACTTAAGTAGCAACCAGACTTGCACGATGAAAAATGACCACACTGTTATCACTGGTCAAAAGTTACTGTATACATCATTGAAATGGAACCAAGCTGCTCTCAGTCCTAACATGGGATGCTTGTTTGAATGGCCATACCACTGCTGAGCCTGAGATGACCAAAGAAAATACTGCACTGCTGCTTCCTTTACTGCCTAGCATTCTCATCACCACCTTATCAACTATGACTGTATGTATTTTAGTCTACTTAGACAATTAAAGCCCTTTGGATTTTTGGATAATGTATCAGTTATAGTTATTAGTCACAATATAGCATTGTTAACTCACTGAAGAAGCATCAATCACTGCGTTTACATGCACTTTGCTAAAGTAGATGTCGATAGATTTATTAGAATACCAATCAATTCGACTCATGCAAATGTTTATAATCAGTCAAAATACTTAATACTGTTAATATACCTGACTTTTTCTTTTTGCGTCTAGGACCAAGTACTGTGTCCCTCACGGACCCTTTCCTTACAGCTGTGGGTTGAAGAGGAAATATTACTATATACATACAGTACACCAAGTTAAGCTTAAACTCAAGTTTCAAAATACATCCCAGAAATGCAGCATCACATGATGCAATAGGTGCTAGGTACAGATATTTTTTTGTTATTGCGATTTAATTGAGGTTGATCTATGAAGTCTAGGTGTTTTGTTGTCTTGCCTATATAATTGACTCCATACTTTATGTGTAAGGAATAGTTTGATAAATCTTAACATGTTGTGCTGTAACGTTAAATGAATCTAACTTTGATTCAAAAACCTAAGTTTATTCCCCGTATGTTCATTATGGGACAGTGTCGTATCTAAATGCAGTTCTTGAGTATAAAGTTTAAATATGCTGCATGACGTTGTTGCATGAGTTGCTTCGAAGTTTACCCCTATGGTCAGGGATTGCTTTAGGTAGACCACAATATTAATGATATCAACCTCTCGTACAATTTATGGACATGACTCATGAGCCAAATCATTTTGATGTAATTGACCTACTGCCCAACGCTACAATGTAAGACCCTTTCTGTGTGTAAACCAAATCACATAGGAGTTTTATTTTGTGATTTATCAAATGTAAAGTAAGCCTGCTGTTGCTTTGCCTTTTTGTGTGAAAAAGGTATAACCATATAGTAACCACATGTCTGTTCAGGAATGAAAGACTGTATTTTTCTAAACGTTTAATATTTATTTATATCCGAGTACCTAAGGATATACACATACCCAAGTATCCCATTTTCCTTTCATATTTATGAAGTTGTAGTTGAAATTGTTATTTAGATTAAGCTATTGTTGTTATTATTATTTACCTATTGGAACAATCATTATTCCCAAAAATGCAAGAAGTGCAATTAGGTGTTTTGAGATATTGTAGAAGCATGACTTGTCAACAAGTTACCTACAATAATTTTTTAGGAAAATATCGGAAAACACTCTTGACTTTTATAAATATAAAAGCTGCAAATCTCAGAGAACAAATGTCACTGTGTGTGCTGTGTGCTGTGCATGTGTGACCATTAAAGAGGGTTTCATCCCTCCCATTCTATCTATCTATTTTATTACCTGGCCCCTCCGTGGTGGTAGCCTGTCTCACATCATCCCGCTGGGGCTGCTCCTCCTGCCCCACCTCTATGATGGTGCACTGCTTCACGGGGGGGGGTCTTCAGCACCTCCACCTGCACGGTGCTTGTCTCTGGCACCTGGCTCTCTGTGGTCCCTGCCTCCTGCCAGTTGTTTTCTGGTTCAGATGGGTCACAGGGTGTGAGGTTCAGCGTGACTGTCTCTTCCTCAGGATCTTCCGCAACCCCCTGGCCAGTGGAGTCCTGTGTCAACCTGTGCAAGTTAAACAAATGTTGGTCTTGACTTGCTTAAGACAAAGAGGTTAACTCATATATCTAGAAATAAGAAATACAGCGTGCTTAAGGTATGTTTCCAGACAGGGTCAAAAATATACTCGTCATGTCATAGGACTGTGTGCAGTCAAAGTTAATAGCAGAGAAATAGTGGTATTTATCCAGTCAACCATTTATGGTTTTGTTTTTGCGATATTATTCTACCGATTTGTGTCTACATTCCATGTGATGTGACATGTCAATTTGTCGGTAGACAACATATAGACGTGTGCATGTATGTTCCCTTACATTATTTACATCCACACATTTTGTTCAGAATTTATGAGACTGACGCAAACGTGTTTTGCATAAGTGCAATCAAATAAGTAGCAAGTCGCTTTGGATAAAACATAAATGTAATGTAAAGGGACCTCTGGATGCACTGGATAACTGCTTTTGTTTACAACCTGAGAAACATGACCTTAATACAGAACTGCCAAACTGAATATGTGGTCAACTGGGATCGTCTTCATGTATTGTGCTTTTACCATTAACCTCAAAATATTTCTCCCTTTTGGGTGTTGATAAAGGAAACCGTTTAGGAACGTTTTGCTAAAAGGAAATTGCTTAAGGGATGGCTCAAGCCTTAACATACATTTCAGTCATCAAACCTAACTACCTTGACATTAACAACTTTACAACTTTCAATTTGTATACAATGAATGCGCAAGTGGTAGCACAATACCCCAAAATGGTTTTTCAAATTCACGTAAACTTGCCTAACTATTTCCTGATAAATAACAGTTAAATGTCCACAAGTCCCCTCTGCAGAGTAAGCCATGTCTCATTAGACTACATACTCAGTGTTTTAAAATGTATTTATTGTATGTAGTTTGCTAAAATAATAAACAGTCAAACGTTGTCCATAACCCTAAATATTTTGCAATTACTTTCAACTTTTGTAATACTTTGCAGCTAAAAATAGTGACAGTTAACAGGTAGAAAGGATGTTTGTTAGTTGTCTCACAAAAATATAGTTTGCCAAACCCAAATAAATGGCTCGAATGACTGCTTTCTGGCTGTATCAAAGGATAAATACTGGATCAAGCTGTTGTCCCACAAGATTTGGATGGATTGAAAACAGTCGCTGTAAGTTGTTGTTAACTTAACTGACTTTATTAAATTAGTTGATCCAAACTCATTCCATATAACTGTGTTGGATATAAGGAAATGTTAAGCTCTCCATTGATACAAACATTTTGTGTACACAATACTGTGAACTGTGAAGATATAGTGCAAGCATCTCACCTTCACAAAGGTACTCATAAAAAGTGCCTATCTTGTCAAGGTAATCCTGGGCATAGGCGGTCAGTGTGCAGCGAGGGGTTAGGATTTCACATTTGACGTCCTTCTTCCTGGTCTCCTTGCCAAGAAGCAGCACTGGTTTAAAGCCAATGGCATGGAGTTTCTCAAGCTGTAATGCCAAAATAATATATTTACTGTTTAAAGAAATGGAAAGGAAACATCAACAACAACTATATAACTACAACTATAACATTACTGATGACAGCATCTAGTTGTATGCAATTCATAAACCTAGATGCTGAGTTAAGCTTTTGCAGAATCATGTATTTACCAGGAAGGGTTACACAGTAGAAGCAGAAAATATTTTATAGACAAACACAAAATACAAATAAATCAGTATCCTGAGTCCCAGTTCAAACCCTGATAATCTTAAAGTTAAAGTACAATAAGATACAAATGTGTGACCACTCAACAGTTAACACTTACAATGACTATTGCATAATAAAAAATGTAACACAATCCAAGCATAGCTTGACACTGTTGAAATTGAAATTGCGTGCTACGATGTAAAACGTTCCCGTATGTTGTGGCTGCAGTCCTAAGACTAATATAGAGTAGTAACATACAATTATGTAGTCTTATTAAAGGTGGGGTAGGTAAGTTGGAAAAACCGGCTCAAGATACACTTGTTGTTATATTCCATGGAATGCTCTTAACATCCCGATAGCAATGAATATCTTAAGTGCTTTGACAAAAAATCCATAAAAAAATGTCATCTGTGGAAGCCGTAATACTGTAAAAAGCACGACCAATCATCTGAGCCGGCCCGGCTAAAGTAACTGGATGGCCTACCTGCCTGTCAGCCTTCCATCTGTGCACAAACTTATCTCGTGCCCTCATTGGTCATGTGCGCATTCGTGTGTGTTGGAGGAGGGGCTCTATAAGGAAGTGGCCGATTTTCTCCGGTTGTGTATTTTCAAATTCTAGCGATCTCGAGCCGGTTTGTCAAACTTACATACCCTACCTTTAAGGTCTAAAAGTGTGTACATAAGCAAAAATGGATCACAACATGGAAGTGAAGGAAGTGCTCTGTTTATTTAAATGTGTAGTTAAATTAAAATAGTGTCCCTTGGCTGTGAAAGTTAAGATAAGAGTAGTTTTAAAATTGAAAGAAAAGAGAATATTAAATAATCCCTTTGCAGTAATATCTATATTTGAAGTTGATATCAAAGTGTATATTGGTTAATAAGATACAAACATCATTAAGAAATAAATGTATATAAAAACAACATTCAACTTGATCCTGGCCCAATACTTGGCAAACAGTCAGGGTCCGTCTGTGTCAGTTCTTTGGTGTCAGCTTGGTGTGTCCGTGCCTTAACATACAGTAAAAAGTGTACATACCAAGACAATGGCTTCATCCTTGATGGAAGCAATGTTGTGGTTCTTCTTCCGCCCTGACACCCAACCCCCTCGCTTCTCATCAAACCTCTTGAGCTTCTTCTCAAGGCGCGGCTTTTTTGGCTGCTCCTTAAGGCAATGTCCACAGATCTTCTGTGCACAAAATCAAATGTTCTGACAGAAGGGACATGTCTTTTTTGTAGACCCACCTGGCATGATTAACACGGGATTACAAACAAACAGACAGATTGACAAACACAGGAAAGTAGAGAAGTACACAGCATAGATAGAAGGGTGAATAAGCTGCGAATGGATCTGGCCCTTCCTACATCCAGGACATGGTTAAACCGTACACCCCAGCACGTGCACTCCGCTCTGCATCAGCCAAACAGCTCGCTGCACCCGCACTGCGAGGGGGACCCAAGTTCCCGTCAGCAAAAACACGTGGGTTTGCTATCCTGGCTCCAAAATGGTGGAATGAGCTCCCCATTGAAATCAGGACAGCAGATAGCTTACACATCTTCCGACGCAAACTGAAAACTCATCTCTTTAGACTCCACTTCGAGCGATAGAATTACTAACAAAGCACTTATATACTAATAAAGGGCTGGCTTTCTAAATGCCAGTTGAGTAGCACTTGAAATGTTTGGCTCTATGAAACCTGATGTACTTATATGATTCTGTTTTCTTAAAGGTTGTATCTTCCTGGTCGAATGCACTTATTGTAAGTCGCTTTGGATAAAAGCGTCAGCTAAATGCAATGTAATGTAATGAATAAAGAAATAGATGATAGATAAAAGAGAGCTAGATAGGGAGATAGGGAGATAGGTTGAGTTTTGCTCTTAAAAGTGCCGTTGGTTTTATGATGGTGTAGATCAGTGTATGGGTTTGTGGTGTGGGTACGGGAGCTGCAGGAGAGAACAGAAAAAGTGAATTATGTACAGGGGTGCACATAAGTGGTACGCAGGTACGCATGCGCGGCAACAATCTGAAATGCGTACCGTCACTTGTGTCACAAAGCGCATTTGCGTACCGACGTACTTGTGAAGCTTTTCCAGAAGGCGGTTAGATCCCCGGACGACAGTCGGTTTCCGTGTGCACAGACAGGGCTGCTGTTAACGTCGGCCTGTACAGCAGCACTGCGCTAAAACAGCTGATCACAACGTTCACACGCTCTGTGGTCGTCGTCGTCCCCCCCCCCCGTTGACATTCGCGATACAGAGGGCTTCATGGGAACTTTGAGGGGAGCCAGAAGTTGGAGTACCAGACACTGACTCCAGGTACTCATCTGAGTACCTCACTGAGAAAGTTGTGTGCACCCCTGATTATGTAGTGAAACTAGTTTTTTTAAATGCACATTGTGACGGTTTAACTTCTTTAGACAGACTGAGTTCATTTACGTGTTTCCTGTTTCATACGCGTAACAAGCACATGGACGTGGACTATGCCCCTCCCCCCCAAACATATATTAAAATGTCGGCCAGCATTAGTACTGTCATGTGTAAAACAAAAGCGATTAAGATAACGTATAACTCACACTTTAACACCGACGTATGTAGCCGTAATTAAGACACATATTTTTCACACACCACTTATTTATGAGCTGATATAAATGTAGCTAAACTAGTTTAAGCTTATGTTGAACGTGAGCTAGCTAGCTAGCCGCCCGCAAGAATAATTTCACATTAATGTTGCTTTGCTGATTATGGCGAAAGCATTTCTCAGACTTAGAACAGTTCAGTATGTATGATGAACCATGCGAGTAAAGGCTTAAAAAAAAGCCCCAATTATTAAATCTAAGCAAAACATGTATCAGACTTTAGTGACCCAACTTACTTTGTCAGAGGATGGATCGCAATGCCGGTGGCAGCGTCTTTGGCCAATAGGTGGTGCTCTGAATGATGTAATTTCCTGTACCGATTATACAATAAAATATTAATACATTTCCTATATTTCTACATGATAACTCTTTAATAACCTAAGTAGCTTACGGACAAAAACAAAAAAGTATATATTGCCTTATAAAATGCAGAAAAGTTTAAACATCTAACATGATAATAATAAATAAAAAATAATGATATCTTAAACCAAAATAAATAAAATGGAAAATTAACTGACAAACACAATTTAACATAAATGAAACAAGGATTAAAACAAGGATAAGTTTGACTCAATGTTGTGTAAAGTACACGTTATGGTTAAAAAAAAAAGAAGAAATTATTTTTTTTTTTTGAAAATAATACAGCTTCCAGCTTCCCGAGACACGAAGAGGAGACACGAACAATTCTTCCACTTGAAATGCGTTTAAACTGTGTCAGAGAGATGTTTAATTGGTTCATTTTAATTGGTTAATAATTGGTGTTTAATACTGGCAACTTCTAATTGTTGGGGGGGGGCGGCGTTCGATCCGGTTTCGATTCCGTAACCTTGGCGCACTGCCACTTCAACATCCAATACCGACTTGAAGTTCAATCACGGGGACTGTAGTCCTAAACGATAGCTGGGGATTATGGGTAGTGTAGTGTCTTCGGCCATCCTAAACTCGAAATGTCCCTTATAGGCCTACGTCTGTTTCCGGTTATTTTTATTTTGAAATTCAGTTCCTGAAGGACGGCAAAAAAGCCAGAGATCATAGAATTAAACAAATAAATAAAAACAAGGATAATTGTGTGTTATTGTTGACTAAATAACAGTGTGTTATTTTGAAAAGAATAACAAATTAGAAGGAAAAATGAGCCCCATTTATTTTCCTCAAAGACAGCAACAAAAGTCCGAAATGATACGATTTTAAATAAAAGCAATAATCGTGGCTTGATATTGAGTAAGAACATGTTTTTATGAACCACACAGCTTCCGGTCTTCCTATAACACGTAATACCGTGAGACTACCAACAGAAATACATTGCTTTTAAAATCGTGCTGTGCAACACGAAAAAAAAGGGGAAAGACTACCAATAGAAATACATTGCTTTTAAAATCGTGCTGTGCAACACGAAAAAAAGGGGAAAATCGTGTTGGTGAACACGAATCAATAGATTAAAAATCGCGTTGGTGAACACGAAATGCCGTGAGACTGGGTTGGTATAATATACAGGGATGCAAACTCATCAGGTATGAAAAACGTGACAAGTGCAATATCTGAGTAGCCTACTCTTCTACTCAAGCACAAGATCTGAGCACTCTTTGAACATAATATTTTAGCATTTTGCAAATGTTTAGCTTGTCTGGCATTTCCAATGTTAAGTTAGCATTTATGCTAACGGTTAGATTGTCTAAGCCGATTTCAATGTAAAGTTAGCATGTATGCTAACGTTTAGCTTGTCTATGGCATTTTCAATTTTAAGTTAGCATTTATGCTAACAACAGCTGTAGTCTGTAATCCACTGTAAGCTCATAAATCTTTTTGTATTTATGTTATTTACCTAATTAATGATTAATGATTCATTGCTTGTTATTGTGACAACACAAGTCAAACTCACCAAAAGGTATACATTTGTGTTTTTAATTCTGTATTTCATTAAAGACACTAAACTAAGGAGCTAAGTGCTACCAGCTAATCAAAGAGCTAAAGATGTTGGATTATGGCTGCTTGCACATGCGCAGTTCAGCAAAGTGTGTGTGGAGATTGGAGGATGGAATGTGTGTGTGGGATGCAGTACCTGCCTTGGCCAATAGAGGCCGATACTGATTTACCTCCTGTTAGCACACTTATACACACTAAGTCGGTAAAAGTGATTTTTGGGGACAACCCTGAAAACTTCACAGGGCATAGTTCTGACCTTCATTTTAATGAATATGAGGCGTGACTGGGCTGTCTGATGCATGGCCACACAATGTAATAATGACACACACACACACAGACACACACACACACACACACACACACACACACACACACACACACACACACACACACACACACACACACACACACACACACACACACACACACACACAAGTTGTTACATTTAATAGTAGATTAACGTTTAAAATTAATTTAATTTCAGCCTACAATGAATGGTCACATTATATGATGGGAGGCTTACCGGCAGGGCTCTAGAAGGGTCTCCAGTCTCTGGATTTTGTCCCATTCTGGTGGCGTCAGCATAACAAGTTTATGCTGCTGTTGATCCAGGGTTGCTTTTATTGCAGCTTGGTTGCGGTTCAAGCGCTTGACCATTTCCAACGTGGAACGTCTTGGATCAGTGGCTCCTGCTTCAGTCCGAGTGCCCCTTGTTCTGCTTGCAGCTCCGCTGTGTTAAGCCGGGCTGTGATCACCTCATTCACACCAACGGTGTTTCAGGGCCGGTTCGGAGATGGAGCTTGAAAAGCACGGGGTTTTCCTCTTCACACCGCAGCAGCCTCTTAGCTCCGGAATCCGGTTCATTTCGAGCACCAAAAAATTGTCCGGCCAGAGCAAAAGCACTACATACGTCACGCTTACGTTGAGGCGGGGGCAGGGGAAGGGGCGGGATCAACTCCTGAACAACAACAAAAAGCAGGCGTTTTATCCAGTTTGTACACAACGACGGAGAAACTTAACAAGCAGCAGTGGTCAACTGAAGAGACCAGCTACCTACTGGGAATCTGGTCTTCCGA
This sequence comes from Notothenia rossii, assembly GCF_949606895.1. Taxonomy (NCBI): domain Eukaryota; kingdom Metazoa; phylum Chordata; class Actinopteri; order Perciformes; family Nototheniidae; genus Notothenia; species Notothenia rossii. The sequence goes on along the minus strand of NC_136907.1, from coordinate 29,531,229 downwards.
AGAGGTACAGAAGAAGCTGGAGCACAATCGGCCATTGTTGTTGTTGTCGGTGTCAGCTGTGAGGGGTTTCCGCGCAGTTTGGCTTTATGAAGCAGGCACGCAAACAGTTACGTCATGACGCAAATGATGACGCAATGACGCAGCACCAGTCAGACTCTGGCAGTGTGAAAAGAGCCGGAGCTAAACCGAAGAACCGGTTCTGAACCTGAAAAGCTCTAGCACGAAGCTTGAACCGGAGTTGCGTTGGTGTGAATGAGGTAACAGTGATGCTTCTCTGTAAGATGTGAGCAATACAGGGCATGTAAGGTAGAATACGAGCTGCAGAAATCATATTGCGCGCACTGTCAGTCCCTATGGTTGCAACTTTCCCTTCAATTTTCCACTTCATGCTACAGTTTGGAACTGTTCTGCACACGCCTCTGCAAAGTGATGTTCTTCTGTTTTCATTACAGTTAGCGCAAAGGATTTCAATTCCCATGTCTCAGTGATTTGAGGTCCCAGGTAATTGGTGTTACTCACTGACGTCCAGTGGTGTCCTGTCAGGGCGACATAATCCGCTTGAGCTACAGCCTCTTTTTTTCTCCTTTTCAGTGTCATAGAGTTTTTGGATTCTAGTCATTATTGTGCCTCTTGATGGTGGCTTGTAGGATGTTTCGAGGGACGCAACTTTCAAAACATAGGCGAAGCCCTTGTCTTCAACGATGCTAATCGGTCTACAGTCCTTTGCAACCCTTTTGGCAATTGTGTTGGTTAATTTATCCGAGGTGGACTTGCTTACTGGCCTGCGTTCATTCAGGAAGGTCTGACGCAAGCCAGGTGTTGCACTGGAAGTGGAAGCCCAAACAAACGCATGCTTAGCGTTGAGATGGTACTTTAAACTTGAAGAGCTGCGGTGGAACTGAAACCCCTTCTTGCAGTGCGTGCAAATAACTATTTGTTTATTTATTGTTCCATCTTTGTTCTTTCTGAACTCAAATTCCCCATCCAGAGGGCCAACCTGTTGTTCTAGCTCCATGTTGTTTACATGCATCCGCCCCGCTGGAACACTAGAGCGACGTCTAGTGTGTTGGTGGGATGTATGGGGCAGGCCATTCTGCGCATGCGATAAATGCGTTAAATATTTTAACGCAATTAATTCAAAAAATTGAATTACCGCCGTTAACGCGATAATTTTGCGGCATTAATATATATATATATAAACATATATGTATATATATATATATATATATGTTTATATCTTGATATAGGAAATAAGATCTTACTTTCTTTTGAAATGCAAGTTTACTGAAAAGTATTTTAATTACTTTCACAAGATGTTAAACTACTAAAAGGCTCTGTACTGTACCTACAAGTATTCATTAACTTTAAAACATTAATATTCACCTTCCACTCCACAAACTCCAGCAAGTAAACACCAGGCCTTTCTGATGTTGTCCTTGTAGAAATTATGGGTTATTTCGTATAAAATCGTTTGTTTTTCCACTTCCATGATGAAAAGCTCGTCGTCCATTGTGCGTGTCGTAGTGAAGGTGTAGTGATGTGAAGGGGGGTCTGCAAAATTACTTTATTTGGGGGGGATGCGCCTGGGCCGGATGCTCTGAACGTTCCACTTCCTGCCTGTCAAAAATAGGATTCATCCTATTTTTAGAGAAGCCCTGCGCCGAGGCGCATCTGGGACGCTTCTGAGACGCTTCTAGCCGCGTGTGGTAGAATAGCACCCATTGACTAGAGTGGCTGCGATCGCTGCGATTGCTGCACACAGAGGCACGGGAAGGTATTTTGAGTGGGGGTGCTGAGGTGCTGGACTCCAGTGAACACTATTACGGGCACTATAGAGCACGCACACAAGCATTCCCCACACGCAAACACACAGTACACCCGCGACTGTTACAATGAAGGCTCGATAATCAGCTCACGGCATATAGGCAGGGGTAAAGTGCTATTTTTTACGAGTGGGGAGCGAAGATTTTTTTTAAATATTGAAGTTAAAAGCATCAATCTGGTGCACTTTGAGAGCAACATTAAGAGATCTATGGATACATCTCTCAACACCCAGATGAAACACAACTGTAAGCAGATGTTCTTTTTCTGTATGGATATTTTTTATGGATATAACTGTATTCTTGTTTTACTGCCATATAGTATTTCATAACTGTTTTTCCTTTATTCTCTTATTTTTTTTATAACTATAATGATCATATGAAGGTGTGCCGTGGAAATAATCTTTTGAATAATTTGTGACCAAATCGTTTTAGACCCACTGAGATAACTTAGACTAAATGTAACTATCTAAACACTCAGAGAGTCCTTCAGCTCACCTGAGCCTCTCAGTCTGAGAGGAGAGCTCTCCTCCGACTTGTTGTGGAACAAACAGCTCCTTATCTCCGTTAGTGCAGCTAGCTAACCAGATACTAAAAACACGGTCCCTGCTGCTGGCACCTGTCTGTCTGTCTGTCTGTCTGTCTGTCTGTCTGTCTGTCTGTCTGTCTGTCTGTCTGTCTGTCTGTCTGTCTGTATAATTGTGTTAACTCCGTAGAGACAGTCGAACACGGTGCATTTCTCCGTCTGAATGTGGTGCACTTTTGCTAAAGGTTTAGACAAATTGCTTGTGTTACCGCCCTTACATGCTAAACTCTTATTGCACTATTGGCAACGAGCATTGTCCACCTCAAGACATTTAACCACACCTTGGAGCGCTTAGTTCTCTCCGCCATCCCCGCCGTGTGTGTGTTGCATGCATGTAGCAGCCATGTGTGTGTAAACTGCCCCGCCCCCTCGCACACAGACGGTGGAGAGAGATCTCTCGTCTGGATTTGAAAGATAGATACATCATAGGCGCATTTTTTTGTCTTTTGGCATGTTAGAAACGAGTTGGCGACACTAAAACTGCAATATAATGTGTATGTAGCAATAATACACGACATATTTTTTAAATGTCTCCAGTACCGATAAAAAGACAGATAACGTTGGAGCTTAACGGCACGTGGAACACACGTGATGACGTCACCAACGAAGCGACGACTGAATTAGTTGGCAACTAATTTCGGTCACCGGAGGAGAACGCTGTCATTTCTCCTACTTGAAAGACTACGTAGGGATAGGGTCTGCAAAAATAGTTTATTTGGGGGATTGAATGGATGCTCTGACCGGGCCACTTCCTGCCCGGCGCTATGCAACGCGTCGCGTCGAAAATAGACTTGCATCCTATATTTAGCGGAGCCCAGCGCCGAGACACTTCTGGGACACTTCTGAGCCATAACGCGGCGTCTGGTGGAATAGCACCCATTGACTAGAGTGGCCGCGATCTTTGCGAACGCCGTGGCGCAGCCGTAACTCGACACAGACGGACCCGGTGGAATCGAGGGTTTAGCCTTAACGAGCTGCGCAATACACACTAATGTTAAAATCTGAAGAAGGCCTCTTTACCAAGCTCCAAACTAAGTTAAATATCTCAAAAAGTGTAAAAAATATCAAAGATCTGAATACAAGTTTATTAGCTGAATGTTTTGTGACCATTTTAAAGTTGGAACGATGTCTCTAGCTGAAGGTATGTGGAAGGAGTAGCATTTGGCGCACGGTGTAGGTAAAGGAGGATTTGAAGGTTCCTCCCTTTGAGTTATATGTTAAAAAAAGAGTTTAAAAAGCTGAATATTTCAAAAAGTATAAAATATTTAGAAAAAGTTTAAAGTTTCCTATCATATACTGAAAAGGCTGAATATTTTTGATATTTGCACAGCATTCGCACTAATAAGAAGATTAAAGAATCAGAAGAACAATCGTGGAATGCTGTTGCACAGTGCGTGCATCATTTCCAAATTGCTTCCACAGCATTGACACACATCTGTAGATAATCATGGAAATACGAAAATGGTTAAAACAACCATCACTAAACGCCTGCATCTACTGCAGACAATCGCAACAGGTCAGATGGGGAAGTTACGTTACCCACCGTCGTGGACACTAGCTTACTCCCGCCTGACTCCGTCCTCGCCCCCGGAGCAGCAGTGTTCGTCGCCCGAACCTCGGCAACGCGCAGGTGCCAGGAGACCTCGGCAAAACAGAGCCTGTAGGTATATCTAAACAAGTAACCAACTCGCTGTTACAGTGGGGTAAGGCGGTCATTTTGCAGCTTGTGGTATAAAAATAGACAATGGCTAGAATATTCATGTAAAAATAGTGCCATATTCTGCCATGTGTGGAGTCTATTTTGATATAACATTACAAGACTGATTCTTATTATTACATTATATATTCAAATTTCTTTATTAGGATAAACCCCTTGAGGTGAATCACCTCGTTTTCAAGGGGGTCCCAAGAAAACAAATAACAAACAAGTACAACATACAAACAACATTCACACACATACATCGGAAGAAATAACCAAGAAATTACAAACATTCAGCCTAAGCATACAGCACATGGTAATACATTATAGGCGGTTACATTGAATGCATATCATTGGGTAGAGTAAAGTAGAGTAGCTGTACTATATATACAAAATCATAACAATAAAGACTTAGAAATAAAGACTTAGAAATGGGCAATAGGTGGGTCATCTCATGAGGAGATGGTGAAATAAGATGAAGCCTCAACAACCCTTAAACAATAAATAAAGTACTTCAGGTCATACAAAAACATTCAACCTTGAGGTGAGACGACAATGCACGCTTGAACAAAGTCAGAGTAGGGAGAGATCTGATGGTAGCAGGTAAGTTATTCCAATCAGCAGGAGCTTTAAATTTGAAGGCTCTTTTGCCAATGTCCTTTTTAACTAGAGGAACGGTGAAGAAGAGCTGAGAGGTATGTCTAACTTGGTGGGTTGATGTAAAACGAAAGAGATACTGTTTCAAATATGGGGGATAATTAAAGTTGAAACTTTTATAAATGAACTCAAGCCAGTGCAAATGTCTTCTCAAATCAGGAGAAGGGAGATTGAGGTTTAGGTACAGTGCACAGTGGTGTGTATGGAAATCACAACCGAGAATAAATCTACACATTCTATTGTAAGCAATGTTTAGCGGGGCTAGAACAGATTTCGGAGCATTGAGATAAACAACGTCACAATAGTCTAATAAGGGAAATAGCAGTTGGGTAGCAAGTTTTTTCCTAACTTTTAAGGTAAAACAGTGCCGAGAGCGGTAAAGAGTACCGAGACCAAAGTTTACTTTATGCAGTATATGATCAATATGAGGTTTGAATGAAAGGTTAGAGTCAAGCCATACCCCTAAATATTTAAAACTGTCAACTCTATGCAGAATTGTACCATCATTGCAAGAAATATCACATGAGCCAGTCAAAGATTTGAGTTTGTGTCGGGTACCAAAGATCATAGAGAAGGATTTAGTTTTGTTCAAAAGTAACTTGTTCTGGAATAGCCAGTCTTGCAGGAGGGTGAAATCTGACTGGAGTGAAACTTGAATTTGAGAGAGATTTGGTTTTGATGTGTAAATAACGGTATCATCTGCATATAGATGAACATTACAGTTTTGAAAAATGGAGGGCAAATTGTTTATATAAATGGTGAAAAGTAGTGGTCCAAGTGTAGAGCCCTGAGGTACTCCACTATGCTGTATAAGGAGATCAGAACTTTTCCCATTCAAAATAACACACTGTTTTCGATTATGTAAATATGAGCTAAACCAAAGTAATGCACTTCTAGAAAGTCCAATAGCATATAATTTATCAAGTAGTAAATAGCGATCAACAACATCAAAAGCTTTGGTAAGATCAATAAAGATGGCACCAGTTAACTCCCCTCTATCAGCTGCAGAGAACACATCATTTGTGAATTTAAGTAGGGCAGTAGCTGTAGAATGATTTGATCTAAAACCAGATTGAAGGGGTGTGAGAATGTTGTTAATACTAAGGTATAGTGAAAGTTGGTTAAAGATGATTTTTTCAAATATTTTGGCAACAGAGCATAGGATGGAGATAGGCCTGTAATTATTGCAATCAAGCTGATCACCACTTTTATGAAGAGGAATAATACGTGCATATTTCCAGATAAGTGGTAGTTCGCTGGAGACAAGTGACAGGTTGAATAAATCAGTAAGAGGGTACATAATAATATTGGCGGCTAGCTTGAGAAAACGATTTTCAACCCCATCAAGTCCAGCACCACTGCTTACCTTTAATTCACAAATTACTTTCTGCACTTCAGTTGGTCGTATTTTCCGAAAGGAAAAAGAACTGGTACAAGGTGGCATATTACCAGGAGAACTGGTAGTCGGTTGACTGTCAGGGAGAAGCGAGGAGCAGACAGACGAGAAATGATTGTTGAAGACCTGGGAAATAGATAGTGGATCATGTAGAATATTGCCATCAAGCTTAATTTGATTAATTTGATTAATTGAATGTTTTTCAGAGATGTTAGTAATTGTTTTAATTTTTCTCCAGAATTCTTTGGGATTTTTAAAGTCACCAGTCAGGCATTCTCTGTAGTAAATAGCTTTGGCATTAGAAGTTTTAGTTTTGCTTAGATTTCTCAGTTTTCTATATATTTCCCAGTCAGCATTGTCTCTTGTCAGATGGTATGTTGTCCATGCTTTGTCCCTTTTCCTAAAGAGGTCAATAAGTTCAGGACTGATCCAGGGGAGATGTCTACCCTTTACCTTAATAGTTTTAATCTACTACTTTTGTGAACTCGGAGAGAAAAAAATCCCATGCATCTTGAACATAAGGTATTAACTGAAATCTGTCCCAGTTAATAGCAAGTAAATCATTCAAAAATAAGTCAAGATTCAGTTTTTTATATTGTCTGATACTAATCAACTTAGGGAGCACTTTCGGAATTTTAATTTTCCACACACAGTAAACAACACAATGGTCACTAAAACAGTCTGACATGATACCAGACTTGGAAAGTCTGTCAGGATGAGAAGCCAGTATCCAGTCAAGAAGAGTTTGAGACCGGGGTGTAATACGAGTAGGCTCTTTAATAAGTTGAGTTAGGTTTAGATTATTTAGTAGATTTTTTTCTTTAGAGCATGATTTATCAAGCCAATTTTTGTTAAAGTCACCAAGTATTATTAGTTCGCCTTTCTGAGAAATAGAATTGATGGAATTGATGGTGGAGATTATATTATTAAAGGAATCAGCAGGGGATGATGGTGGTCTATATACACTTCCAATGATCAGTCGCTTGTTTTCATGCAGTGTGATTTTAACAAAAATACATTCAAAAAGATAAGCTTCAACAGGGGGAGTAATCAATTCAGAAGCGAGCTCTGCTAACACAAAAATGGCCACACCTCCACCCAATGAGACTCTGTCAGATCTGTATAAATTGTAATTTGTCAAATTAATTTCATTATTTGATATATGACTACCTAGCCAGGTCTCCGAAAGTGTGATAATGTGTGGCTTATGCATAATGACCCATACACGAAGCTGGTTAATTTTTGACACCAAACTCCTGATATTAAGATGAATAATTTTTAATCCTTTTGCCTCATTCATAAGGTTTCAGTAACATAGAAAATAGCAGTGTTTTGTGAGTACAGCATTTGTAGGCTAAGGTCAAACTAGATGCAAGGCTGAAGTCTATTTTCGATTTAATTAATAGGCAGAAATCAAAATCCCGATCATACAAGCACACACAGCCGCAACAAAAACAACAACAACAACAAAAACAAACAAACATTCCCCACAAGAGGCCCATCAGGCCCAGGGGCTGATCCCCAGGCAGTACCATGAGTGAACAAACTAGCCAGAGATAAAGTTTACAAAAGAAATACAATAAAAACAGATAAAGTAAATAAACAAACAAACTTAGGAGAAACTCGAAACTCGAGTCTGCATTCAGTTAAATAAATGTGTAGCTTAGAGAGGAGTATCACCTGCCACTACTGACAGCACAAGTCACGTGAGGCAGTTTAGCCAACGGCAAGACCACATTATTCTGACGTCAGATAGAAACAACGAAGTAAACAAAGACAAGCATGGACTAATATGACATACCAGCAGCTGGTGAGTTCGGTTCGGACATGAAAGCCGCTTCAGCGCGCTTATGACAGGTGAAACTCTGCATTTTGCCATCCACGGTGACACACAGTGTAGCAGGATACTTCATGAAGTATTTCATCCGGCCACGGAGGTTGCGTTTGACTGGGTCAAAGAGACGGCGCTTGTTCATCACCTCGACACTGAAATCAGGGTAGATGGAAATGATCGAGTCATGGAATTTAAGTGTCCCTTTCTCCCTGGCGACACGGAGGATCGTCTTCTTGTCCTGAAAATCCAGAAGTTTAATCAGGATGCTCCTTGGTTTATCGCGGGGATCTGGCCGCCTCGGGAGAGTGGCGGGAGTCCGGTGAGCCCTCTCAATCTTCAGCGGCGATGGGAAGTTCTCCTGCCCCAGGACTTGGTGGATCAGCTGGGTCATAAAGCGGACCATGTCTCCTGATTCTGCAGACTCAGGTACTCCAACAAAGCGAAGATTGTTACGTCGGCTGCGGCTTTCTAGATCCTCAACTTTGTTTTTAAGTGTAGTATTGACCGACTCCATTCGTTCAATGCGGGTCGTGAGATCAGTTATGTTGTCCTCGTTAGCTGAAACACGATGCTCAAGCAGATCGACTTGCTCAGACAGGGTGGATAGTGAGCTCTGAATTGTATCCAGAGAGGTTTGTATAGGGTCGATCTTTGTGTCCAGGTGAGACAGCATATCAGCTCTCACCTGATGAATGGCGGTCAGCAATGTTTGTAGCGACATTTCGCCTCCAGCTCCAGCCATTGTATCAAATAAAGTAAATAAATGTCCTGTTAGGCGACGGCTAACTTGTAGGATAGTTTGGATGAGTTAGAGAGGCGATCAGCAATCAGTAAGCTACTATGGAAGCAGTTTGGCAGACTCAAGCTTCAGACGTGTCACTCACAACGCGGCCATCTTGGAGGATGGTGCAGGGAACACCTGCACCATCATTATATGCTTATTGGGCTCATGAGATTGCTATGACTATAGAATAAATAGACACAATCACTAATCCCAGGTTCTGATGGGTTAGATAACAATGAGGGGAATAGTCAGAAGAAAGTTTAGCTTGCAATATTGAAAGTAGCAAGGTTGAGTGTAGAGACAGAGAGAACACAAAGAGGTAGTCAGAACAGCACATTGCACCGGCCTTCACTTTGTATGGGAGCCGCGCTCCGCCGCGAAGCTAGGAAGCAACATTATGGTTTCCCACTATATCTGAAGAAACGTTAGAGAAAACTAATTAGTATGATGGTGCCAGAGTAGGGAGGGACTTCCACAGGCCGGCCGAATGCTGATTGGAGGATCGTGTTGCCAAGAGGCTCTATCTGAGTCTGCGCACCAACCAAAGAGAACCAAGTCCAAACCGCGGTATCTCTTCAGCTAGTCTTGATCAATCAAAAATGTACGGGCAACACCCTGTGTAATAAAATGTATTGTTGCATGAGGTTCGAGGCGCTTGACGGATTTGGTGGTTACAGATTACAGTTTTGCTGCCTGGGATTCCCAAAGACGTGATGAGTCCTTGGCCAAGTGATATACAGTGGGGCAAAAAAAGTATTTAGTCAGCCACCAATTGTGCAAGTTCTCCCACTTAAAAAGATGGGAGAGGCCTGTAATTTTCATTCTAGGTATACCTCAACTATGAGAGACAAAATGAGAAAAAAAAAATCCAGAAAATCACATTGTCTGATTTTTAAAGAATTTATTTGCAAATGATGATGGAAAATAAGTATTTGGTCAATAACAAAAGTTCATCTCAATACTTTGTTATATACACTTTGTTGGCAATGACAGAGGTCAAACGTTTTCTGTAAGTCTTCACAAGGTTTTCACACACTGAGATCAGGAGACTGGCTAGGCCGCTCCAGGACCTTGAAATGCTTCTTACGAAGCCACTCCTTCGTTGCCTGGGCGGTGTGTTTGGGATCATTGTCATGTTGAAAGACCCAGCCACGTTCCATCTTCAATGCCCTTGCTGATGGAAGGAGGTTGTCACTCAAAATGTCACGATACATGGCCCCATTAATTATTTTCCTTTACACGGATCAGTCGTCCTGGTCCCTTTGCAGAAAAACAGCCCCAAAGCATGATGTTTCCACCCCCATGTTTCACAGTAGGTATGGTGTTCTTTGGATGCAACTCAGCATTCTTTCTCCTCCAAACACGTCGAGTTGAGTTTTTAACAAAAACTTCTATTTTGGTTTCATCTGACCATATGACATTCTCTCAATCCTCTTCTGGATCATCTAAATGCTCACTAGCAAACTTCAGACGGGCCTGGACATGTACTGGCTTAATTAGGGGGACACGTCTGGCACTGCAGGATTTGAGTCCCTGGCAGCGTAGTGTGTTACTGATGGTAGCCTTTGTTACTTTGGTCCCAGCTCTCTGCAGGTCATTGACTAGGTCCCCCCGTGTGGTTCTGGGATTTTTGCTCACCGTTCTTGTGATCATTTTGACCCAACGGGGTGAGATCTTGCGTGGAGCCCCAGATTGAGGGAGATTATCAGTGGTCTTGGATGTCTTCCATTTTCTAATAATTGTTCACACAGTTGATTTCTTCACACCAAGCTGCTTACCTATTGCAGATTCAGTCTTCCCAGCCTGGTGCAGGTCTACAATTTTGTTTCTGGTGTCCTTTGACAGCTCTTTGTTCTTGGCCATAGTGGAGTTTGGAGTCTGACTGTTTGAGGTTGTGGACAGGTTTCTTTTATACTGATAACGAGTTCAAACAGGTGCCATTAATACAGTTAACAAGTGGAGGACAGAGGAGGCTCTTAAAGAAGAAGTTACAGGTCTGTGAGAGCCAGAAATCTTGTTTGTTTGTAGGTGACCAAATACTTATTTCCCACCATAATTTGCAAATAAATTCTTTAAAAATCAGACAATGTGATTTTCTTGATTTTTTTTTCTCATTTTGTCTCTCATAGTTGAGGTATACCTAGGATGAAAATGACAGGCCTCTCTCATCTTTTTAAGTGGGAGAACTTGCACAATTGGTGGCTGACTAAATACTTTTTTGTCCCACTGTATATATTTTTGCTCTCTTTACAATAAATAGTTAAACTTAGAAGTTGTCTGTCTTTTCTGGAATTCTGAACCCAACACATGCCTGTAGAAATGTTGGCTCAAATAATGCATACAATAGCACATATGCCTTCACCACTAATGGCTACAAAGATATCTCATATCCCAAGCTTATCAACAAGCTAATGTTGCAGCTGAAATGTTCTCCAGGTCAAGTCAGTCAACCTCACATGATGATGTGATACCAGTTTGCAAGCACAGTCAATATTCTCTTCCCATAGTATATTATGGGAATAAGGTGAAGATGGTTGTTAGAAATTAAAATCAATGTTTTAAGGCATAAGTTATTTAGTTTAAAACATACCGTCAGCATAAAAGCTATTTTATTCGGAAAGAACCAAAAGTTCTCGCACAATCTTAATGCCAAGCTTTTATTCTGAAAATCCTTCATCTCCGGTTAGCATTTAGCATGTGGCTAATATGACCAATTCTAGAAATGTGAAATGTACAGTGGAAATGACACGGAGTGTTGCACAGCAAAACCTGCTCCTTTTAACACTACATCTATAGACGTCGAGATATTATTATTGCTCATTTCATTTAATTTCAAACCTTTATTTATCCAGGTGTATCCCATTGAGATCATTGATCTCTTTTTCAAGGGATACCTGCTCAAGTAGGTTCCACATGAAACATAAAAACATAAACGGAACAACAAAAAGAAAATCATACAGCATCATTACAGGGTTTACAATTTACATCACTATCCACATGAGCAGGTACCAACAGCTTCCGATTGAATAGCATCCAACCGAGCTTTAAAAACATTTAGTGGCACCAGATTGCTCAGTTTCCATTTCAATTGCAGACTATTCCAAGACAGTGGAGCTGCGCATCTAAATGCTATCTTCCCTAAGACAGTCCTAGCAGTTGGCACATTTAATAAAACTACAGCATGCGATCTCAGGCAGTAGCCACTTACAATTCGTCGTGAGATCAGGGAGCAGATGTAGGATGGAAGTTTCACTAACATGGCTTTGTATATAAAAATGTACCAGTGACTGAGCCTCCGTACAGTTAGCAAAGGCAAACCAGCCCTTGTATACAGGGTACAGTGATGGGTTAATGCTTTACAGTTTGTCACAAATCTCAGTGCGCTGTGATACGCAGCATATAACTTGATCAGGTAATTGGCAGGTGCATTCATATAAATCAAATCACCATAGTCCAGCACAGGTAAAAAGGTCACAGTGACTGGCCTCAAGCGAGAAACAGGACTTGTTCCTGTAGAAGAAACCTAGCCTAACCCTCAATTTTTTAAGCAGGTTATTGACATGACGTTTAAAAGTGAGACAATCATCAAGCCAGATACCAAGGTATTTGTAACAGGTAACCACTTCAATTTTTATTCCTTACAATATATACAACAGGCTCTGGTATCTTTTTGGCTTTTGAAAAGAGCATTACCTTGGTTTTATCAACATTTAAAAGAAGCTTTAGTTCAGAGAGCTGAGTCTGAATAATGTTAAAAACAGCTTGCAATTCAACAACAGCCTCCTTAATTGAGGGACCTGCACAGTACATCCCGGTATCGTCCGCATAAAAATGTAAGGTTACTCCATCGACATTTTTACCTAAACTATTGATGTAGATGGAGAATAAAAGTGGACCTAAAACAGAACCTTGAGGAACACCATTAGTAATGTTTAACCACTCAGAAGTGAGCCCATCAAAATGAACACATTGGGACCTTTCAGAAAGGTAGTTCACAAACCACCCTACTGCATGGCTGGATATGCCAATACTGAGTAGCTTCTTCTTTAAGATGCGATGATCGAAGGTATCAAACGCTTTGGACAGGTCAATAAATAAAGAACTGCACAACTCTGCTTATTATCTAAAATACTCGCCACATCTTTCACCACTTTCATTGTGGCAGTGATGGTGCTATGTTGCTTTCTGAAGCCTGACTGATGTTTAGACAGGATGTAATTTGTGAATAAAAACACCTTTACCTGTTCACTCACTAGGGGTTCAAGAACCTTAGCCAGAACTGATCATTTAGAGATGGGCCTATAATTATTTAATAAAGTGGCCTCCCCACCTTTTAGTAGAGGCAGGACATACGTTGACTTCCACAATTTTGGAATTGTGTTTGATGAGGGAGAGGTTAAAAAGAGTAGTGAGAGGTGGAGCAATAAAATCTGCAGCTATCTTTAAAAAGAAAGGTTCTACGTTGTCCGGGCCAGCCGGTTTCTTAGGATCTAACTTGGTTAAAGCTTCACGAACAACATCAACAGTAAAAGGAGTAAAACTAAAAGGGTTTTCCAAAACACGTTTTTCAGAGTCACAGACTGTGGTGTTCACAGAAGAAGAGTTAGTGACAGAATCAAACAGAGAGCCACAGGACACAAAATGCTCATTAAAACTATTTAACATAGTGACCCTGTCCGATTTAGTGCCAAATGCTGTGGTAATGCACGGAGGTAGCTCATTACGGATATCACCGGTGGATATTGATTTTATGGCTTTCCAACATTTTCCAGGATTATTCAGGTTCTTTGTGGTAACTGACAGATAATACTTAGACTTAGCAGTTTTTATTTATGATGTGAAGCTATTTCTTAGCTGCCTAAAGCGCAGCCATTCTACCTCTGAGCCTGACTTCCTAGCATTTGCCCAGGCCTTGTTTCTCTCATGTAGGAGACTAGATCATTCAGCAGAAAACCAAGGATTGTCTCGTCCCTTCACTCTAAATGTACGCAGGGGTGCATGTCTATCTATCATTTCTATAAAACCAAGATAAAAATAAGACCATGCAGTTTCTATATCAGCACACAGATCGATTTACCCCAATCAAAATCAAACAGATCATGTACAAAACCCTGCTCCACAAAATGTTTTTTGTTTCTCTTACTGATAATGCGAGGTTTACCCTTTAGGACTTTTGTGTCCCTAATTGTGGCTACAACACAGTGATCACTCAGATCATTTGCAAATACTCCCACAGAGTATTTATGGGGAACATTAGTTAGAATGAGATCAATTAGGGAGGATTTATTTGGGGACTTAATGTTAGGGCGAGTAGGACTGTCTATAATCTAGACCCTCCAGAAAAACGCGGGCAAAAATCCTTGATTATGCGAGCTAAAATCCTTGATTATGCGATTAAACATGCGGGGGTTTTATGTGATTTTATGCGGTGAAATTGCGGGAAGTTGCGAAAAAGAAAAGAAACCCCTTTCCTATTCAATTAAACACAGTCAATGTTTATTTATTGTAAAAGCAATGGGGCTATTTTAATCACACTCTCTCTCTCTCTCTCTCTCTCTCACACACACACACACACACACACACACACACACACACACACACACACACACACACACACACACACACACACACACACACACACACACACACACACACACACACACACACACACACACACACACACACACACACACACACACACACACACACACACACACACACACACACACACACTTTTCCGCCTCATTCTGTTTTCATTTACTCGTTCATTATCTGATCAGCTTCAATCTTGTAGGCTACTCACTTCGTTTCTTGTAGCCCTCGAAAGGGTTTTGGAGGTTGATGCCTCGGTAAACGTGAGTTGTTTGGCTTTCTTGTCCGCAGCAGCAGAAAGCATTTTCGAATGTTTGAATGAATCAAAGTGTGTCGACACCGTTGACTTTCTCGAAGACGTATGCTCCAACACACAGTTTTACATGGTGCAGAATAGTTTCCCCCCACTTTCGTGAAAGACATCGGGGTACTGCTTTGCCCGGTCTTTAGCAGAAATGTTCGTCGTGTGAGTTCCACACGTTCACTCTACGGTGTTGTTTACCTTCTGTGATGCGCGAGCTGATGACGTCACGTCATCATCATCACTACTTCACGTCAAGACGAGTTAACTTTTTTTTTTTGTCGCCAAATGGACAAGCAGGTAAAAACAGCAGGGTCGTTGAGCGCAGCAGCAGGCAGAGCGCACCTCACTTTGTAACCGAGGAAAGGAGCAGGAATCCTGGGCACATGAGTGTTAAAAGTGCATTAAACTGTTTTAATCTAACAGCCGCAAGTGCTGACGGAAAGCAGGTGGAAACAAATGGATTATTTTACCCAGGAATAAGTGTTTGCAAGGCGGGGAAAGTGTTCCTGCAGGCCCTCCATCAAGGTAATAATGATTAGAAATGATTTCCAGGGCAGAAAGCGGTTTTTAAAAGTGGAAAAACGATTTTAAACCGTTTGAAATGACTGCCAGGTGCTGATGGAAAGCAGGCGGAAACAAATTGATTATTTTACCCAGGAATAAGTGTTTGCAAGGCGGGGAAAGTGTTCCTGCAGCCCCTCCATAACGGTAATAATGATTACAAATGATTTCCAGGGCAAAAAGCGGTTTTAAAAAGTTGAAAAACTATTTTAAACCGTTTAAAATGCACAAAGTGATTTGAGTGCAGTTCTCGTGTGTCCACACAGGAGGGCGCATCACCCCAGTGAGCACAGTGCATTAAACAGTAAAAAATACACCAAAAAAAGGCAAATCAATGGATTTAAAGTGCAGGGAAGCTCCACACCACACAGGTACCTTCCTAAATCCCCACCATAGTGACAACGGTGATTTAAACTAGTATCTGCGGGGAAAAGAGCGCGAAAGCCACCTCTCTTTGGCACCTCACAGAGCCCCAAAGGACGGACTCAGCAGCTCCATCATGGCTTCCTAACACGGGCAAACAGGTTTTTTCACACCTCCAAGACACAGACCGCGAAAGCCACCTCTCTTTGGCACCTCAGAGAGCCCCGAAGGACGGACTCAGCAGGTCCAGCATGGCTTCCTAACACGGGCAAACAGGTTTTTTCACACCTCCAGGACACAGATCGCGAAAGCCACCTCTCTTTGGCACCTCACAGAGCCCCGAAGGACGGACTCAGCAGCTCCAGCATGGCTTCCTAACACAGGCAAACAGGTTTTTTCACACCTCCAGGAAACAGACCACGAAAGCCACCTCTCTTTGGCACCTCACAGAGCCCCAAAGGATGGCCTAATGACCTCTAGCATCTCTCCCTCACATGGAGCTCAGGTTATTTCATACCTCCAGGAGAGGGACCGGGAAAACCACCTCTCTGTAGCCCCTCACGGAGCCCCAAAGGACGGACTAAGTGGCACTTCCATAACCTTGCGCACCGTGAGACCCCGGGCCCCCACAGTTAAGCACTCCCCCACGGACTAAACCCAGAGGATCACACCCTCCAGAACCTCGTGCCCCTGATAACTCTTAAAGGCGGGAGGATTTTTGTGGTGTTTTATCGTCCACCCTTAAGCATCCTACAGCGGACATGTGACTACCAGAAATGTAGACACACGTATAGGTGACCAGGGGTACGTTTGTATGCAAGTCATTCATTTCTGGTTTTTGTCAGAGGATGTGTGCTTAAGTTTGGATACCTGGGCCCTCACGGTGCACATGGCACTTTGACAGAGTCCCAGAGAGAAAAACAGAAAGTAGACAGCGAGAGAAAAACAGAAAGTAGACAGCGCCCCAACGGTCACCAAAGGACGGACTCGGCATTTATGCTGGTGTCCCTGGGAACCACAGAGTGGGCTAAAATAGAGTTTTTACCCAGAGCCTCCGCTCTGATAGTCCAGTGCTGACTTTGTGGGTGCATTTTGAAAAGAATAAACAGTATTTATTTATAACAATATATTTATTTTCAATTGCACAAGAACATGTATGCACATTTACAGTGAGTCTTTAGCGAATTTGCTTCTGGAGAGTCTTTGATAAGCAGGTAGATTCTAAGGGGTTGTCACTGTCATTGTCAGCAGAATCGAGTTTCTTTCTCCCGTTTATTCGCCCGCTCCAGCAGCCCAGCCCGGAACTATGCATCGGCTCCATCCTCCGAGGGATCACTGTTGGTATCTTGGTAAACCAGAGTTAATTCATCTTCGCTGCTGCTGAACTCGGGACAATGGGCTGGAGCTCGCCCTGCTCGAACGGAGGATGTCTTTCGCTTTGCCTTTCGCTCTGGCCCTGGGGCAGCGGAGGGACCTGCTGCTTCAGGCTCCATCCCGGCCTCGGCTTGTGCATCCATTGTCGCCTGTGCAAACGACTGCTGAAACATGTATCTGATGCCCAAGGCCTCCTTAACACCGGGGTTGCTGGCGTAGTACCGGTTAGCAGTCCTTAAGTTGTGGCACATAAACCTTGACAGCACCTCACGATTGGATGGGTCCTGGTATCTCTTCACCTGGAAATATACGGATAATTAGTCAAACTGGAATTGGTAACAGTTAAATGTGCAGTCATTACCAAACTCACAGTGTCTGCCAGGGCAGTGCGGAGCAGGGTGTGGGAAATGGAACCCTGAAGCCCTACATCAGTCCATGCAAGGTTGAGAAACAGGTGGAGGTTCTTTGAGGGGCCGTCCCCCGCTGTGTAGAGGAAGTAGCAATTCTGTTGCCCAACCAACGTCTTTTTGATTTGCATCCATCGCTGGACCCAGCCAAATTCCTCCAAAGTACAGTGCAGCTGCGCTTCTCCATAGGTATTGGCGGTCTTGTGTGCCTTCACATGGATGGCATAACCGTGCTTGGTGCCCCTGTCTTCTGCATCATTCACCTCTGAATTAGTCATGTTTGCGTAGACTCCTGCACGGTGACCATAGAGCAGGGACCAATGGAGTGAGAAATAGCCGTATAAGAGGTAGCGGGCTCCTACAGAGGGGGAACGCTCCATTCGATCCAATAGTTCCGGGATGCGCTTGACAGAGGCAGAAAGACACTTTTCAAGATCACCATAGCCAGGCAGGCTGTCCAGCTTACGCCTCTTCACATGGAACTGGTGCACTGTGACATCCCTGTGCAGACGGTCCAGGCAACCTTGCAACTCCCGCTTTATGGTCTTCATGTCAGACACACTGAGCCTGTTTGTTTTCACATGCGAGTCCATCAAGTACCGGATAAACTGCATTATATTTTTTATATAAAAGGCAACAGTCGTGACGGCAAGGTTGGAGTTTTCTCTCAGGTCATGTGGCCAGGCACGGATCTTTGAAGTGTCCTTCAGGAACAGCCAGTCCGACAGACGGGGAGAGTCTCGCCCCATAAATAGCAGAAAGTTCTTGACCCGGCTCACCTTAGACCGCACATTTTCGGACAACTTTGTGTCTGGATCGACCCCCGCGTTGTAGTACCGGTGCTCTGTCATTACCGCCTCCATGCGGGGTGGAAGTGTGATGTACCGCATTGTATTCGCACGCCCACTACCAGAGGGCCTGGAAGGTGTGGGTGACGCTTTCCCAGCCACAGGGACCACTGCCCGTCTAGCACACCAAGCTTCGGTTTTCCTGAGCAATACAGGGGTACGGAACGATGGCAATGTCCTGCTGGTGGAGGACGATTGAGCACTGACAATGGCTGCAGCATTTAAAATGCTACTGTGTAGGCGGGTGACCCTGACCACGTGGGCTGTGTCACTGGAGTCGTGATGCCGGAGATAGTTGGGATGGTGGGTTGCTTTTGACCCATAAGGAGCTCCGTGACTTCAATTGTCATCTCCGGCTCATCCACGTCAGTCATGGCCCGATCATCAGAGTCCTCACAGTCCCCATGCAGCTCATCATGATGTATGGTTCCCACACCACCACGACCCTCATCACGGCCCGTCTTAGAGCCATGCTCACGCGATGTGTTTTTCTGCTTGTATTTGCACTTCACCCCAGAGGACCTCGGCATGGTTGCTCGCCGCCGAGACAAGTCTACTTGGTTCACACTGGGGGGGGGCAGACATCGGTCTCCTTAATCCTTCGCCCCTAGACTCCTCATCGCCAACGTATTTCGATTGAGGCCTGCCGCGTCCAACCAAGGGGGGGTATCTGCCGGAGGAAGCTGGCCTTGCTGGCTGCTGGATCGTAATGCTTTCAGCCAGTGGAGTCGCTGACGAGCTACGGAGGTCCCTATTGGCACTGGAAGCCTTCAACTGCTTCCAGCTTATTTCGTAGAAAACACACCTCCTTATTGAGGGCCTCTTTTTGAGCCTTCAGTGCGACGTTTTCCAGCCTTAGCAGTCTGTGTGTTGTTCCCTCATCGGAGTAGAGGTCAATTTCCCCGGAAAATGAGTCTGGGTGTTCATCATAAGCACCATATTCCACATCAAGTGTCGTTGTCATGTGTACTGGGGGGTCAATCCGCCGGAGCTCCCTCAGTATTTTAAGCCCCACCATGCGTTTCATTTGTCGCAGTACCAAGTCCGCTTCTTGTTGGCTGAGCTCCGGGTGCTCAGTTTCGAGATGCCGGTCCAGCCTTGTGCCATGGTATGCACAACCAACAACAGAGCAGGGCTCCAGGCGAATGTTTATTATTCCATTGGCGATGCGTAGGAGAATGCTGCGTTCAGTTTTGTTGCGGACTAGGTGCCAGAAATCCAAGTGTCTTGGGAGAGAGCGGTATTTCAGGTGACACAGGTGACTCTGTCGTCATCTTGGACTGCTTCTTTTTTTTTTTTTTTTGGGAATTACCAGGCCGACACTCATATACGAGCCATCAATTCATGTTACTCACCCAGCAAATGAGTCACAAACTGACCCGTAACCGGGCGTCAGTAGGGAGAACCGGGGGGCTGGGGAAGAAGATTGAGTTGAGGAGAGTTGATCCATACCGGGGGTAAAGCAAAGAAAGGGTCCGAAAATAGTGACTTGTAACCCGGGTAAAGAGTATGTCATCTATCGGTTCTATCCTCCAGACAACATGGCAACGTGGGGATAACGGTACCTCCGGGCGCTCCATCCCGCTCCGGCCTTCGCCGCAGCGGGGGGAGGAGGCATAGAACCCCTCGCACCTGCCCACGGAGGAGGCAGGAGTGTCAGGTACCCGAAAGTGCACGGTGGACGGCCAGGGCGAGGCCGCCACACCGCACTGGAGTCAGGGTTCCGAGTTTTTCGAGACAGGTCCTGTCGAAAGGCAGCACGGAGCACCCGGCAGGATCCTCCAGCAGACCCCCCTACGCGGTTCCCTCGTCCCTCGGAAGAGGCGGAGAGGTGGGTGTTTTTCATCTACTGGCAGACTGCCGGGGAGAACGCGCTGCTCGGGAGCCAGGCTCACAGTGAGTGGCAGTGGGTGCCCGCGCACCCGCCTTTTACAGCTGGAGCCCAAGCTCACCTCTGGGGGGGGTGGAGAGAAGAGAGAAGCGGAGGCTGCAGAAACAGCCAGAGCCCTCACCTCAGACCCACCCCTCATTTGGATGTTTACAGACAAGCAATGGGTAGAGTTCCATGGTCTGTCAGTCATTTCCGTGTCCGGGCCGGGTGAGGTCATGCCTGTGTTGAGTCAAATCAAGCCACAGGCTCCACTCCTGGTGGTGCGCTATTATTAGAAGAAATGTCAGTTAGAAGATGGTCTCTGTCAATCCTTTCCGTGTCTGGGCTGGGCGAGTTTACCCGCTTTTAGTCAAATTAAGCTGCAGGCTCCACTCCTGCGTTTCCGTCAATTCCTTTAAGTTTCAGTTTGCTGTCATATTCAGCTTCCGCAGGACCAATTGCTCATATCAGAGCTTAAGGCTGGACAAGCTATAGAGAAACACCAAGGCTGGACCAGGCCATTACTCCTTTGAGACAAGCATATGTGGTTACGCAGGATCAAATAGGTAGCCTTTGATGAAGTAGGTCGACCCTATATCATGTGAAGCCACCGAACACCGGTCCCCGTGGGAACCGTTGCCTAGAGCAAGGCCAATTGCTGAATGCTGCAGCCGACGAAGGCCGCTATGCAACAGTGGAGGGTTCGAGAAACAACAGTGTTTGCCGGGCGCACCGCGGCGGAGGTGGGGAGGTTCCAGCCTGGAACCTCCACCCCGCTGCGGGACCCGTGGTGGGACACCTGAGTCAGACGGTTCGTCTTGGTCACGCTTCATATCGGTTGGCTCGGGAGGGAAGAGACACGCGGGGTTGCCCCCCACGCAGCACACCCTCCTGGCCATCAGAGTCGAACCCGCAGTTTGGAGGAACCGACCGCCAGAGCACCGGCACAAGGCCGGGCCGGCGGAGGCCCTCCGATGGCGGGTCACGTTTTCCATTCGATCAGTGAGAAATCAGAAAAAAGTATGAGTTTACTTTTTGGAGATCCATAGAAAAGGGGTGAAAATGGAAAAAAATGTATCCGAAAATAGTGCCTCATAGTGCAGATAGAGTCCCCTGACAACTCCCATTGCATTCCTCTGAGACCAGTTCAAATACTTAAAGTTGAGTACGAACCATGATTGGGGGCCCTCCGGGCAACAAATGTATCCGAAAATAGTGCCTCATAGTGCAGGTAGAGTCCCCTGACAACTCCCATTGCATTCCTCCAAAGACCAGTTCAAATACTTAAAGTTGAGTACGAACCATGATTGGGGGGTCTCCGGGCAACAAATGTATCCGAAAATAGTGCCTCATAGTGCAGGAAGAGTCCCCTGACAACTCCCATTGCATTCCTCCAGACTCAGAAAAAGTCTTAGTTATTTTTTTGGAGAACCATAAAAAAGGGCTAAAAGTGTTAAAATGTATCCGAAAATAGTGCCTCATAAGGCGGGTAGAGTCCCCTGACAACTCCCCTTGCATTCCTCCAGACTCAGAAAAAGTCTGAGTTATTTTTTGGAGAACCATAAAAAAGGGCTAAAAGTGTTAAAATGTATCCGAAAATAGTGCCTCATAAGGCGGGTAGAGTCCCCTGGCAACTCCCCTTGCATTCCTCCAGAGCCCAGTTGAAAAACGTAAAGTTTGGTAAGAACCATGCTAGGGGGTCTCCGGGCAACAAATGTATCAGAGCAAGAGTGCACATATAGCGGATCAATTCCTCCATGAAGTTACACAGCCGTTTTTTTTCTGAGTCCTCTCAAAAACTGGGCTTCCGATTTCTTGCGGAAAGTAGTCTGAAAATGATGAATGAATTTTTTTAACAGAGTAGGGGAGGCTTGGTTTCCCCTCTCCGTTGTAACTTGCAACGGGGGGGTGGAAAAGTGTCCGAGGCTTGTGCCGGAAGCGCCGAAGGGTTGAGCATTTCGGAGCCCCTTCTCTGTTGGCACTCAAATTTTGAATTTTTCAAAACTTCATTTTTGATTATTTTAAGATATAATTGACCGTTTTCTTTCATTTGTTTCTTCTTTCCACGGGTGGGGGCGTATGGCAGGCCGCTTATGAGCTCCCAAATTCGGCCTGGAACTAGTAATGGCAGTTTGACACTGAAGCTTCGAACGGAGCTTCAACCCTGGACTTCCTATTCCATAGAAGCGGTGCTTCGAAGCTTGCTTCAAATCACGTGACATGTGACGTCCGAAGCAGCAACTGCTTCAAATCACGTGACATGTGACGTCCGAACCAGCAACTGCTTCATTTCCTGAATGAATCAACTCACTGGTTCGCCGTCCAATCAGGTGATTCAATGCACTGCCTCGTTTCGATTCTGACAGGTGACAGGTTGAAACAGTTTGTAAATTTGAGCGCTTCAACACTTTATAACCGCTCTAAACAATGCGCAATGTGTGGGTTGTTGTCGTAGTTTGCATTGTTGCTGTTGAGTTGTTGTTGGCATTGCATTTGAATTGGATCATTATAGAGCAAGCCAGGAAGAAAAATAGGTCGTTCTGGCTCGTGAAACACTTTGAAATGTGGAGAAGTTGTGAACAAAAAGACAATGAGTAATATACAAATACTTCGATGGTCTAAGGAATTGATAGCAGTGGATAGAGCCGGCGGCCAAGATGCGCCGATATCCTCCGCGCAGCTGGTTCAAAGCACGGAATAGTTAAACTTTTAATCATTGCTTTTCAACTTTATTCCTTTAATAACTGATAAAAGGACCTCTCCGCCCAAAAAAATGTCAAGCACTCTCTAGTCTCTTCTCAATAACCCAATACACACTATTATCAATCTTTAATTGCAAATAGAACATGATTGTGTGTGTGTGTGTGTGTGTGTGTGTGTGTGTGTGTGTGTGTGTGTGTGTGTGTGTGTGTGTGTGTGTGTGTCTCGAATATTTTTCAAAGCAAAGATACGTTAAACCCACTGCAGCCTTGCACTTCGCCAGGAGAGGTCACTGTAACTGAAGCTTCGAGAAATGAACCTATTTCCGACACAATTGTCCAAGTGGTTCGACGCTTCATTCAAAGCTTCATTTTGCCATCACTACCTGGAACCTCCAGGATTTGTGGGATAAGCTCCATAAACTGACAAAGTCACCCAAAAATGTCACTTTTGTAGCCCAAACATATATAATACAAATACATTTAAATAGTAAAAGGTACAATTGTGCTCCGTATTACCCGGCATTTGATTTATATAGCCCCATGATAGTGAATAAAAATCATTTTTCATGGAAGAAAATGTTAAAACGCCTGATTAAAGCATATGCAGGACGCCAGTGAGCTCCAGACTATGTGCATTGTGTCATATTAATGATCAGATAAATCATTTAAATGCAAAAGTAATGATTTAAAATCATTTTTAGGGGGTGTGACGAAGGGAACTTTGTCACTATGGACTGACGGCTTTGGGCCGGGTAATATTGCACTTTATTAGCGTGATTGCACAGGACAGTTAACATTGTATTGGTA
Source organism: Notothenia rossii (assembly GCF_949606895.1). Taxonomy (NCBI): domain Eukaryota; kingdom Metazoa; phylum Chordata; class Actinopteri; order Perciformes; family Nototheniidae; genus Notothenia; species Notothenia rossii. The sequence continues at coordinate 29,507,625 of NC_136907.1, read as the reverse complement.
TTTGCACATAATTTATATGAATGAATGAATTAGTATTTTTTTAACTGATTAAACCGTATTTATTGAAATGTCGTCTGGATGCTGGTATAAGGATGACAGCGGTTGAGTGTAATCAGGGTGCAAATAATATGTTGAATGTCTGTGGCGAATGATTGTGTGCACCTGGGGCCCTGGGTTGTCTCCTCCCCCCCTCACCTGTGTTTAATTGCTCCCCCCCCACCTGTGTCTTGTTAGTGTCTGTGTATTTAAGTGCTGTTTCTTGTTGGGCTGGAAGTGTGTGTGAGATCCTTGTGGCTGCAGGATATGAGGAAGGAGAGCAGCATGATTGAGGCTGTGAACTTTGTACATATATTTGAATAAATGCCCACGTCGGGTTATATTTTTGGACGTTCTGCCTCTGCCTCCTTGCTTGGTCTGGGCCGCTCAACGGTCAGCTTCACAGGGGGACAACTGTGGAGAGGAGCCTGAAAATGAATCTGCATCAACCTGGAGAAGCAGGCTGCGATACCCCCCACAGAGTGCACCCAGTGGACCTAACTTTGTAACCCAGGAAAGGAGCAGGAATCCTGGGTACGTTAGTGTTAAAAGTGCATTAAACTGTTTTAATCCGGCAGCCGCTGATGTGCACAGAAGTCTGTCAGTTTCGTTAACATTTGAATCACGAAATGGACAAGCAGGTAAAAACAGCAGAGTCGCTGCTGTTAGGGTCTCAGACTCACAGGCACACACACATGCAGAGATCCAGGGCGATGCACATGGCTTTTTTACCCAGCAATAAGTCTCTGAAACCTGGGGAAAGTGCTGTGAATAAAGGCGTGGAGCAGAGCCAGAGAGGAGCGGGCTGCAGCACATGGCTCTTGCACCCAGACTGCACCCAGAGAACCGAATGCTTCACAGCCAGGAAAAGTGATTGAATCCTGGTGAGGGAATGCTCCGGTTTTGGGACAAAATTAACATGGGTTAGGGAATGCTCCGGTTTTTGGACAAAATTAACATGGGATCACTCCGGTCAATGTACGTACTTCGTCTCACTGGAATATTAATGGCCAGATTGAATACAACATCGACCTAATTTCTCCAGTCAATGACAGGAGAGTTTTGAAAGTACAAAACACTGTTCCACACATTTAAAAACACTTAATCAATGTTGACCCAGGATCCATGCACCTTCCATGGCTTGTAAAATGTGGTGATGCGCCCTGGAGTTATCCTACTATTTAAAAACATATATACACTCATGTACACCATTCATATGGTTCCCTAACACAATGCACATAGTCTGGAGCTCTCACTGGGGTCCAGCATATGCTTTAATCAGGCTTGTCCATTTGGCTATCAGATTGTTAACGAAAATGGACAGATCCACAGTTTTCCCCCTAAAAATGATTTTTTTAATCATTATCTTTGCATTTAAATGATTGATGTTATCATTAATATGGTTCCTTAACACAATGCACATAGTCTGGAGCTCACTGGGGAAAATTAGGTCCGTTACTTTGGGTAACCGCACCACTCTCGGAAGTCTCCCGAGAGTGGACGTCCATTGCCCATATGATGACATCCGGGCTACCGTAAATGATAACTGCCGTAAAGTACTTCCAGTATTACTCAAATTAGCGATTGCAGTCATTAAAATGCAATAAATAAAAAGTAATGAAAGAGAATATGAGGAGAAAAGGCGTGTTTAGTTATGTATTGAATGTACAACGTCTGAATCCTCTGTTATGCGCAACAACAGACATTGAAGATCGGAGGAGGGAGGACCCCTACGTCACCACAGCCACCATTGAAGAGGAGGAGCCAAATGAGATATATAGTCAGGTGACTGAGCTTTGTTGAGGCTCTTTCCGATGGCCGCGACTGCGAGAGGAAGCTGCAGCTCCTCTCTCTCTCTCAGAACCATATCCTGCTTGTTAAATTACCGCGCCATTTATTAAAGTACCCATTTGAATCTTTCTCAGAGATTCCATTGTTTCTTGCTTTTAAAGCTTCTCTCCTGGATGCGAGAATAACGAATACTCTAATATGGTACATGGTTTTAATAATACTTTTGCCATTCAATGTTTGCCATTTTAACCGTGAGCTGGTTCATATAATATTTGCCTTGATTTACAATATGTTCTCATTTGTTTTATCAGTACAGTGTTTTAAGCTTTTTTTTTTTTGCTTTGCCGTAGTCCACTTTGGACTGGATGAAATATTTCAGGATTGCACTTTTAACACATTTGAAATGTTCTCAATTGCTTGGTTTCAAAACATAACAACTGCCATAATATGTTCATTGCATCAATGCTATTTTTCATTGCTGTTGCCAGCCACTATTGCTCACGTAAACCTACTAATGCTGCACCCTCTGTAATCTCAGATGCACCCCAAGTAATCTTTTTCTGGAACCGGGCCTGTGTTGACTCAAATCGTATCGAACTGTATCGCCCAGTGCTTCAAATGTATCGTTAATGTATCAGTTGGCAACCTATCGAGATGCGCATCGCATCTGCCTCAGTGATGGAGTGCACATTAGTCCCACAGAAGGGAAATGTAAGTAGTTACAGCAGAAAAAGAGCCACAGACAGCTTAATGTTACATGCATTAAAAAGTATTAAAGTAAAAACTGTAACACCCCTGTTGTACAATATTAGTATGTGCAATATAACAATGTGCCATATATAAATATGTACCGCTTCGTAATTATTATTACTGGCTGCTATCTTGTAGTTAGACTATTCAACTTATGTGATACATCTGTAAATAACTGTGCAACAGCACTGCTATCACACTGTTTTATTTAATACATGCTACACTTATTTTTTTAAATACTGTCACTGGTACTGGATGTGTATTTTGTCTATTGTTGTTTGTGTAATATCCATGTTGATCTTCAATATTTTATGTATGCTTCTAATTAATATCAAGCTATCTTTGGCTCTTTACTTTAGTTGTAACAATTTCCCCTCTGTGGCACGAATAAAGTTGTTCTGATTTGGATGTTGTACCCTATTTTTAAACATTAGATAAACCTAGTTTAAGTTTTTATTTTTTTATTAAACGACTGTTATAATAATTTTTGATGCACTACATTTGTCATCCTCGTCTATACATTTTACAGAGAAGCAATACAAACATATGCAAAGCCTGTTGTGTTCAGGGTGTGTTTGATTTCCATAGCTCTGCACAGAGGCCCTCCCACGAGGCGGTGCTTGTTGATACCAGCATCGTCTGTGCTCAGATGCTGCTGTGGACTTAACCTGACTGCTGCCTCTGTCAAATAAAACATCTCACTTTCTTTGGATGGCATTTTTGAGGATAAGAAATTGGCACAAGAGGAAATATGCACTCATCTGCATGGGCATTGTTGGCTTCATCATTTACAGATATCTCATGTGAGTACATTTATCAATAGTATTGTTTCAGTTAGAGATACTTTGAGGCTGGTAGGCCTGATGCAGTGCCCACAGTGAATAAATGATCCACTAAATTAATAAATCAATGCTACAGGCCTGGACATATGGATATGCTTGAACAAAAAATGTAATTTGATAGCCTACCAAAACTATCGCAGACACAGTAAATCCCTCTAGGATTAATATTATTATTATAAAACAGGGAGATAGAATAAAAGCAACTTTAACTACTGCATAAGTGGTGTGATGCCAACATATCAAGAGAAAAAGTGTATATTATAGTTTAAAAGGTTAATAAGAAGTACTAAACTCATCTGTTAGAGTCACTCTTGCTTCTCAATACAAATATATTCTTGCTGTTTTGCGTTTCATAAACATTTCCTATCTAGCATATCATGTGGTCTTTCAAAGCACAATAGCCTATGTTCTACACTATGTGAGTGAGACACACAGGAACTCTTCTCTCAGGCTGCCAGCAGGGGGGCGAATCATGAGCAGGAAGCTGGGTCTGAGCGCCAACTCGTCCCAGCTCACCCTGGAGGGAGAGCCCTTCCGCATCATCGGGGGATCCATCCACTATTTCCGGGTGCCCAGGGCCTACTGGAGGGACCGGCTGATGAAGATGAAGGCTTGTGGCCTCAACACTCTCACTACGTAGGAAAACTACTATGAATGTGATTGTTTCCCAAGACTGGTCCCTGCTTGACAGTGGTGTAAAGTAACTAAGTACATCTTCTCAAGTACTGTACTTAAGTAACATTTTGAGACTTATACTTTACTTGAGTATTTGAATTTTGTACTACTTCTACTCCACTCCAATTCAGAGTTTAATGGGGTACTTTTACTCCACTACATGTATTTAATACCTTTAGTTACTTTACAGATCTGGATGAATGATGTGAAATATAATCAAGTGTTAAATCAGACTTTAGTTCCACCTCGACTAAATTCACAAGCTACCCTGCAGTATACAAAGTCATTCAAACTAGCTGCACCTTTACCAGCCTTGATAACACTTTAATGATCAATAATTATATAACATAATATATATTATTCTGAAATGGACCAATCTGCACAATGACTACTTTTTTATATTTTGATGCTAATACTTTTCTACTTTTATTTGAGTAACATTTTGAATACAGGACTTTTACTTGTAACAGTATTCCTTCACCCTGGTACTTCTACTTTAACCTCTGCTGCTTGAATGTTAACAAACAACATCATGTATCCTTGCAGGTATGTGCCATGGAGTCTGCACCAGCCAGAGAGAGGGGTGTTCACCTTCCACACTCAGCTGGATTTAGAGTAAGGGGGAGTGTTATTCAATTCATGATAAATCACTACACTTTATTTCTTATGGGATTGCTGCCCTAGCTTTCATTAAACCAAATGTGCAACCTAAACTGAAAAAAATGAAACATTGATTTTTTTAATTGATTTTAATTAAATGTGTATAATATTAAGTTAAGTCAACGTTTCAGTTTTTTCAGTGTTCATATGTCCCTAATAAGAATGAAAACATCTTGCACCAGCTCTCCTGCTGCTCTGACAGCATTACCTGCTCTAAGGTGTCCTGGGAATACTCTCCTCTTCTTCTCATTATCCAAGGCCCAGGTCTCGGAAGGGGTGGGGGGGGGGACTTGAGGCACCACCTGACAACAGCAGCATATTCCAGACAACATCAACTTAACAACTCCATGGTGACGAGTGAACAGGGACACTTAAGCCTGTCACAGTTTCATAAAGCACATTTCATACTCCCACAACAACACGATATGGAGCTCACTTTGGGTCTAAACTTGTTTTTAAATAGAAAAGGCTAATTCATTGTCTTATCCGACTTGGTTTCAGAGCCTACATTAACCTCGCTGCTGAACTGGGACTGTGGGTGATTTTACGTCCAGGGCCCTACATTTCCTCTGAGCTGGATCTAGGAGGGCTGCCAAGGTAGTATTCTTTACATTTAATTTAAAATGAATACCCAAATGTATACAGGATTGCATCTTACATTTTTTTCTTTGTATGTATAAAACAAGGATGCAGATTTAGATAAATTGAATGAGATTATATATACTTTTTTATCCTAAATTGGGAATGTTTTTGTTACAGCAGCATGTAAAAAGTCCATGCACATAAAAACAAAATAGACAAACAGTAAATATATACTTAAAACAAATACAAACATTTATATCTACATAGTAAAAAATACAAAATAGACAATATAAAACTATAAAGAACACTAACCTACTACCGCTAAATAAACTACAAATAGGGTATATAAATTCAACCCCAAAGTAGGTCCAAAAAGTTGATGTCGTTGAATGAAGGTATTTAATTTGTATGTAACTTTATATCAGTAGCCCAAAATCAATCTAGCGGAAAAATAAAGTTGCTACTTTTGAGGTGAGTGAGCTGAATAAATCACATGTTGCTGTAAGGGAAGACATTGAAGCATCGTCCAGCAATTTAAAATTCTTAAATTCCTGAATGAATTCATGCTAAGCCTTACTCTGCCTCTGTTGTTCTGGCTGCTCTTGGCTTCAGGAATAACTAAGCTTCTTGTTTCCTGTGTCTTCGCAGCTGGCTCCTCCGTGATGGCAGCATGAAACTCAGAACCACTTACCCAGGCTTCACTGATGCTGTCAATACTTACTTTGACAAACTCATACCAAAAGTGGTTCCACTGCAGGTCAGTATTAGTCACTAAAGCTGAAACGAGGAGTTACGTATGGTAACCCTTGTTATATAAGCAAAGGCGGAGCCCTCTACTGGACTCTATGGGTACTACCTTATCATGCAAGCTTTCACCTACTGAGACTTCTATAGACGTAGCCGGCACCGGGGCGGGCCTACCTGATTGCGCGCGCATCTCACCGTATAAAAGGAGGCCTCACCTCCTGACCGTCATCCTACACCTCTTTTCAGCGAGCGGTATAGGACAGACAGCCCCGAGTAGAGGGCTCCGCCTGTGCTTATATAACAAGGGTTACAATACGTAACCCCTCGTTATATCTCTCACAGGCTCACGCACTGTCATCCAACACACCGTTCCACCTCACTGTCCCTGACCGGCTTTAGCAGACGCTGTGCCTCACTCACCTCTCCCTCGGTTGTAACCGTGGAGAAGTCCGGGCTGCGGCTGACAGAGCACACCCTTACGCGCTTACCTCGCGAAAAGTGTGCTCGGAAACAGTGCTGAGGGCTCCCCCCCGCTCGCCTATAGGCAGACGGAGAAAATCCCCAGCCCTGTATGGGTTCACTATGCACCACCTCTCCCGAGTCCCTAAGTAGCACGGGGAGATCGCAAGTGCCCCCATGTCCCCCACACTCAGACACTGACCGCGTGCAGAGTGTGTGTGGACTATAGTGTGGAGGGCTCCAGCCCCGTAAGGGCCCAGTGCACACTACGTCCCCCGCGACCCTCCAGGGGGCCCGGAAAAAACATTCCTGTGGGTCAGATGCCAACTGACCCACAGCTGACTCACGATTCGATTACGATTATCCTGTCTTCGATTAGATTTGATATCCCGTGCATCACGATTCATACCAATGCGTTGCATCCTCAATTTTCTATATTACTGCACATGGCTTCTTTTTCATCAATGAATACATGCAGTAAATACATATGAACTCCCTTTTTATTATTTAGAAAGTACTTCAGAAATCAATAACATAAATGTCTTGACATTAATTTATAAACCAAAATAAATCAATTGCATAGCTCTAGCATCCCTAATACTGCTGCTGGTTTATAAAGCTTTGAATGGTTTAGGTCCAAAATACATTTCTGATCTACCGCTAAATTATAAACCATCCAGAACTCTCAGGTCTTCAGGGACTGGTCAGCTTTCTGTCTCCAGAGTCAGAACTAAACATGGTAAAGCAGCGTTCAGTTATTATGCTCCAAATATCTGGAACAAACTCCCAGAAACCGGCAGGTCCGCTGCAACTCTTACTACTTTTAAATCCAGGCTGAAGACTTTTCTTTTTGTCGCTGCTTTTAATTGAAACTGAGCCATTGTGATCATCAGTAAAGTGGAACTTCTGTGTGAACTATTCATATCTTAAACTGCACTGTAACTTTTTATTCATGTATTTTTTCTTTTAATGTTTATTTTATTATCTTTTCTTTTTAATGACTGTTTTTAAATGCCTTTGTCTGAATATCTTTCATTTTTGTAAAGCACCTTGAATTGCTTTGTGTTGAAAGGTGCTATATAAATAAACTTGCCTTGCCTTGCCTAGTCTAGCCTAGCCTAGCCTAGCCTTGCCTAGCCTTGCCTACACAGTATCTGTGTGTGAAATTGTTCCATCCTCAAAAACAAAAAACTAAGGCTTCTGCTGTCTAGCTGCAGCTTCTCCGGTCTTCTGTTAAAAAAAAGGACATTGAATGTCCTGAATGTGGCATCACAAACATGACTTGAGTCTGAACACAGCAGACAACAGGAGTATTTACAAGAGCAGTATAAAAACAAAAATACTGCATGTGGGTGCACACTTACATTCTCTGTCTTACTGTTACATAAATCCCATGATTGTAGGAGATTAAGTTAGCTTCATCATATCTCAATCAGTGATTAAGTGAATAATAAAGTTACTATCATGTTACTATCAGCCTGTCACTCATTCTTTTCAGGGAGGGGGCGGGGTTTGGAGGAACAGAGGAGACGGTGATCGCGTAAGCTTTTTCCTCCAGCCTTCACAAACTTTACACACGTATCGTCTGAAAATAGCTAGAGGACATTCATACTCTGCTATCCAAGACTTAACTAAATCCACCAAAAACCTGACATGATTATAACGCGAGTATTTCTTTAAAACATAAATCCCTGTGTGTCTGAGCCGCAGCGATACGGACTGATTCAGAGCGGGTTCTTCTGCTGTTGGTTCTGGACTGGTGTTCTTGTGTTGGTGGATAAAGCAGACTGCTCCGTGGTTGGTGTCGATGTGCCGTTGTCACGTATGTTCCCTGATCTCTGCGTCACCGACCAATTTGATATTAAAGTGACAGAAAAAAACATTATTGGAAAGCCGCGGCCATAAAATCAGGAAGCAACGTTACTACGCTATAGAGTGGCGAAGTCACGCCCATCTACTTCCGGTCCATGGGACCTTATTTCGGAAAAATTATGCATTGAAGTCAATGAAGAGAGAAAACGTATCTTTCGATCCCGTTTGAATTGTGCCATGAATTACACATACAGTATGTTTGTCAATCTTAAAAAATAATTTCCATGTCAAAAAAGTCACAGTTTGTCGTAAAACTGTTGAAATATAAGACGATGAAAAATATGAAGACTAGAAAGACTACAAATCCCAGGAGTAAGTGATGTCATAACTGTTTTCCTCCACTAAGAGATAGCTAAGATCAGCGGCTGGCTAAGATAAGATAACTTTAACAAGATACCTGTGTGCTTAGTACCAGGTTGTTATCATACCAGCAATGGGTCTTGCTCGTTCTTTCGCTTCCCGTCTGATGAAAGGACCAGGAGTGGCTGGATCAAGTTAGCTACCTAGCTAGTAGCTAGCACGTTAGTTAGCATTACAGCCTTGTCATTTTTATTAGACTTAACATGAAGTAACATTAAGTAACCCAACATGTTAAACACTAAGAGTAGTAGTCATATTTTGTGAACCCTTTGAAGAGTACTGTTACCGGTGTGATCATTCTACAATACACAATGTAAGCCCGGGGGAGAAATGCTAACGCTATACTAGCATCAGCGATCTTTTCTACTTCACGCTATCTGCACAAATGGTTGACATTAAACATGAAAAAGACCAGGCAGTTCAGAGAGAATCAAAGGAAGCCAGGCAGGCAGCTTTGCATGACATTCTTCTGGACGTGTTTCATTGTGGTGATAGTGAGGGTAGTCAATCCTTTTGTTGACAAGACAGTAGTGACGGCCATCTTGGTCACGTGTGTTGTTCTGCTAGACTGGAGATGTAGTTCATTCAGCGTTTCACACAAACAAATGTGTTACTTCACAGTTTTACGACACATTTTTTTGTTTTGACTTGGAAAATTATCTTTTAAATTGACAAACATCATATCTGTAATATGTGGCACAATTCAAACGGGATCGAAAGATAATCTTTCTCTCTCCATTGACTTAATTTTTCCGAAATAAGGTCCCCTGGAGATCCACCGGAAGGGTAGGGATTTCGCCACTCTATAATCGATTATGTTCTGTCACTGTATCGATGCAGAATCGTCCACGCCCGCATCGCGATGCATCATAGAAACGATTAATTTAAACACCCCTACCGTCCGCTCTCTGCTGCTGCGGAGCCTGCCAAGGTAAGGCAGCCCGCACCTGTGAGTGCCGGTACGCCGGTTCCACGGGTTGGGCCGAAGAGGTGGAGGGCGCCACGGGCACGGGCACGGGAGCTCCGTGCCGGCACCTCTCCCTTCGTCTCACCGTTGTGCTGCGCTCCCTCGTCTGCAGGAAAGCCCCTGGAGGAGCATGCTGCTGCGCCTGAGAAAGAGCCAGCGGTAGCTTAGCATGCGGCTAAGCTGCCCCCTCTCCTCCTCTAGGCGGCTGGGTGATCAAGGATATCGATCCGAAGAGCCCCTCCGTGGACAAGGGAGCTCCGAGGAGACCCTCTCGGTCCTTCTTGGATAGGGCGGTGAGTCCTAGCCACAGGTGAAGCGACGCCACTGTGGCCAAGGACATCACCCGCACCGCTGCGGCGGCCACTCTATGGATCAGATTATTCATCTGACCGATGCATCGGTCCGGATAATCGCTCCCGTCCTGAGGCGGGAGGGCAGGGGTGTCCGTCTGAGGGGTAAACAGGGAGACACAAGATTATTCGTCGCAGCCGCCATCTGTGCCTCGAGCCTGAATATTTTATCCAAATATTCTAAGGTGTCTCGGTCCCGCGGCACAGCTGCCACGGGGCCAGAGGTTTCTTTCCCTCTGCCCAACCAGCTGCCTGCGGAAGCAGATGGGCCGGCAGACTCTCGTCGAGGGGGGGCACACCGGGACACGCCGTGTCCGAGCAGTGCACCCTGATGACACCTGCCATGGCTGTTATCAGGGCCTTCGTCCTCAATGGCTGCCGCCATGTCGCCTCCACATACTGCCAGACATCTGGCACCGGGGGCGAGACGAAGGCCGGCTGATGCACCGGGCCATAAAACCCCTGTCGAAGGCGGCTTACTGGCCTTGTGGCAGTGGTGGGGGGGAGCGGTAGGCCCACACGCTCCGCCGCCAGGGTCATCACTGCCGGGAAGTCCAGACGTGCAGACCTGTGCTGGACCCTCCTGGCCGCCGGACCCCAAAGTACCAGACAACGAGGCGCCCTCGTCGTCTTCCTCCTCCGTGACCGTGGCCACCCGAACCCTGGCCGAACTTCACCCGGAAAAGATCCCCACGATGTCGGCGGTTTAGACGAGGGATCATCTGGCAGGCATTGCAGGCCGGCGACTGGCTTAGGCCGTCTTCGGTGTGGTCCGTCCCCAGGCACTGGAAGCACAGGCGGTGCGGATCAGCCCCCGCGGTCAGGCCAGGGTATGTCGGGCAGGTCCAGGGCTCAAGGAGTGGTGAGTCCACTTTTCTTCTCTTTCTCTATTCACGTCTTTGCTCAGTATTCACTTCCGCTCGCTGAAGAGAAAGGGATGACGGTCAGGAGGCGAGGCCTCCTTTTATACGGTGAGATGCACGCTCATTCAGGTAGGCCCCCCCCAGGCGCCTACGTCTATAGAAGTCTCAGTATAGTAGGTGAATGCTTGCATGATAAGGTAGTACCCATAGAGTCCAGTAGAGGGCGGAGCCTGTGAGAGATATAACCAAGTCTGGTTTATGTCTAGACAGTAACCTACTGTCATTGTTTATGTTTTTTAGTACAAGAAGGGAGGTCCAATCATTGCAGTGCAGGTGGAAAACGAGTATGGTTCATATGCAAAGGACGAAAGTTACATGCTGTTTATTAAAGAGGTGATGTATTAGGCTTGCTTAATTCAAATTGCCACTTTAAACCTGCGTAAAAATACATACTTGTATAAAAAGAGATTGATAATGATAGAATGGATCATTATTATAGTGTTCATATATTTTCTCTATTTTGAAAGGCTTTACAGTCCAGAGGGATCAGCGAGCTCTTGCTCACATCAGACAACCACAACACATTAAAGTCTGGAGGTGTGGATGGAGGTACAAGTAATATTTGCTCATCTTCAGGTTCATATCAGTATGTAGTGTCTCTACTGTGACATGTCTCCATGCTTTAATGTTCAAAAAGCTCTTTATTTTTCTCATACTGCCTGTGCTGCAGCACCTCTTTTCACCCTCTGTCTGAAACCAGAGCCCAGTCCGCTCTGATTGGTTAGCTGACCGGCTCTCTTGTGATTGGTCAACAGCTTGGAGATATCCCGCCCCTTAGCGTACAATGTGTTGAGCGCTAGCCAATAGAAGTGAAATGTTTACGTAGTGATGTCACTATGTTATGGAGTGTGTGAGAAGAGAGAAACTCCCTCTGGAGGGAACACAGGGATTTTAGCCTTTGCAGAACATTTACATGTACTAACACACTACAGGAAAACGACAGCCCTAAATGCATAATGGAGGCTGTTTAATAATACACACATTGTGATCTCCTATCTTGTAGCCATCAGATCAGTGAAGCTGCAGAAGCTTAATCAGAGAGATATCCAGGATCTGAACTCTATCCAGGTCTGTATCTTTACTTTCCACAATATGTGACTTTCTGACATTGAAGATATTATGTTAACAGTGATTAAACGCTGGACAGTGAGCCAAATGTTGGACATTGTTTTCACTGTGTCAGCCTAACAGCCCCATGATGGTGATGGACTACTGGACCGGTGGATATGATGTGTGGGGGGACCTCCACCATGTGCTTCCTCTCGAGGGTAAGAAAGGCACCTCTTTTTGTCAGTGTCTTTATAGAGGGAAAATGATTGCTAATTAGCCTATATCATCCTTGCATTGAATTTTTTATATATGGCGATTTTGTTTTCATACTACCCAATTTGAATGTTTAAGGTACATACTCTATACATTTAACTGAAACTGAAAATCATTGATTCAGCTGGTAAAATGACATTGTTAAAGCAAAAGGACAGTGCAGACAAAAAGACACATACAAAAAGGCTAACATATAAAAAAAGAGGCAAGCAAATATTAATTAAATCAAATAAGTACATATCCCTGCTAAAAAAATCATAACAAAGTGAAAATCATAATAATTAGCAGCATTGTACAACAAATATAGTTCCTGAGCTTTTGTTGCATGATATTCCCCTTTCTCCCTTCCCTCATTTTTTGGTTTCTCAATTATCTAACAAAGGTCATAACAAATACAAATGTGCTGGATACATTTAGCAGATTTGGTGGAAGTTCCCGATCACAGCTATAGTCAGGTTCATTATAACTTGATTTTAACTTTCGTGGGATTTTTGTGGGGATTTGCTAAACTATACATTTTTGGAAAGGGTATTGTATAAGGATTCAGAAAATCCATGTTTCCATTTGCCCAGATGTCTATATGGGGGCCATATTGGAATTTCCAAAATGGCCGCCGTAAAATGTAGGTTTTGTAATATCTCGGCCTGTAAATAAGCTGGAACATTGATTTTAACTTCTAAACCTACATTTTCAGGGTCAAGGAATCCAATGGTGGTAGTAACAAAGGTACTACATTTTGCAACATTAACCCTTCGATGCATGAGTCGGTCGAAAAAGACCTGTGCAACATTTTTTTCATTATACAAAAACAAATTGATTTGATTATTTTTCATCTAATACTCTATAATAGACCAGTATCTTCTATAGATAAATATAAAATATCTATAAATTCAATTCAGGCAAAAAAAAAAAAAATCTTATGTGAGACCATAGTTTTTCGTCTCCTATGGCAACGGCCCTGTTCTTCAGACTTCTGATATTTGTTGTGGACCACACATAGCCTACTATATGAGAAGTGTCATCCCTCAAGGTTATTTTACACAGTTTGCCATCAGCAAGGGGATCTCAGAATCCTATCAGCTGACACATCTAGGATGGGTTGTTGCATCTGAATTATTCAGAATGAAAGCAGGAGAAACTTCCAGCAATATTCCAGGCTGGGCAGGATACAACTCACTGTTGTCTGAAAGCCTTCCCTTGACACAGGTTGGAGCCTTGCCACTATTGCCAGAGGTGGCACATGAGTGGTCAACTCTGTTGACTGTGATCATGCAAGCAAATCAGCTGAGAAAGTTGGCAGTTGGGGAAGATCACCCCACAGTCATTACCTTTGACATGGCCCTCTATGAGAAGGTGGTGCAGCTCCTAGATGCCAGACCTGACCTGAAACAGATGGTTGTTCCCAGACTGGGTGAGCTGCATGTCGTCATGGCTGCCCTCAGAGCTCTTGGTGCCTCCATGGAGAACTCGGGTATAGATGATGCCTGGATGGAAGCAGATGTGTATGGTCCTGCCACAACAAGGCAAATCCTGAAATGCACACACTACAAGCGAGCTCTCCATGCCCACATCTACTCGTATGTAGCACTCTATGAAATGGCTCTGGAGGAGTTCTTCAAGGACAACCCACAACTGAAATATGTGTGCCTGAAGGCAACAGAGGGAGTATAAGCTGCCTGCTCGGAGGGTAAAGACATCAAGGCTGAATCTGTGAAGCAAGTCAACAGGACCCTCCTGGAAGCCACTGCTGAAGTCATCACAGCATTCCAAGAATGGGAGGAACAAAAATCCCAGCATGCAATGTTCAAGGTCATGATGAGCTACCTACATCGGGTGGAAACAATCCTGTTCTTCGTAGCAGCAATTCGGAATGCTGACCTTGAACTCCATCTGCAGGCTGGAGAAGCACTGAGCAAGCTGTTCTTTGCCATGGATCGCATTAAGTACAAGAGACTCTGGCCAATATACATCGCAGACATGCATGACTTGAGGAACAATCACCCTCAGACCTGGGAGGAACTACACGCAGGTAATATATCTGTCACCAAGAGTGTCATTCCCTTTGTGTCTGTTGTGGCAGACCTTGCATGCGAACATCTGAACAAGCTGATGAAGATTTGCTCTGGGATTATTGGCATCTCTAACAATGCCAATGCCAGAAACAGATTTGACATGGTCACACCAGAACTTTCACGTGTGTCGAAAGAATTCAAGAGTCAATTTGACATGGAAGCTGACAGAACCACAGAGCCCCATGAGCTTGGGCCAAGTGCAGTCAAGAGGGCACATGGTACAATCGACAAGATCAAGACAGCCATACTCAGTCATGGAAACCCTGTTACCACTGAAGGTGACAAGCTGTACAATGTAATCACACTTGCCTACATCCCAGATGAGTATGTACCACAGATCTTGAATGCTGATGTCACTGGCCAGAAGATGTATGAAGACTACATGTCAGAGCGGATCAATGGAGATGTCAGCCTCTGGGCCCCTTTGAAGAAAGTGAACAATAAGATGTTCCTGTCTGGGAACAAAAAGATTACAGTGAAACTCAGAGACAATACTGTGGATCTGAACGAGACCAAGGACCTGTTTGCAAGGCTGATGGTACTTGCCAGGTCAAACCAAGACATCAACCAGAAAGAGGCCATAGGAAACTATGAATTTACTCTTAACACCAAGGGCACTGTTTGCTTCTAATGGAACAATCCTGCCATGCCATGTCAATGACAAGAGAAGATGTGCCCCATGAAGACCATCAAGCCTCAAGCTGGAAGTACTACCCACCAAGATGCAATGGATACCGGATTCACAGACACCACATCTACTGATCAGGCAAGTCGAAAGATAGCACTGGTGGACGGCATGGTGCTTGTGCAGAGGCTGAGCAAAAAAACAGCCACTGTAGTGACAGTCAAGGATCTGAGTGGCTGCTTCAATGACAGACTGATGTCACTAAAAAGATTATGATGAAATTATCCTTGTGTTCGACACATACAGGACAGATTCTCTGAAGAGTGCAACCAGAGATAAACGAAGACAAGGAAAAGCTATCCAGTACCAAGTCAGAGATGACACCAACATCAAACACACCCCACTGAGCAGGTTCCTCTCTCATGACCAGACGAAGGCCGATCTCACTGACTATCTCGCAACCAAAATTCTAGAATACAACAGGGGATCCTCCAAGCTGATCATCACGTCAGCTTCTGGGAACACTAGGAGCAACAAATACCTGCTCTTTGAAGAAAATAACCACGAAGAAGCAGACACTGCTGATCCACCAGGCTGTGCTGGCATCACACCGAAACCCAGCTGATGCACAGTTGATGTTCTTCTCACCAGATACAAAACTTCTAGTGCTAGTCACAGCAAACTATGATCTCTTGCTGAAGAACACATCGATTTTGATGGCCTCTGGTGTTGTGCAGATTGAAACACTGTGGCGAGCTCTAGGTAAAGAAAGAGCAAAAGCATTGCCAGCTTTCCATGCATTCACAAAAAAAAAAACAATGCTAACAGTGAGCCTCTGAATTAGCCCCGAGCGAAAAATGCTAACCTATTACTGCACCGAAAATCACTCCTAGCTCCCTTATTACTTATCCTAGCTGCACATCCAACACATCGTTTATGATCGTATAGGCACAGAATCTAACGGTGCCCACCTCAACACTGAAAGATACAAACTTGCAACGTTATCAACAAAAACGTACATCAAAACATGTGGCGCTAGGTAGCCTACAACGCTAACATGGCTTACCTTGGTTTTGTCTGGTCAAAATTGGTCTTCAATGGCATTAAAACGATAACAACGATGATGTAGTTAATCCATAGGTTAATATCCAATGTGGCTGTGTCCCCTTTGAAATGTTCTGATAATCTACAAGCAATAAAACTGCAATTCCATTTTCAAATAGTAGAGCAGGCCATTCCTGCGCTCTGTAGCAAGATTGAATGCACAAAGACGCCATCTTTTTTTTTTAAATGAGTGTGTGCGGGACGATTTCCCTTCGATTCTATTGGCTTTAACGGTCAGAAAGAGATATCACATGTCAACATCGAAGAAGGGGGGCCAGAGATAAGGACAATCCACCCAAATGGCCCCAGAAGAGGTTATTTTTGCTAAATCTATCTAAAAAGATCAAATATCACTTGTTTTGCATCAATCTTGATACAGGGTACTTATTATATGTTGTACTTTGGATTCCTAAAGCTTTTAGTCTACTAACCCATCATCCAAGGTTAGTTTTCACTATAAGTACAAAATGTTTTGGACGGACACTATAATTTAAAGTTTTTTACCATGTTCAATCTGAATTTTCTTTAAAATAAAAAACATCTATATTGATTCTGACTTTTCTACATCCAACTCACAGGTTTATCATTACTTTGGGAAACAATATTATTCATTTAACCGTTTTAGAAGAGAAGATATGGTTCTGGGAATGTCATTTTCGAGCCTGAAACCTAAAAAACAGGCGGCTTAAGATTAATGGATTGTTCAGCATTGCTTTTTCATATATAGGTCTTAATCTTTCCCAATATTACTTACTGTTTCACTTTTAGTATGGAACACAAATATTTTCATGAAATGTGATTCACTCGTGCCCTGGAGAATACAATGTAAGTTCTTCTTGGTCTGTTTGTGGCTTTTTGACCAGCAACACTTTTAAAGTACATTTTTGACTGAAATAAATCTACTAAAACATATTGGTGAAATCCAATTCTGTAACAAACAAAACTAATTAACGTAAGGCTATTTTCAGATTGAACGCCATTGGTTTCTCATATGCCACAGGACGAAAAGACAATTTATTATGTCTATTCTGATGGCTTTTTCTAGGCCACTGACTCTCTTCATAAATATTTCTTACCCAGCCGAATTAATATCAAGTCACCCTGCTGTAAACAAATGCTTCCTATCTCACTCAGTAATTATTATTTTCGGCCTGCTGTCCTTTTTGCATGAAGAACGCAGCTACATGACAACAATGGAAATGTAAATTAAGGCCAATCTTTATTTATTCTAGCCTGTGACAAAGAGGTCAGCAGAGGGTCAAAACGCTTTAATTGACTTGGGTTAAACACTGTAATGTGATTTCTTGATGTACATTTAGGTTTTTAAGAAGTTGATTTGTTGTAAATGTAACTTGTTGAAATTCTTGTCAGATATGGTTTCCACTATGAGAGAAATTCTGAGGCAAGGCATGTCTGTGAATCTCTACATGTTCCACGGAGGCTCCAGTTTTGGCTTCATGAGCGGAGCACTGGCTGATCCTTCCTACAAAGCTTTGGTCCCCAGCTACGGTTGGTTATATTCTGCCCTTTCACAAACAAAGTAGTTTTGTCTCTGATGCAAATTTACAAGGATTTTATTATAATAATGAAGCACTTCCATGTCAGGATTTAAAGAAATGATCTTTGTCTTCAGAACAGCATTGACCTTAACGCCCAGCAGGTGGCAGCAGATGATAGTTTATCTATGTTAAATCATGATGTTTTTCAGATTATGACGCTCCCTTGTCTGAAGCTGGGGAGTACACTCCAAAATACCATCTCCTCAGGGATCTACTTTCCAGATACAACAGTAAGATAAACACTACATTTAATGAAGAATGTGATTACATTCCATGACATACATCTTTGCCTGATGTTATATAGTGCAGGCAAGAGATACACATAAAGGACAAACAGTATGATGAGATGATAATACCAGCTCTCAAACACAAAAATAAAAAGGATAAAAAACTGAGGTTATAGGATCCCTTTTACATTTTAAATAACTAGTTAGACAGTCCGATACACCCAAAGTGAGCTTTCTGTGTCTTTGTTTGCACCATATACCAAAGCAAATCCCCTGTATGTGTAAATATTTTTTATTTTTCTGATATTACACGACATGCAGATAATATTTATTGTTCCATAATCCCATTCTCCGATAGAGCTAATTGTATTG
Organism: Notothenia rossii; assembly: GCF_949606895.1. NCBI lineage: Eukaryota > Metazoa > Chordata > Actinopteri > Perciformes > Nototheniidae > Notothenia > Notothenia rossii. Next base: position 29,489,329 of record NC_136907.1, on the reverse strand, counting down.
CATTTTTAGCATTTTGATTTACCTTAGTAAATACAGCATTTTACCCAATGGTATAATTGTATTTGTATCCGTGTACTATGTTTTTCAATATTAAGTGGCTTTATCCAGTTTTAGATATTGGTCCATAAGCTTTTAACACATATATCAGAAAAACAAATTTTCACCCTCTTCTTCGTTACACAATCCACATAATGATCATTTTCAATGTTTAAGATGTTGTTTTGTAGCAGTTATCTCGTAAAATATCTTCTTATCTAAAGTAGGCTTAAAGAGCCTGTGACAGCCTCCCAACAACTGTTGTGCAATGAAATATTGGGCTACTAGTAATCTCGAACCGTCAGCTTAAAAAAGAAGGTGCGATACCGTTCCAATAAATATCAATAATTTCGAACATTGCCAGGAAATTCCCTCGACTCATTTTGAAGTTTTGGGGGAAGCCGGAAGTGACGTCAATGCGGGAATGCTTCACTGTGCGGCGAGAGAGCCAAACAAGGACAAAGTGTGTTGTCATGCGTAGAAATGGTGAATTACTGAGTTTAGGCACATCAATAACTTTTTAATGAAGTTGACTACAGTATATTCATATTTGTCAGTGATTTAATGTCAATTCGGCGAACATAAACATAAATGATCGTGGTGAAGATGATGATTAAATTAGGATTAAAAATCGGCAGTGAGAGCTGCTGAATTTCCTCCCGTCGGATGTGATATAAAAACAAACCGATTATCTTTGTAGTTGTAAACTCAAGTGGATGAAACTACATTTATTAATGCGTTCATGTCAATTCGGCGAACATATGATACATTAAATGATCGTGAGGATGATGATTTAAAAATTGTTTGTTTGAGCCGGTCTGCATTTCCAGATGAAAAAACAAACCGATGCTTTTTGTAGTTGGAGTAGGCTACACCAACGTGGATTAAACGTGTGTTTTTTTTACCACAATGTTGGGGAAATTAATGGATAAAATGCACGGATTATAATAATAATAATAATAATAAATGGGATTTATATAGCGCTTTTCTAGACCCAAAGACGCTTTACAATATGAGTCAGGTCGACAAACAAAACAAGAACAAAAACACAAACAAAAACAAAACAAAAACAGAAAAGCAGTCAGGAGGATGTTGGTTCAGAGGGGGGAGGGGCGGGTTTAAGGATAAGCAGAGTTGAAGAGGTGGGTTTTGAGACGGGACTGGAACAGGGTGATAGAATCAGACTCACGGAGGTCTTGGGGGAGGGAGTTCCAGAGCTTCGGGGCTGCCACAGAGAAGGCTCTGTCCCCGAAGCTCCGGAGTTTGGCCTTGGGGATTGAGAGCAAACCGGCTGAGGTGGATCTGAGGGACTGGGGTGGTTGGTAGAGGATGAGGAGGTCAGTGAGGTAGGGGGGGGGCAGATGGTGGAGGGCTTTATAGGTGAGGACCAGGAGTTTGTAGTGAATGCGGTGTGAGACGGGAAGCCAGTGGAGTTCTTTGAGGACCGGGGTGATGTGATGCCATGATTTGGTGTGGGTGAGGAGTCTGGCGGCTGCGTTCTGGACACGCTGGAGTCTGTTGAGGGATGTTGTGCTGATGCCGAAGAGGAGTGAGTTGCAATAGTCAAGGCGGGAGGAGATGAAGGCGTGAATGAGTCGCTCAGCTGCGGGGCGGGTGAGAGAGGGACGGAGTTTGGCGATATTGCGGAGGTGGAAAAATTAGGTTTTTACAACTTGGCGGATGTGGGGGTCGAGGGAGAGGGTGGGGTCGAATATCACGCCAAGGTTGCGTGCCTGGGTGGAGGGGGAAACAGGGGTGCCATCGATGGTGAGTGTCAGGTTGGGGGTTTTGCTGAGGGTGGATTTGGAGCCGATGAGGAGGAGTTCAGTTTTATTACTGTTGAGTTTGAGGAAGTTGTGTTGCATCCAGGATTTTATTGCAGTCAGACAGGATTCGATGTGTGTGAGAGGGGGGTTGTGGGGGGATTTGGTGCTGAGGTAGATCTGTGTGTCGTCAGCATAGCAGTGAAAGTCCAGGTTGTGATGGCGGAGAATCTGACCAAGGGGGAGGATGTAGATGATGAAGAGGAGGGGGCCGAGTACTGAACCTTGGGGAACACCTTGGGTGACTGAAGCTGTGGTAGAGGAGTGATTGTTGAGGGAGATGAAGTGGGATCTGTCGGAGAGGTAGGACTGGAGATTATGATTTATATTCATGATTATTATTATTATTCCCACTCCGATCGGGACACTAGGTCCACCGTTTCCCCGCAGCGAGGCTCCCCCCGTTGACAGTTTACCTGGGCTGGGTGCATTGGCGGACTGGCCATCGGGACGAATACCGATGGGCCGGTACCGAAGTGGGCCGGTCGGATAAGTCACTAGCACATCTCCCACTCCCCCCGTTGACAATTTACTAGTGGTACCGAAGTGGGCCGATCGAGAGTCCCGGGATGATTTTTAGTCCCAGTCCGCCACTGGCTACATGACCGTATTATCTCTCGTATTATGACTCGGAGTTCGTTTAATCCGATTCAGACTCAGAGGCATATGGTTCGAATCTGTAGGGCATATAGCTAATATCGTCTACGATGTCATGACTATCACTTTCCGATCCTTCAGCCTCATATGAGCTCTCAGACACGTTCAAAATTAAACTGTCATCGCTGTCTGAGCTTGCTGCTGTGTGCGCCATCGTGCGTTTGCATGCAGAAGCTGGGATCCGGAACAGTGCAGCTGGAGCTCTTGGCCCGCAATTACGTTACACATAATTTGGCGGGATTTGAAGAATCCCCGAGAAGATCCAGAATATGGTCAACATTTAAGGGGAGATTAATGGTTGTCAAAGTACAAATATCCCAAATCAGTTCAGTAACGGTTTCAAGGGGACAATATTTACTAAAATTGATGGGTTTGGATGATGGGGGAAACACGTGTCACAGGCTCTTTAATTTATTCTTTTAATGTTGTCTTTGACCTTGTTGTACAGGAGGAGATAGTTTACCTGACATGACAGCCCTGCATTACAGGGAGGCTTATGAACCAGCCATCATGTACCAGCACCTATCATTATGGGATGCTTTGAGCTTCACTGAGGGAGTATGTTTTATGTAAGATAAGTTGTATATATGTGTAATGAAAAGAATATTCTTTTGAATCCTTGGTAATTTATTTTCTTCAAATGTTTGCAGCCATTTAAATCACCCAAACCTGTGAGCATGGAGAATCTACCTGTGAACAATGGGAACGGACAGTCCTACGGATACACGCTGTATGAAACTACAATCACCAGCGGAGGGTTGTTAAAGTCTGGGGATAACGTCCGAGACCGAGCGCTAGTGAGTCTTTATTGTACGTTATAGAATGGACTCACTCGCCAATGCAGATGCAGGAAAGGTTTGACCTTTTGGGGGAAGATGCTCTCTTACCACAATTCAGAACATAAATCCTAAATAAATACTTTCAAATGTACAAAATATATGAAGTGAAAGCCAGGATGGGTTACCGGGCTATCAGGCTATCCGTGTTGTTGGCATGCCCATTGTACACATTTTAGGACATAAAGCATATAGAAGATAATTGAAAAGTCGTGAAATCCGGTAAGCCTTCAGCCACCTTTGATGTATTTCTGATGATGTATTAAGTGTCTGTGGTTATGAATTATAATATAATTTAATCAACATCTATATTCTTCTCCCTAGGTGTTCGTAGACAGAAGCTACATCGGCCTTTTCAAGCGCCAGAACCTGGAGCTTGCAGTTCCTGGTGGTAAGGTATGGCTTCAAGTTTAACCATGAAGGCCAAATGTCTATTATCTAATGTACAACTCATTCATAGTAATTGATTGGAAGGATTCTGAAGTGTCGGCATCTTGACTGGTAAACGTTTTAAAAGAAAAACAAAACACAATCCATCCTTACAGGGACGACGCACCTTAAGTTTGCTGGTGGAGAACTGTGGAAGAGTCCATCAGGGAAGGGAACTTGACAAACAACATAAAGGTGATCTACAGACAATATAAAGTGCATTGCCATGCCTGCTGTTAAATCACTCAAGCACTCAGCAGGTATTGTAAAAGCTTATTTTGATTTATGTTCTTGCAGGCCTTGTGGGAGACATTTTATTAAACAACATCCCCTTGCGGGATTTTACGATTTACAGCCTGGATATGAAACCTGGCTTTATTGATAGGTTTGTACGCTTTATTTAAATGAAAGGATTTCCCTTTCATTATGCTGTAATACTGTGTTTAAATGGAAACCTTTTTTTCAGTCTCTATCAGGCACCTTGGAAATCCCTCCCTGAAACTCCTAGCTTCCCTGGATTTTTCATGGGAAGGCTGTTTGCATACGGGTATCCGAGTGACACGTTTGTGAAGCTGCCAGTAAGTTAAATTAAACTCATAGTTGTATGCCACTTAAAGGTTTTAGTGTGTTTTTTAAAAGAAATACTTCATGATTGCATTGTGAAACCATGTCTTTGGCTCCAAAGGCCTGGGAGAAAGGCGCGGTGTTTATCAACGGTATTAATCTGGGTCGCTACTGGTCGATTGGCCCCCAGCAGGCTCTCTACCTCCCCGGCCCCTTTATCAATAGTGGAATCAACCAGGTACAAATGTTAACAAAACAGCATTTCTTAAATGAATAGCTTCAGACTTCTCGAAATACACGTCATTCTCATTGTCATTGTAATGGTAGATTCATTTGACCCCAGCTAGTCAGAGTCATGTTTCAAAGCTCTAACTCTCTTCTCTGTCTCTCTTTTTTGTTTGAATCATAAGGTCATAGTGTTTGAAGAGCAGGAGGGTGACTTTAAGGTCCTCTTTGAGGATACACCTGATCTTGGAATGGCAGCAGAAATCCAGTGAATGTTCTTTTTAGATCAGCTTGAAATTTGCAATTCAGAACAATTTTTTTTTTTTTTTATGTGCACATATGTAAAGATTGGGGTGTTCAAATGTGAGTATTGTGTAGCTATGTACATAGAATACTTTTAGTGTAAGTGGTTTTTAACACAGAGAAGAAGTATATTCTCTTGCCAACGGCGTCCAAATTGTTTAAAAGAGTAATACGTTCTGCTGGGGATGGAAGTTATATTTGATGTTTATAGTAAATATGTATGGCTTAACATTTATTGCATTACAAAGACAAAGTTAATGTGAACAGCTTTAATATGAAACACAAGTTGTATTGCAGCAACATAAGTAATTTATCATTGAGTGAACATTGTCTTTGAATGCCTGACACATGAAGAACTGACCAGACTCCTAACAGTCCCAGAGTCTAAATAACATTTGTACGTTGTGCCAGTGCAAGTCAGTGGGGTATGAAATCATCCTGAATCCCCCCATCAGTTGGTCATTCATGTTGGGAATAATTGTGATTGTTTAATGTGGCAATTTGAAAGGATGCACGTCCAGTGTTCAGAGTAATGGCTTCATATTCCATGGACTCGCACATGCATAACTGATGAATAATACGTGAATGTACCAGTTGCTATCGAACAATAAATAATTCTTCTGAGAATCCTTCTGTTCGATCAGTGAGCCCTTAACAAGCTGACGAAGATGGAAAGTAGGGATATTACATCTTCTCTATATATAAGTAGACCTCAGTTTTACAGAATATCATAAATAAAATAATCTTAAGTAAATGACTAAGAGAAGACATTGCTATTATACAGTTCACTGAAACGTTTACTTTTTTTTAATAAAATGTATTATGTCAAAATATTTCACATAACTGTATTATGTTAGTTAAAAGCAATACTATTAACTTTAAATGAATAATAGGTTCAACTTAATATTACTGCTTTTAACTAACCTCATAGAGTTATGTGAAATGTGTTGACATAATATATTTAATTTAAGTCAACGCTTCAGTTTTTTCAGTGTAATAAATCATTGCTCCGTGCTCTCAAGTGCATGTGTTTCTGTGACAGCTGGGCATACGCAAATGTGTGTTAAGGTGTAACAGGACTCTTAGTTAGTGCTGGGTTCAGGGTGCTATCTTAATAGCTCAGTGTTGTACAGTATAGTGGGGAGGGCTCAGATCCCCTCAGTGCAGTCTGTCAGTCAGAGCTGACTCACTTTATACAAGGGCCCCTTGTGTTCCGCTGTGCAGCCCTGTGCCAGACAGCCAGCTCGCTTCAGAACAAAAGGGCCCTATTTAATGCTGATTGGATGCTCGGCTGGTGTTGTTTGCACTCACAGGGCTCTTTATTGCTTGCCGTGCCGTCCCTTCCTGCAGTTTGAATCATGTAATATCCTTTCTTTTAGCTCTCAGATGAGACCTCAGTGGGCAAGCTTCTTTTGTCGACTCCTTTTAGTGTCTCATCATCCATCGCTCTGAGCAGGCTTGTTCTGTGCAGTTGTGCTTACTGTAGTCTGTTTAAGCACGATGCTTGTGCTGCCTCCTTGGATGGACAGGTATGCATTCATTGCTGAAGTACAGCTACTATGCTTTGATAATGTCTTTGACCCTAGCTAATCCAATGAATAATTTCTCCTGAAAGCACAGACAAAGCACAAACATATATGTTAAAAGCATTACTTTAAAAGTATACAGCAAAGCTTTCGTGCCTAAGTGAAGCCCTTATGAGCTAAATGCTTACTTTGGCATGCTAACATGCTCACAATGACAGTGCTAACACGCTGATGCTTAACAGGCATAATGTTTACCTTGTTCATCATCTTAGTAACTAGCACTTTTACATGTAACATTTGCTAAATAGCACTAATTACAAGAAACAGCCGAGGCTGATGATGATGTCATCAGTTTTGCAGGTATTCTGGCATAAACCAACATTTTTGGGGAGACATTTCAAATGTAAAACCTTTTATTGACCTGTCTATGGTGCTAAGTGGAAAGTGGTTGGATTTTAATATTCATTTGGGTTTATTCTATGGGCGCCATTTGAAATATGTATTATATTCAGTAGATATGGATACATTTAATTATTCACTCATAAAAATAAATAAAAGCTCATGAAAGCGATTAATTAAATGTCAAGGGATTCATCCTCTGGGGACAGTGAATATTATGTGTAAACCTGCTGTGTAAGCCATAATAGTGGTTTAGATATATTAGTTTTGCCTAACATTACCATCCCAAAGTCACACTGTTAGTTTTGCTAAAAACATTACTACTTGATAACGAATTATAAAAAAACAGCATGAGACAAACCTTTAAATACAGACAGATATTTCAAGTAAGGTCCTCATCTCAGGTGCAAATATTCTCTCCTTTGGCCCATCCCCAAACATGAAAATTGTGTGGGAGTGCAGTAATTTGCATTTTTTAAATCTCTGCTATTACCTGTGTGATGTGAAGTATGTCATATCTCCACATCAGAGTCTGTAAATCCCTTCTTGCCCTCATTTACCAGCACAGGCTTCTCTGTCCGTGTGTGCCAGACTAATACCTGCGGCAAGAATAAAGTGATGGAGACAAGCAGGAGTAGAGCCAAAAATGAACTTTTATCCCAACATTTCGTCTTGTGCAGTTTCAATATACTACATCATGCTGGCTACACAATATCTAGAGGCAGAATATAGTATTTTGAGCGATAAGTGAATAAGAATTGGCTTTAAGATGACAGTGTGCTTTAAATTGTTATGAAAGCCAGGGTTCTCAAGAAACATCGCCTTACATTAGCAGCATTTACGGAAGCAGTATGTTTTATTGCTAATTCAAAGTTATTATAAGTCATTTTATTGAAGCAGAGAGCCTCCTTTTCTTACCTTGGTGCAGTTAGCAGCTTTAGGCTCCAAATCGCTGAGAATAACCAGCTCTTTCAATAAACTGCTCTCTTGATAACCACCTTTCACCCCTCGTAACTTGAAAAAAGCCTGAGGATTGGACAGAATGAGGCGCAGGTTTACAGCAAACCCAGCCATGTCGATGGCGAAGGGTCGGTGGGGGTCAAATACCGTCTTCCAGCCGTACACCTTGCCCAGGGTGTTTACTTTAGGAGACTCGTATCTCAAGCCCCCCACAAAGGCCACCGGCCACACCGACACCTTTTTGGTATAACGCATCTGGTAATTGGAAAACAAAAGCAGAGATCTCTCATGAGCAATTTAAACATTTCAAAATGTACATTCATCTAAAGACATAACACAGGTAAAAACATCTGGGAAAGGGTTGGGTTTCGGGAGCTCACAGTTCCTCATACTTGTACAGAAACTATTTATAAATGTACAAACCACAGACTGTCATTGGCATGGTGAATTAATTCAGCCTAGCATGAGCCATTCAATCTCCATTCAAAATCACGCATTCCAAAACTTGTTTGCCAGCCGTCTTGGGTTTACAGTCGTCAAAGCATTCATTCATTGTTTTTACCAATCAGTATCAGTCAGTAGCTATTTGGCATAATTTTGATGAACGGCAAAGTATGTTTATTTTTTTGTAGGTGGTATCTACATAGAGCCCCTTTAAACAAAAATGTCAAACTTGCTTCGTGTCCAGTGTGAACACACCTGCAGAGAGAAATTCAGCTCTAAGAATGTTGCTCTGCTTTACCTCCTCAAACAGCTCCAGGCTGTAGGTGTTGTCATCATCTGCGAAGTACACCACCCCGGTCTGGATGCTGTTTTCACTGAAGGTCTCCCTGAGCCAGCGCACGGCCAGGTTCCTCTGTATGGTCCCCCGAGGTATTCTGGGGTCCTTAGTGTCCCCTCGTACCTTATAGTTTCTCGGTGTCTCCACGTTGAGGTGTGTGTAGTTGAGTCCAGTCTCTTGGAGGAGATTGCTGACTAGAGTGGTCCTCCTCTGAGAGTCCTCCACCAGGATCCAGTGCAGGTTGGGGACGTGCAGCAAAGTGTTGGCCAGGCGCGTCAGCTCGGCCTTCTGCACCGAGCGGCTGTAGGTTGGGGTGATGATGTGGATAGTGGGCAGGATGTCGGACCATGGTGGAGGCCGGCTGTAGACAAACTCGGTGCGCTCCACCTCCACCATGTCCCGGTTCTGATGTGAGCACGACTCCTTGAAAGCAAAAGTATTCCTGGAGTTTGAGCGACCAAGTCTTCTGTCATCTGCGGAAAATAAATGATAACAGTGAGGGTCTGTCAAACCCTGACACCATGTAGCTATTGTATATTCAGATTAATGTTTCTTCTTGACAATTTTTTGTTGTAAAAAAAAGTGTGGACTGTCTTTAACAGAGGTGGGAGAAGTACTCAGATCTTGTACTTCAGTAAAAGTAGAAGTACCAGTGTAGGAATAATCTTAAAGTCTGTACAAATCTGGATGGGAACTTGTGCTACATGAAGCTAATGCATATATATGATATATAGGTTTGCTCTTGACAATTTGTTTTCCTAAATGAAAAAGTGTGACTAAACTGTAGACAATTCGATGCTGAACCATTTTTAAACAGACCCAATTCTCTGTGCGTTACATCCTTGGTTCATCAACACATTACCTTTTTATCTTGAGTTAGAACACAGTTACAGAAGCACCTTACTGCCTTTGCGTACGGCTATGAAAAATATGAATGGGAATTTTTTTTACAATATTACTCTGAACTTTTTACACTTACCTTTGCGAGTAGAAAGCAGAGGAGTGACGGTGTTCTGGTGCCAAACCGTGATGAGCAGTGTCCAAGGCAACACGATCAACACAAAGGCGACGATGTCTCGTCTCTTCGGCATCTCCGGGGTCAGAACTGAGTCATGTCACTACTTGCAGGGCAGTGTACGGTTAGATACAAAAATCTATTCAGTCATCCTTAAAGAAAACATTGAAAGCTTTTATATTTATATGTAGCCTTCTGTCTTAGCCTGTGAATAGTTGCAGGTTCACTGAGTTTCCCCATCTAATGGCCCATCACTAAGTGAATTACATTTGGAATCCCTTATATGGCCCTTTTTTGAACATCAACTAACTTTGGTTGCAAGGCACAAACTACAGGGGAAGAGACTTTGTGTTAGAGTCTCAGCCTGCTGAAGCTGCTGCACAACAGAAACTGGGTCAGAAAATGCTCAAAGCTTTCTTTTTGTCTCATTTGAAAGCATACTAGTGTTTTACAGAGAATATTTGATCTACAGTGGATCATGCCCTCTTCTGGCAGTTACCAGTTGACAGATCTGATTCTGGTCTACTGCATTCAGAGTGGAATTGCCATTTCATTATAAAGGGAAATGTGTTTTTAATTGTCGATATGATAATAAACAAGATAGTAAATCATTTAGGATAAAAGCACTATAAGTGTCATTCATATTATCTTACCTGTTTTTATAGCTAACACACATGGTGGTTTGGTCGATTATCCCTGCAGAGAGAGAACACACACACATTAGAATCTGTAGCACCCTGTCTTGATATACATTTCTTTTTACAATCTTTTGAAGTTGTTCGATCTTTGTTTAGGAATTTTGGAAGGAGCTTATCACGGATATTGATTGGTAGTTACAGTCATAGCACTGAATGTGTGAACTAAAGACTCTTTCTTGTCCATGACAGGTGTGATGACATGGTTATGACATGGTAACACTTCTTTAAAGTCATTGTGGTGATGTTCAAAAAGTTACCCTTTAGATTAAGGAATTAATTCCTGTCATGGAAAAATTGTGTTTTGTATTTATGGGCTCTTAATTATGCTATATGTTTTTTTATTACTCAAATAAAGTAGCTGTATTCTGCAGAGAGTTTTGCAATTCTTGTTTTTCTCTTGATATTCATCTGATTTCATGGTCTCCAGGGTCCAAGCAGGATAATATTTTCAAAAATGTTAACCCACCTTTTGTATAAACGCTCTATTGTGAAGTAAGATTAAGGTACACATTTAAAAGGATTTTAAAACAAAGCAGGGGACAGAAATACATGCATGTAGGATGTATCTTAAATGGGCTTATTCTGCCCAATTAAGCCACAGGTAAGGTAACTCCAACTGCAGACACAGGAAATGGTTTTGGGTCTTCACACACATAGAGGACAATGAGAATGGGAGATCAGTGGCTCAGCAACTACAAACCAAAACTTTAATCAAACAGCGACCACAAACAAAGATGGAAGCAAAAGTGAAAAGAGGTCTGAGGAGAAAAGAAGGAGGGATTGACTAAATTTGGGGCTGTTTTCAAATAATCCCCATATAAATGATTCATCATGAGTATGATAGAAAGTAGAAAGTCATTTGGGAAAAATAGAAGATTATTGGAGAAGTCATGCTTGCAATTCAATTTTGTGACACAGCTAGCCATTGTTTGCACTGTCATTGCTGGAAAAAACTGCAAAAACACTTATGTCATGATTTGGCTCCTCTCTGGCTTTAGTATTTGCAAGTTGAACCAGGTCTGAACCAACACTAGTTTTAGTGACCAGACTAATAGGTTATAAAGCAACCTAAAACAGAGCCAGAATATCCAACACAGTTAGCACAATCTCATACAGGACTTTATCCATTGTCTTTATTCTTATAAGGTCAAGTGAGCAGGTGGAGGGTTTTAGTTGCATGTCCACGTTCCTGAGCAGTCTTTAATAACAGCAGCAAAATAATTTCAGACTATCAGACGGGAAGTATCCAAAGAGAGGAGCTTGCCCACATTCTGCAAAACGTAGTTTAGATCTAATCTGATGTTTATTAACTTGTTTCTGAAATATACGTCTAATTCTTCACATTAAATGTTGGTGTGATGAAGGGCTGACTTGTTTGGGCTGAACTGGCAATAGTTGAAAAAAAGCATTCTGGAATTATTTGGATTTGAATAAATAGCTTTGAAAAATGGAAGTGTCATGAAGTTTCAGTTACGTTTTTCGCCATTGGTACTTAGCCTTTCTAAATTTGACTTGCGTCACAGCAGCTCCATGTCCAACATCAACAGACAAATATCCAGACATAATACATGAAACACAAACAACAAACATTTAACATAACAGCACAATCAGTGAGAGAAAACATGCACAAAGAGCCTTCAGCGTGCATTTGATCTGGGATTTAGCTCTGTGTTTACTGTGAGGATTGACTGATGCACAAAGGAGTGTTTCAGTCTGACCTTATTGAATCGTGGGACCCTGTATCTCCGATTTAGATGGTAGCAGTTCATATTCACTGTTCAGAACCAACACATCCTCACTCCCAGGTGGGCCTATGTTGACGTTATGTCAAGTCCCCTGTGTCGGCTTTTTCCAACGCAAGGGGGCGGCCCTTAGCGTACATTTTCAACTTTCCGGGATGTCCATAGGCTTCTATATAGTTCCCTAAACGTATGTTGTAGACGACTTGAGATCGCGAGCGAATGCTACACGCAGATCCATTCTCACAGCGTTTATCAACCTTTTTCTTACTCAATTTCAAGCCACACTTATTATTTTTACTTCTTTATTTTAATTGAATAATGTAGGACTTTTGTTGCGGTCAGTTATGGGGAGAGTAGGGGCTCAGAATACTGAAATCTGTATCTGTATTAATGGACGTGCTGTTGTGCGATTGCGTTGAATTACATTATTCACCCACAGATCTATGGGTTGGGGTATTGTTCCGCACGGACATTTTAGTTAACCGGACTTCCTGTTTATGTGAAATACGAAAACAAATTTTAAAAATAAATCGATACTTTATTCCGAGTTTGCTTGATTTTCTCTTGGAGGTCATCACATAACGGCATTGTAATACACGGTTCGGCTGCATTAAATATTATATATCTGCTGTAGTTTGCTATTTATAGAGCCCTGATGAGAAGACTTCTAGACAAACATGAACAACTCCCGCCGAAACTGAATATGTGACGTGAATCATAAATATATCAGTAATTAAACAAAATCTTCAATTTTCTTCACAATACTGTATAAGTCTCCTGGCAGTATCAATACTAATTCGGCTGACTTTTATATTTGATCCAATCATTATATTGGTATATTTACACCATAACGGTGCACAGCTGATAGAAAGGGATACCTAGTGGTTAAAGCACGTTATTGAAATGTATTTTTATTATTAGATATTAACAGGAGACACAGACAGACAAACTAATAAGGCTTTATTTAAACATTAAAGAATACTTTAGGTTAAGGTCTTATTTTGAATAAGAAAAAAGCTTTGGGGTGATAAATATTAAGCCTGACAAAGTACTAATATATTGCTTTCCTTCAATGTTAACCACTGTATGTTTAAGCACTTATTTTAACTGATATTATACATATGTAGTATACTCTTATAAGATGTATGTAGATAGTATAAGAAATGTGCAGAATACGACAGTTTAATGGTGGAGGTATACACACATATTGATAGATGTCTTGTATGCACTGTTGAGGAACCTGCGACCCAGGTTTTTCATCTCCGGCCTTGTCAGGTATTGAACAATCAATAAATAAAGAACACAGAAGTATTAAATAAAACACAGAATTTGTGTGATTATACTAAATGATTTACAAATAAACACCACTGCATATTTACAACTGTTACACATGCTGATGTAACGCAAATGTTTACAACTTGGGAACAATAAAGTATATCTTATCTTAAGATGATCAATGGCTACTGCCAGATTTGCCTCTGAACCTTGACAAGTGCATGTTTCAGGCTTATCAATTAACAACAGGAGGGGTCACAGACATAAGACCAGCTGTTAAATAAAGCTCTTCTGACCTCAGCTGGCATGTGGGTATATATAATGCTGCCCATTATGGGCACAAGCAATTTTCACCCATGTATTAATTATATGTTTTAAATTTGAGTGTTTCCTATCCCCTAAACCTCCAGGGATGTACACAGTTTAATACTGGCAACTTCTTATTATGGGAAATATGAAAACGTCTTTTAAAACTACAACTCCGAGTAGAGACGTGCCATAGAAGTTAAACATGTTGCGAAACACACAATAGCCAGCATGTGTAGTTCTGGGGAAGGGGTTGGGGAGGGGGAGGGGGCGACGGAGTGGACCCGTTCAAATCCAGTTTTGGGTAGTCTGCCGTGGTACCGTCCCATTTCAAAGTGTTGTTCGACGCTCGGCGTAATCCTCGGCACACACTCAAACATCCAATCACAGAGCTTGAGGACAATCACAGGGTTTGTTAAGCGAAGCAGAGAGAATACTTACTTCCGGGTGTAAAATTCTCTAAAGCAACTACTATGAGCAGCTCTGACCCTCGGTCCTGACGGACTCCAACTTGTGTTTATTAATCAAAAAAATAAATAAACACAAGGATAATTATGTGTTATTGTTGAGTAAATAACAGTGTGTGGTTTAGAAAATAATATAAAATTAGAAGGAAAAAACGCAGAAACAATACAGATTTCAGTATTCTGAGCCCCTACTCTCCCCATAACTGACAGAAACAAAATTCCTGCATTATTCAATTAAAATAAAGAAGTAAAAACAATAAGTGTGGCTTGATATTGAGTGAGTAAAAGGTCGATAAACGCTGTGAGAATGGATCTGCGGGTAGCATTCGCTCGCGATCTCAAGTCGTCTACAACATACGTTTAGGGAGCTATATAGAAGCCTCTGGACATCAGAAAGTTGAAAACGTACGCTAAGGGCCACCCCCTTGCGTTGGAAAAAGCCGACACAGGGGACTTGACATCGCGTCAACATAGGCCGACCTGGGAGTGAGGATGTGTTGATGGTTTGGGTCAGAGATGATGTTGTTGGACAGCCTCACTAGGTTGTTATGGTAGGCTGAGTCATAGAGTCTCTGACAGGGTTGACCAACAATCTTTGAGCAGATTTTTGGATTTTAAAGCTGCTGAAAAACACTTGTACTAGGTAGTATTGCAGTACTGTAGAATGGACATGATCACAGATTTAAAGAACAACAGAGGACTTTCTCTGCTCGCCCCAAAAGACCTAAGACGGCGGAGAAAATTAATTCTTTGTTTTGTCCTGTTGCACAGATATTCAATGTGATCCTTCCATGACAGCAGATGGTCAATCATTACACCCAAGTATTTGTATGAAACTCCCTGCTTGATTTCATCTGTATCATGTATCCATGATGTCAATGGATTGGCTTGCTTTTTATAGTTGGTGACTAAACCATCACTAAAAGAAGGAAGGATCAAAGGGCTCGTTCTTTTATTGTTGCTTTTGAATTGCTTCATTCAGGAAACGACCAAACAAACCTGAGTAATGAGTTAGTGCAGGTAAGCTTAGGGACCTGACTTACTCAGGGCTGAATCACAAACATAATGACTCCACCGAGCTCACTAATGATGAGAGACCTCCACTGGATCAAAGAGCCAGGAGTTAAAGGAGAAAGTGGAAGATGGTTCCAGCCTCACTCTGAAACTTATTTTGTAAATTGTGTATGGCACATCTCATGAAAACTATTCCTAGTTTCAAGGAGCAATAAAGGAAAACTGAAAGCAGGCTGAGGGATCCTCAATTTAAAGTGTTAAAACCAACAAGGCACTGTGCAGAACGAATGTCGGATCCAGGTAAAAAGCCTCATTATGCTGAACCACAACACAATGACTACATGTTTGCATTTATCTTTTTTTTGTTCAACTCCAACATAACAGCCGCGGCTTCACACTGTAAGCTGTATCCTGTGCAACTTCCATTCGAGCAGAGCAGATCCTCTGGTCCCGAGGCAGGTGGCAGACATGGTCAAACTGAAGAAAACCCCATTGTTTTGCTCTTTATGGAGTGAGTTTATAATATTGTCAGTGTTGGATAAAGCATATTTAGTTGCAAATAAATTCACAGGAGAGAAATTATCAGGAAAGTCCCAATTACTGCAATCTGAATCTAAACAACAGATATTTATCCCTTAAATCCTAATGGTCACCTGTTCTGTATATGATGAACGGCTTCAGGTAATCTGACGTTTTACTGTTTCTGGTGTTTCATATGCACCCTTTTCAACAGATTTTAAAAGTAAAAGTTAATCTAGGAGCCGTAATTACAATAAAGTGTTAAGTCATTAAAAAAAAAAAAGTATACTTACAGAATTAAGTGATGATCACATGTAATCCTGTGGTTCTGTGATAATGATGAATGTACTGATCATAGCTGGGACTTGATGTTTCAGCTGTGAGGAACAGAGCGATCCATCAAGTGCTTTTCCTTGGGACAGGACAGTGTTTGGTGCACATATGAGCACCAGAGTTGGGGTGACAGCTCGTGGACTTCGTGCACAGCATCCGGTTGGTGCCATCCAATCCTCGGGGAGGGTCGCGTCCTCAGTGCCAGCCCCTGAAGAGACACAGGAGGTCACCCCTCTGGAAGAATGCTGCTTCTCATTGCAAAAACAAAGGCTGGGATTGTCAAAGCTGATGGCAAGGGGATGGGTGGTGGAAGGGGGGGGGGGGGGAGGCAGCCGCGGCCAGAGGACTCAGGACAATGAAATAAATCACATAAAAATGTCAGTCGCACAAATGAAATCCTTATTGTACATGAAGCAGGATCTGAAAAATGTAGTCATGCAGAACATGGGTGCGGTTTATCTGAGGCACAAGCAGCTATAGACACATGGTTCACCAGTCCAACACTGAGGGCATTTCTATTCATTTTTACTTTAATGTCCTTGCATCTGAAAGGAAGTGCACTCTCAATGGAGCCCTGTGCTTGAAAATTCTAATAATGGAATAGGGAAAAATATTCCTCTAATCAAAAAAACTCAACAGGTAGCGATGACGGAGAGCACTGTAAAAGCATCAGGCTGCATCATTGATTTAAGAGGATAGGTATATAATGTAATGTGACAGTGCACACGTAAGTGAGCAGGTGGTTTGGCTTGGTGTCTACAACCATTTAAGCTTTAAAATCTAGCCTACTGTATTACAATTTGAGAATAGTATTTTCATTCACCAGCATGAAGCTTTCTGAGGGTAGCAAATAGATTATTCCCATATCAGACATGATTTATTATTGCAGTAAATCGCATTTGTAATGCTACATTCAGATTTATATTGCTGAGGCCGTGCAGCTAAGGGGGGAAACCCATCTCACCCAAAAAGTGGGTTGACAAAAAATGCTAATTGTTTATGTTGTTTTTTGTTGAGCAACAGTTCACGGTTTCAGTTACTCAAAAGTGAGAAAGTGCTGCTTGTCCTTTTTAAATATTTTTATATTTTTGTATTTCTTTAAAAAATGTTGAGTACATTTTCCTGTACTGTCCACAGTCCTTTAACTTAAGTAATATTCTCAATGATGTACTAGTTGTTGTAATGGAGTATTTCAGCACAAATGTTAGTGTAATATTAGACATTAGGGTTGGTCAACTCATGAGCTAAATACATATGAGGTGGATTGATGGTAATTGAGTGGCAGCTGCTACTGATACTGTAAGAACTTTGCCTGATATGCTATGATACGATGAAAACATTACATCTACCACCACTCTTAGC
The DNA here is from genome assembly GCF_949606895.1 of Notothenia rossii. Lineage (NCBI taxonomy): Eukaryota > Metazoa > Chordata > Actinopteri > Perciformes > Nototheniidae > Notothenia > Notothenia rossii. The sequence goes on along the minus strand of NC_136907.1, from coordinate 29,472,059 downwards.
TAGGCATTGCAAAGAAAACACAGCCAAGTTAGCATTAATGGGGCGGTCCATTTGTACTGGGACGTGGAGTGGAGTATCTGAGTTTCCAGTTGGACATTTCAACTGGAATGCCCCCTGAGGTTGGACTTCCTACTTGGAAACTGGGAGACACCTCACCATACCCGGGATCATCATTCAAGATGGAGTCTCCGCATGTGAACAGTTAAAGAACACTTTGATAATATAACATATCTAGCTCTTCTGTGTTATTTGTGTCACATTAAATCAACTGTTCAGGTTCATCTCAATAAATTAGAATACCGTGGAAAAGTTAATTTATTTCATTAATTCAATTCAAAAAGGGAAACTCATATATTATATGGATTCATTACACACAAAGTTAAATATTTCAAGGCTTCATTTGTTTTAATCTTGAATATTACGGCTTACAGCTAATGAAAACCCCAAAATCGGTATCTCAGAACAGTTGAATATTGTGAAAAAGTTCAATATTGTAGACTCACGGTGTCACACTCTAATCAGCTAATGAACTCAAGACACCTGCAAAGATTTCCTGAGCCTTTAAATGGTCTCTCAATGTGGTTCAGTCGGCTTCACAATCATGGGGAAGACTGCTGACCAGTTCAGTTCAGTGGGTGTGTATCGCAGTGATGTTCGAAATGTCCCATATAGGCCTACGTCTGTTTCCGGTGACTGATATTTTGAAATTCAGTTCCTGACGGACGGCCAAAAAGTCAGAGATTATAGAATTAAACAAATAAATAAAAACAAGGATAATTGTGTGTTATTGGTGAGTAAATGACAGTGTGTTATTTAGAAAGTAATAACAAATTAGACGGAAAAAAAGATTTTAAAAAATGCAGATTTCAGTATTCTGAGGCTCTGAGCCCCATTTATTTTCCTCGCGGACGGCAAATAAAGTCTGACATTATACGGTTTAAAATAAAAACAATAATCGTGGCTTGATATTGAGTAAGAAGATGTTTTTATGAACCACACAGCTTCTGGTCTACCAAGACGCGACCGGACAAAAAGACGTGGTGCAGGCACGAAACATACTACCAATAGAAATACATTGCTTTGAAAATCGTTCTGTGTGACACGAAAAAAAGGGGAAAATCGTGTTGGTGAACAAGAATCAATAGATTAATGTTTGTGACTATAACACGAAATGCCGTGAGACTGGGTTGACGGTTCAGTTGGAACTTCAGAAGAGTCAGCATCCTGGTTGGTAGATCTTTCTCGGTGTATTGATCTGCTTATGCAGGGATCCCTCAGTTTGAAGTAAAACTTTGCCTTTGTTCTGAATCAGCTTTCAAGTGGCCAAAACAACACCCTCACACAATCTGACTCAGTACATTATGTGATCAAGAGCTCAGCTTGTTTAAAGTAAGCCTTCAGAGCTTGTTTAAAGTGTAATGGTTTGCTGTTGAATGTCCTGAACTTATGCACAATAAAAATAGGCATTGTTTGTCAGATATTAATTCTAGAACTAACTATACCAGCAAGAACCATTTAAAGTGTTGAAGAACAGACATTTAAGTCGCGTCACTCTGTAAATTCAGAAATAAGACGTTTTTAATTTTGATTGTGCTTATCTGTTTCTAGAACACACATGGCTGACTCTTGTACAATGTGTAAAGTATTTGGTCTAGTCGTAGTAATACAGTTTTTTTCATTAAACTCACAATTATGTTTACTGGAGGGCAGCCATTTTTCCTGATATTGCTACATTGTGAACAACAAAACTTGTCTGTAATTCAAGCTGATCAGTTCCTATCTGTTGTAGCTTGTCTGGTTCAACTCACACAATGATAGTAGACCCAGCTAAATATCCATAAAGAGAAAGCATCAAAGACAGATCGAAGAAAGGAAAGCTCCAGACCTTAACTGTAGCTCAGCATCCACTTCTCTCCATGTCGAATATTCCTCTCCTGCCTCCGAGCTCAAATGATTTCATCCAGACAAGATTTAAGCCCTCTCTGCTGCCGTTTACGTCTCATCGGTGTCACTGCCATTCACACGTGTAAAACCCTGAATGAAGGACACGGCTTACAGGTGTGCATGTTGGGAATGTGCTTCCGAGCTCAGGCTGTTTTCTAGTGCTCGCAGACAGAGATGTGAAAGAAGCAGCTCAGTGGCATTGTACCCTCCCTTCCTCTGTTCTGCTCCCCTCGCTCTTTATTTCTCCATCACTCCTTCCTTTGCTAGCCTTTCGCCTTACAACACATGAATGCAAAGGGTCTGCCATTATATTGTATCAATGCTAATAATGATCTGATTCTTGCAGAGGTGTGAGTAGGAGAGAGACAGAAAAAGAGCAAAAAATATGCTTCCCTACACTGAATAACTGAAACATTCACTTTAATTAAATGTGTTATGTCAACAGATTTCACATAACTGTATTAGGTTAGTTGAAAGCAATTATAATGGGTTTAAATAGGTTCAACTTAACCTAAAACAGTTATGTGAAATGTGTTGACATAACACATTTAATTTAAGGGAATGTTTAATTTTTTTCAGTGAACCTGCCCACCATGATAGCTGATCTTGTCTCAGCCCATGAACCTGTTAAGCCCCATCCCCCCGCAGGCGGGGGGAAAATCGCAACATCTGCAAGAAACAGCGTCTGAGGGCTTCTTAACATTTAAAAACCTATGAATGTGTCATACCTACTTAACGGGAATAAACTCAGCTATCAGACAATATTAACCATTTTTAGCAAAACGAAACATAGGGGTAATAACAAAGGCTGTGAATTAGCCCTGTGCTAACACCCTTAGCACAGAACTCACATTAAAATACCCTTATTACTTATCGTATCTGTAAAAACAAGATATCGATTAGCAAGCTGAGATTGCACAGATTCGACAGGTATTGGTATCATTACTGACCGATCCAAACTTGCGACATGAGAAGCTAACAAAGACATCACACCACGTAGCATTAGGTAGCCAACACGGCAATATGTGTTACCTTTGTCGTTTTCTGATCAAAGGTTATCTTCAATGGCATTACAACGATAAAAACGCTGCTGAAGTTTAATCCATAGGTTAATCCAATGTGTCTGTGTCACTTTGAAATGATTTCTGATAATCCATCAGACATGAAACTAGTTTTCAGTTTTCAGATTTCAGAGCGTAAGATAGGTCTCGCTTTGGGCAAACTGCGTGCGCATAGCTCTGACTTCTCAATGGTAACGTGTATGTGGAGATTCCCCTTCGATTCTATTGGCTCTAACGGTTCAAAAGAGATGTCAATCATCAAAATCGACCAATGGGTTCCAGAGAAACGGCAGATCAGCCCAAATGATCCCAGAGGTGGAGTTTTTTGTGCTAAACCTCTCTAAAAAGGTCAAATGCCACTTTTTCTCATCAATCTTGATACAGGGTACTTATATGTTAAAGTTTGGTTTCCTAAAGCTTTTAGTCTCCGATCCCATCATTCATAGTGATTTTCACTATAAGTGATGGTTTATTTTTGGACGGACACTATAATTTAAAAAATGTCATGTTCAATCTGAATTTACTTTAAAACAAAACAATCTATATTGATTCTGACTCTTCTACATCCAACTCACAGGTTTATCATTGCTTTGAAAAAAAAAAAAGATTATTCATTTAACCCTTTTAGAAGTGAAGTTATTGTCACTTGTTCTGGGAATGTCATTTTCGAGCCTAAGACCTGAAAAACAGGCTTGGGGCTTAACAGGTTAAGCCAATTAAAATCGGCAAAGCCAACGGCACTACACAAATACAAACAGTGTCGTATAAATCAGGCGAAGCCCACATTTCTGACAGCCTGGCCCAAAGTTTGAGTTATGAGAGCCCAAACGAATTAAAAAAGTGAAAAGAGGCTGATTAACTTACAACATTACATTAAAGTATCGAAAAAAACGTGAAATCAGTCATGTTAGCAATGGCAAACAACAATTTGAATTTATGGATGAAGCCACCTAGAAATTCCCTGCCATTGTATATTCCCGAAGTTCTATTTCGTCCCTACTGACCGCCAGAGGCGGTGCTTTAGCACTGGATATGTCCATTGCATGCATGCACAGTTTGAGTACCTAATAACAACAAAGTTCCCTGTGACCCACGTGACTACGGCTACATAGGCCGGCGTCATTAGTGGATCGGTTCCTTTTCATCTTCTCGCTTCGCGAGAGTACCGCGGCTACATTCTTGTAGCCTTCAGCGTTCAGGTTTGAACGTTTGATCTGAGGGATTTCTCTTGTGCCCAAGCTATCACTAGCATTTGAGTCCCAGCTTTAGCTGCGTCTCTCATTCAATTTAGTATGGAAAGTCCAGTGTGCCATATTTTGCCCGTTTTTTGTTTAGATGCAGAGAGTAAGGTACTGGCCATAGTTACTACTGTAACTACGGTCCTAGGCCATGTAAGCACTGGCCATGGTTACTACTGTGACCATGGCCTACGGTTCTATGCGGGCTGTTCTATTCCATAGAAGCTAATTATCTGGTCTTAATATTTGTGTTTTGACTTGGTTGCTTGATTGTTAGCAGGGGGGTGGGGGAGGAGGCTACCCACTCCTCTGCTCAGAGCTCTCTGCAGGGCACGGAGGACGCCTTCATGGCGGCCATTATTCGTGCGGCCCTGGTACGCAGCTTCAGGTTCCGCAGGCCGACTCGGCTCAGGCTAGCGCCTTTTTCAGGCATAACCCTGCCCCTTTTCACTCCTTCAGAGGAGTACCTGAGGGAGCTCAATGCATGCTGGAGAGACACCAGGGCCCTCTCCCACTCTGCTGCCAGGCAGGATCCGGCGAGGGTGGGGCTGGGTCGCTTGCCATCCATTGAGCCTGCCATCGCCTCCCCGATTCGGGCTCCGGATGCCAGGTGCCCTCGGCCTCAGTGCGGGGTCACAAACGAGCTGCTCTGTAGGGCCTACGACACAGCGGCACGGGAACTCCCTCTCCCATCTGATACTGGCTTTCTCTACCTCTCTACAGCAGGCTCCGGCTGAGCCTTCTTTGCTGGGCCTCAGTGATGCATTACTGTAAGCCTTTGCCCTAATGTCTAGGGAATGGGGACGAGTTATGCCCTTATTGGTGCAGACTCGTCGCCAGGTTTGGCCTGCTCAGTCACCACTGTCGGAGACATGTCCTCCGTAGTATGCCAGTCGAGCTAGGGGAGCTGTTTGGGGCAGCTGCCCTGTAGGCACTGGAGCGTGCTGCCCAAGCTAGGCAGACCAGGCAGCAGCTCTCAGGTCTTCATAGGCCTGTGCCCACTCCCAGCAGGCCCAGGGGCCCCTCTAGCAGCCGCTCTCAGCCACCAGCTTACAGTGGTGGTCTGCGCAGGTCCCAGCGGCCCACTCATCCACCTCCCGGGGGCTTTCGTGCCGCCCGGCCTTCTAGGCGGCCTCGTGCCTCAGAGCCTTACCGGCGCCCCCGGTAAGGCTCTGAGGCCTAAGGGAGTTAGGCCCCGAGACTCTCTGGGATGGTCGTCGGCTGCTTTCCCAGCAGCAGCTCAGTTACTGGGCTGTCTGTACTTCTGGCCCGTGGGTGGTTTTCACCTTAACCCAGGGGTACGAACTGCAGTTCCGGCCCCTAGCCTTCGTCCGGGCCAAAATGACAGTCGTCAGCGATCCGGCAGAGAACCTAGCTCTGGCCCAAGAGTTGTCTGTTCTTCTTTCCAAGGATACAATCGAGCCAGTTGACCCTCTGCCTAGCCCAGGAGGTTCTACTCGGCGTACTTTCTCGTGAGCAAGAAAGTCGGCGGATTTCGCCTGATCTTGGGCCTCAGAGGAATCAACAGATTCCTGAAGGTACTGCCACTCTATATGCTCACCACAGCAGATGCACAGCCGTGGACTTGAGGGATGCCTACTTCCACATGGGCCGGGCAACATGGTGCCTTATATTCAGTCCCTCCAGCCCTTAGGCAGGCTGCCTCGGCCATTGGGCCCTTGGGCCCGCTGTCGTTGCGCCCCATGCAGATGTCGCTGAACAGCCTTCACTTGGACGCCAAGTGGCACAGGCGCAGGAAAGTCAGGATGTCGCAGCGTTGCCTCCACTCTCGGTCACACTGGACGGGCAGGGCCTATCTCCTGATGGGCGTGCCCATGGGCACCATCGCATCCCGCCAGGAGACCGTCACCATAGGTGCAGGTCTCTCAGGGTGGGGTGCAGGGCAGGACCGTTCAGGGTCAGTGGTCTGCCCAGGAGGGTGCACGCACTTTCTACCCCAACTGGGGAGCAAGAATGTGCGTGTTCCTTGGGACAGCATGTACGCTGTTGCCCAGACAGCATTCCCTTCTAGACAGTGGGCATTCTCACTCCACTCTGAATTTATGTGGCTGCTATTTCTGCCCGACATATTTGGGTCGGCGGCGCCACGGCGGGGTGCCACAGGTCGGTGTCCCTCTTCCTGAGATGAGAGGGGCTTTACGGCAGCATCCCCCTAGCACCCCGAGGGCTCCGGTTTGGGACCTGTCCCTGCTGCCGGATGCCCTATCATCTCCTCCCTTCGAGCCCCTGGCCCAGGTGGAGCTTAAGTGGCTGTCCTTAAAGGCAGCATTTCTGCTTTCCATGACCTCAAGGAAACGAGTTGGAGAGCTACATGCCCTCTCCGTGAGCGATACATGCCTGAGGTGGAACTCCGATGGCTCTGGTGTTGCCCTCTGGCCGAACGTAGCGTTCCTGCCTAAGGTGCTTCCACTAGCTCACTCCAATAGGCCTATCCAGCTGGCGCGCTTTAACGGCACGCCTGAGTTGCTGTGCCCCGTGCGTGCCCTAGAGGCGTATATTGGTGCTACGGCCCATATACGACAGTCAGAGCAGCTCTTTATTTGCCATGGCGGCACGAGAAGGGGCTGTGCTCTCTCCAAGCAGCGGCTGTCCCACTGGGTTGTGGATACAATCTCACATGCCTATGGGGCCAGTGGCCGCCCCCCGCCATCAGGGGTGAGATTTCACTCTACAAGGAGCATCTCAACGTCTTGGGCTGACCTGAGAGGAATGTCCCTGGAGACCATCTGCGCCTCGGCGCCGTGGGCATCGTCTGGCACATTCTCCAGGTTCTACCGGGTCAATGTCGCCACTCCCCATCCTTTGGGCGTGGTCCTGTTGCCGAGCTCCGCTGCTTCCAGTAGTGAGCAATGGCTTGGATTCTTCATGACATGGTTGGTATAGGTCATCCAGTGCGAAAGCACCGCCTCTGGCGGTCAGTAGGGACGAAATAGAATGATAGTTAAGGCTGTAACTACGGTTCTATGAGTCCCGGATGACCGCCAGAGTTTCCGGTCACTCAGAATTATTGTGTGCTCGCGAGAAGATTCTGGGAACCGATCCACTAATGACGCCAGCCTATGTAGCCGTAGTCACGTGGGTCACAGGTGACTTTGTTGTTATTAGGTACTCGAACTGCGCATATGTGCGATGGACATATCCAGTGCTAAAGCACCGCCTCTGGCGGTCATCCGGGAATCATAGAACCGTAGTTACAGCCATAACTATGCTAACCTATTAGTTCTCTGGCCAGGTAAAATGCTGTTTTCCTGAGATGTTGCTTTGAATTTAGCTGAGGTCTTGTACTGTTAAAGTTAGAGAAGCGTCAATCAAATTAATTAATCGTCCGGTTTACTTTTCAAGCCAATCAAGCACATGGAAAGCACCCGGGACTGAGGAAGAGATGTTCTGACCGGCAGGAAGTCGGCACTTACATTGGCACACTTTAATCTGGTTACAACCATCTGACAGTTTGGAAAAGGGTTTTTGTTTAATTTACCAGAAAATTGCTGAAAAACCTCTTTAGGACAGCACTCCTACTCAGACACCTAGTTCTGTATGGTATGGTTTCTGGTTGGGTTCTGACTATGATTCAGGCTCCATGTACAAATTAAGTTCAGCAGGGTTAGGGTTACGGCTAGCAGAAGAGATGAAACCTAATTATTTTTCAGTTTGAGTATCATTTTTGATGTCTCTACCAAAACAATCAAATCATCTGCTTAAACATGTAAGACATACTTTTTGTCGATCAAAGGCTCGATGACTAGAGAGTATAAATGCCAAAGAGAGAGCATCCCTGCCTCAACCACCTTTCAATGCTAAAAGAAGCACTAAGCCCACCAATTATTTTCAGAACACTTAATATTACTATCAAGAATCCGGATCTTAGATTTAACATCTGGTTTGAACCCAAAAGCAGCTAAAATGTGCCATGGGTGTTTGTATTCAACCCTGTCACAAGCTTTTTCTCAGTCTATGAAAATAAGACTATAGCCAATGAACTACAGTTAATTGGCTATGGTCTTATATCAATGTAAACAATGGGGGACAATGTAAACTTAATTCAGTCCAAAATATCCAAATTAAGTTTACATTGTCCCCATTGAGCCTGCTGGGTACATAGTAAGTCTGGTCAGGATGAATGAGACGCCACCTCTCTAATTCTCCGGGCTTCCAGTGTCTTGAACAGGATCTTGTAATTTCCTTTTATTTCCCTTATTTTTCCCTCCTTCTACCTGTCACTCTCTTTCTGCATCATGCTGTCAGGACACAAGGGAAGGTTGTGACAACCTGAACGTCTGGAACAGTAGGAACTGGAACCAGGTGGGGCTCCGGAACCTCCGGGTCCTAAGGAACCAGGACCGGAGGGGCTGGACCCCCCCCCCCCCCCCCCCCCCCCACAGCCACAGCAGCACGTCGCTTTGCTCCAACCTTCTCCGGGCAGGCGCTGATCATGTGGCCCTTTTCTACTTCGGAAAACATTTCAAAATGTGGTGCAAAGCTAAGCACAATGGCCACACATAAAATCACCCACACACAAACACATATTGCCCTCAAAAGCCTCAAATGAACCATAGAGGATGAGGAGAAAGATAGGTATAATTTATCAGATGTGCACACTTTGTATGAGACTAAAAAAGAGAAAGAGATGGAAAATTACCAAGACACTGATTTAAAAAAGATTACAAAATCACCTTTAAAACGAGGGACGCGGTGCCATTTTTGGACATTGAGAGATCACCACAATTGATCGATTAATTGCTCCTTTTCCCTGTTTTTTAAAGGTTTGACATTTAAAAAAATGCTAAACTACTGAGGGTAATCCAGCAAATGTAAGCCTAACCTTTACTAAATAATTGTTTGTTGCTGTGCATGATGTGACACCCCCGCATTTTGAAGATTTGATTAAAATCCAAGTTCCTTAATGTAAAAATTGGAAAGAAAACCGCGGTTGTGTGCACATTAATAGACCCTGTAATGCACTTGAATAATGGCAAGAAACAAACAATGTTTCATGTAAGATTTGCACGTCAGGCAACAGATTATGAAGTGAAATAAGCCCCTCTGAAGCCGTCACTCATGTGCAGCACTGTGACAAAGCTAAGATGTATACACTGCTTTCTAAAAGTAGTTTACAATCTCTCTTTACACCTTCTCTATACAGTAAGTGATTGTCTGAAGTACTGTAGGCTTCTATATTTGTACTGTACTGAGTAATGAGTTTGGACTCCTTTGTTTATGCTGGGCTCTGGTTTCATACAGAGGGTGAAAAGAGGTGCTGCAGTAAAGAAAAATAAAGAGCTTTTGAACATTCAAGCATGCAGACATGTCACAGTAGAGTCACACAATACTAATATCAACCTGAAAATGAGCATAATATGGCCCCTTTGACTTAAAAAATGGACATGACTGTAAACCTGTAAAAAACAGCACCAAACTCACATACATGACTTTGTACACCAACAAAGTGTTTTGTGCCTTTATTTTAGTGCTTAGTTCACAGCTTTGTAATGTGAATGCTAAAAGTGATGATTGGATGCTTTATAGTTATCGACTATATTCTGTTTCTTTCTACATTTCTACAGTTTGCCTTGCAAGAGGAACAAGTAGGTCAAAGCGCCCTTGGACCCTGAAAGCCGTTAGACAGACTTTCAGATCTCATGGAAGTTTTCCTCTAGAGGGGTGAATGAGACATACAGCACATTCCTGCTCATTAGTCACCTTTATGCAGGTTATTTCTAACATTGAAGGTTGTGATTGCCAAAGAAAGTCCCTTATGAGCAAGCATCATCTAGCCAACTGTTTTACTGCCACTGTTACCAGAGAGCAGCTTGCACACATTGTAGAAACGGTGGTAAAACGTAGTGAGGAAGGGAGAACAAGGCAAAGGAAGTTGCAAAAAAGCAAAAGGAAAGAGCTGAGCCAAGCTGACTGGCCTGGTATGTTGTCTCTGGTTTTCCCTGTGGGCACACTGTATGTCCATTCATCCTTCTCCAAGTAGGAGCGAGGCTTTCCCAAACCAGCAAACAAATCACTTCCCTAGCTCAATTGGTATTCTGTGACTGGTTGTCCAGTCTTTGTGTTGTGAAATGAACAGTGGAATAACAAACAGATTCAAGTTGCAGATGCGGTACCCACAGGTGACTTTGACCGAAACTACGATTTATGCACACATGGAATGACATGTCCTACATTGTTAAGGCACCAGCATGTAGCATTCTGCTGCTTTTTGCATCCCACGGTTCAATAACTTTTAAATGATCTTATTGAATTCTTATTTATCCATTTGGTATGTTTTAGCTATAAAAAAAATGTTTTCTTGTTCATGGTGTTTTTTGAGTAGGCTGTCATTTGAGAGATGTAAGATAAGCTATTGTTTAGGGCTAACCAGACTAGTTGTTAGCCTAGCTGTGTCAAGCTACTGCGTGTTTTGCTAAAGCAACATTATAAGTCACTTTATTATCAATGTGTTGTCAAATGAACAGCGGAAGGACAAACAGATCAAGTCTGCAGAAGTGTTTCACTTACCAAGAGGTGACTTTTACTACTCGTCATGCACACACAGAATGACTTATTATTATTATTATTAATTGACACATTGCATTTGAAACTGTCATTGTTGTGGGCGGGGTCAGAGTTCAGGGACATTTTTCAGTCCCAGTCCATTCCTCGTAGCAGTGGAACTGTTTCTGCCAAGCTGCTGATGAATTATTTTAGAAATGATTTTGCAATTTTTACCAGCTCAACTTATTACTGAGGTGGAGGCAGAAATCTCACAAACGTATGACTTGTATTCGGGATTGTGGGAAATAGTATTTCGATCTCTCTGTCTGTACACACAAACGGAAAGATTGACAATGAAGTTGACTTTGACTTACAGTCCGAGCATATTAAACCAAATCTACAGGAATATCTTCATTATAAAGAGGAATAGTGCACCAATCAGCCTTCAAGACATTGTCTTTTCACATTTTGTATCACTTGTTGTGGTCACTTTTATCTTGCATAATATGAAAGATAGTGCTTCTGCCCATTATAAAATATAATATGATGACTTTTGTATTCTCAGCCATGACAAAAACAGGAAGACACAGAATGGATGCTGTTGAATAAAGGTGTATTTATTGTAAAGAAAAAGCCACATATTATCAGTCTGTCCATCAGTAACACCAAAGGGCAGGATGATGATCCAGGAGAGAGAGAGGAGCTCTGACTCGGAGACTCCGACCAGGCAGCTCCTGTGATGCCTTCAGGGACAAACGAAAATAGGAACAGGTAAAAGCATTCCTGATATCAGAGGTGAGGCAGGGGCTGTCACAATGGCCTTTTTTGTGATCTACTATACTGTGAGTTTTTATCAAGTGCTATATTATCAATTATTTGTAATGACAGCCTACACTATGACTATTTAAACACATATTACATTTTTTGTTGTTGTATCGCATAATATAATTTGACTCTTTAAGAGCCTACTTTGTTGTCAATACGTTTTTATGACATACTACAACATACATTTTCTCTGAGCTACCACATTATGACTTTTTGTGACATTATTATTTATGACATACTATATTATCAATTATTTTTTGAGATGCTATACTATGATACTATTAACTATTTTATCAATTATTTTAAGACATACATTACTGTAACATTGTTATGAAATTCTATTTTATGGCTATTTAATTGTTTTACTGCTTTTTTATGACATACTATGTTATCGTGTTGTGCTCTCCTGACCTCTAGTGGCGGAAGTTGTGTAGAATTGTCTAATACACGTTTTAACTCAGGTTAATATTCTGATATTGTACTATTATACTAGTTTGTACCTCCTAACACCCTTAACCTGTCATAAAGATATTATATGTTGACCTCACTAGGTTTTTAAATACCCAAATATAAATTCTAAATGCGTGCATATGTGTGTGAGACATCCAGGCAGTGATCATCTCCCACAATGCACCAACAGTTCAAACTAATAGGAATAAAACATGTCAAAACGTATCAACATACAAAAAATAACAATTTCAAATGTATCCATAAACTGCTGAAGAAAATGCGAGCTGGGGCTTCCTTCACGGAGTGGTCTCTGTGGGGGCTCCTCGGGGCCTCTGCTCTTCCTCCTCTGCCTCTTCCTCCTCCTGGCAGCCTGTTAGAGAGGAACAGAGGGAGAAGTGAAGGAGAAGGTCGGACAAGGTCACTCCTCGTCCTCTCAGACTATATCACTGCCTTCAGTGGTGGAGTGAGGTCAAGTACATTTACTCAAGTACTGTACTTCAGTATCATTTTGAGGTCCTTGTTATTTTTTTTTATTTTTTTTTTATATATATATATACATTACCTGATGTTTGATCCAGCGACTCCTGGTCCTTTCATCAGACGGGAAGCGATAGAACGAGCAAGAGGTGATTACTGTTGTGATTACAACCTGGTACAAAGCACACAGGCCTCTTGTAAAAGTTCATTTATTTTAGCAACCTCTTATATTTATTGGAGGGAATAAATCAGTTATGACATCTTCTTCTTCTTCTTCTTCTTCTTCTTCTTCTTCTTCTTCTTTGCTTTAATTGCGAGTCGCAAACACTTGGAGCATTATCGTCTATGACATCACTTACGCGACCCAGAACGGGATCTGGGATTTGTTGTCTTTCAAGTTGCGTATTTTTCATCGTCTTATATTTCAACAGTTTTACGACAAACTGTGACTTTTTTGACATGGAAATTATTGTTTAAGATTGACAAACATCATATGTGTAATTTGTGGCACAATTCAAACGGGATCGAAAGATAATCTTTCTCTCCGCGGCGCCGTTTCCTTGCGACTAGTCCCTCCCACCAGTGAAGCATGGAGAGACGCAAGGAAAACACGAGAAGCAGGGAAATTAGTTTTAAGAGCAATGACGTCCTTTCCTCCGGAGCGTCACAGCGTCACAGCGTGACGCCGCACAGCTGATCGTCTGACAGCAGCTCTGTCCCCGTTATTTTCACAAACACCCCCACCTACACATTTACTGACACAAACATTTTTGTATCATCTGTTGTAGACCCAAATAAATCAAATCAAATAAGAACTCATTCTCAAAAAAGATAAACGCCATTCTTAAAATGTATAAACGAACATTAGTTGGATTAATATTGATTAGAGTGCACAATAGAAATCAAATAATTGAGAGAAGAAAAAGAGATATGTTATCTATCAAAACCCAGTTAGATTAACATTCATTGGATTGCACACTTTGTTTGTTTGTTTGGATATTTAGCAAATTAACATTTTAAATAGCACTTAATGACTGACTGAATGGAAATGGCAATAAATTAAAATGTATAATGAAAAAAGTGATCATGAACATTTTTCCAAAAAATGAATAAAATGATTTTTGACCACTTTGTTGTTCAGATATATCACATATTTGTAACTAAATTATACATTAATTGAAACAAAACACGGTATAAACTGAGGCGTGACTCCCGTGAGGTTCATGTATTTTCTTCACTCCGCTGGGAAACTGCTCTCATGTCAAGAAGCATCAGATCAGTGCATGCGCTGCATCGTCCAATCAGTGAGCGATACACAGTAAGGGGCCGGGGCGAGTGTCTGAGGATTTCATCGAAGAACGGTCTGGTGGTTCCTCGATTATAGCTCCTCTATTATCGCTCCTCGGGCCTCCGGCAAAAATAAGGCCATTGGGACGCTACTCAAGATGGCGCAGACAAATCAACTTCCGGTGAGACAGAGACCAAGGAGCTAGGAAATAAAAAATAAGAGAAGTGAGAAAGGGACATGGGCGTAGGGTCTGTGACGTCACCCATAGGATTCTGCAGAGTTGCCGAGAAGCCCTTAGTAGGCGGAGTCGGCCACTAACGGCTCGAAAGTGACGTCAGAGTTCAACTCCCGCCTGCTCCAAATAAGGGCAAAGAGGCGGAGCTGAGGCGGGACCTCCTGCCACCGAGCTGGAAGTTACAGAGCTAGCTGAAGCTACCAAGCTAAGCTAACATGCTCCCCATCTGCACACTGCCGTCGCATTTTACGTTTCTAAGGTAAGCGTACATGAAACTATTCAGCAAAACTATAAATAATAATCTAAGTTATTGAGTGTTTAGCATAATACTTCAGAACAGGGGCGCCGTAAGGGGGTGAAAAGTTAGGACGATTCTAAGGGCCCGTGACTGACAGGGGCCCCAAAATGTTTAGAACATTACGAAAACATTATGTAAGTAACCTTCCATCCATCCTCAAGAATTAACATTAATAGAACGTTATATTGATAAAGTACTCACTAAACTTACGATTCATTTAACTTATTTTCTTCCAAAAGTTAATTATCCAAAGCCTCTGTACACCCCCTTCTATTTACATGTAATGGTTTGGTCCTGCCTCCAAACGTGCGGCACCTGCACTTGCAGTCAGAGAGTGAAAGCGTGTGTTGGTTGTACCCTATGGTTGTACCATGTCTCAACGACTCAAAAAGTTAGGCTCTAAGAAAAGAAGAAAAAGGAGAGAAAGACAAGAGAGAGGGACTAAAGTTTTTCACAAGAAAAGGTTGGTGTGGCCCATGAGTGGTGGAAATTAGTCTGTTAGCTAATGTTTTGTTTTAACTGAGCTGATATTAAAGGTGGGGTAGGTAAGTTTGAGAAACCGACTCGAGATACACTTTTTGTTATATTCCATGGAATGCTCTTAACATTCCGATAGCAATGAATATCTTAATTGCTCTGACAAAAAATCCATAAAAAAATGGCATCTGTGGAAGCCGTAGTACTGTAAAAAGCACGACCAATCATTTTAGCCGGACCGGCTAAAATAACTGGATGGCCTACCTGCCTGTCAGCCTTCCATCTGTGCACAAACTTATCTTGTGCCCTCATTGGTCATGTGCGCGTTCGTGTGTGTTGGAGGAGGGGCTCTGTAAGGAAGTCTGAAGGAAGGGGCAGATTTTTTTCGGTTGTGTACTTTCAAATTCTAGCGCACTCGAGCTGGTTTCTCCATTCTTACCTACCCTACCTTTTAATAAATGAAGGCACATTTTTAGCGCCTATTCATACTAAATCAGTTGTCCCTCCCCCTGGTGCCAGGACCAACAGATCCATCTTTAGGCTCAGCAGCCCTGTCCCCCCATAATGCTGAACCTGAACCAGCTTTTCTCCCAACTGAAGGAGGTGAGCAGCATAGTGTTGAATGAAGGGAGACTGGAATACAATATATATATATATATATATATATATATATATATATATATACAGGGCTCGACATTAAGGACTGCCCGATGGCCCGGGGCCATCTAGTATTTAGCTCGGGCAATGAAGCCTCACCTGCTGGTTGCCCGATCGGGCAATCTATTATACCAGTATCATGCAGCTCGCGGATCCAGTAATGAGTGACCCGACAGTAAAACTAAACATATCTATAACTAGTTTAGGTAGTTTGAGAGGTAATTAAAATAGCTACGTGTGATGTTCTAACCTGAAGTGTGTGTTTTGTTCCGCTCACCGCTGCATGTGATCATGCAGAGCTGCGTATCGACTCGTCAGCAGCAGCTGATCTCTCTCTCCCGTCAGATTAGACTTCACTCGCGTTTATGTCCATATCGATCAGATCCAGCTAGTTTTAGCTAATGATATGACTACCTGCTTATTAAAAGACATCGTGACCTTAACAATAAGTGTCGCTATGCAACTGGGTGAGGCCACAAAGTATAGCGCAGCATTATGCATTTGTTTACATGCCCACCGGAACCCCGAGGCATTAGCAACAGATCAACGCACAATCAACCCATACAGCACATCTCTTTCTCCACATTAAGTGTTACACATTAGACTACTTTGACTACTTTTGTCTGTCACATACTCTTCTTGTCTGTCACATAAGTGGCGCAACTGAAGCGGTATTGCGCTAAAGGGAAATTATTTTGACCGGACATTTTGACCGAAGAGATTTAGATTTGCTTGCTAACGGGAACTCTGACGTCGCCATTGTGTGTGCTTCGAGGATGCACTCGGCTGCTCGGGTCTGCTCGGTCAGCTTCTGGATGAGGAGGCATTCCTTCGACCAATTTACAGGAGATGACATTACAAACCTTTTTAACAGGGGCCATAATAGCGTAAATAATGTTTGTTTTGGCTGTTATAACTGCATGTAATGTTTTCTACTTTTTTACATCTGGGAAGGCATTTGCCTTCATCTGATGGAAAGTGTCTTGACCAACAACTTAAGTATTTATTATAGCTATGCAGGGCATGCAAGCGAGCAAACACAAACAAGTGAAATGAAGAATACAATTGAAATTGTAATATTGTGGTGGTTCATCTTATAATTCAGTCTAGAGAATGCACCAGACAGCATCTAAGACCTGCAACAATCTAAATGTTCTAGGGGGAGGCCCCCCAAACCCTTCGTGCGTCATTTCGTCCGTGCGCATTTTTCAGGGCAATCTCTATTGGGCTCAGGGCCATCTGTAAATTAGCTTAGATGGCCCACAGGGCCATCTAAGCTAATTTATCCTTAATGTCATGCACTGATATATATATATATATCAAAACAAAAACATCTAATTTAAATTATACATTTCAAACACAGTATTTTCCCTCATAGCCAATGATCTATACAAAACAAAAAACTGCTTTTAGTCTATTTAGGATGATGGACAGTTTGAAGCGTTGAGTGATCAGTCTGTATTAGGTAAACAAAATGTTAATCACCAACATTTTGGTTATGATATTAATACTAATGTTATTATATTAAAGCAGGGGTGGGGAACCTCCGGCTCCCGGGCCGTATACGGACCGCTAGACCATTTGGTACGGCCCTCGAGGTAATTTATAAACAAAGTGGCCTGTGCCTGGTGGTGGGGCCCAATGTGATATATTTTCATGGGGCCCAAAATCCCTGGCGGCGCCCCTGCTTCAGAATCTTAAAATCCCTTAACGTGTGTATGCAATTGGGCTAAATTCAACACTGGAGTCAAGCAAATATTAATATGTTTGCATGACATTAGTTATTTATATTTTGATTTGATTTTGACCACATAATTATACGTTTAATACATTTAAGTCAAGCTAAGGTACATGTGATGGTAGCTAGTTAGTGCTCTTACATGTGAGGCCTCCTCCAAACAGCATAATAACCAGACTGTATCATTAAAACCAAGTACTAGTTCTAGATCCCTGACTTTGGACAAACAATTCAAACGACAAAATGTATTTAAACACCAATCTTTATTTGAATGTGCCTCTTAACCTGATATATTAGTTATACAGTAATAGTATTGACAATCTACAAAAACTGAGCAACTCAACAGTCAACTTTATATTTGTTATTGTCTAAAGCATTTATTATTTTCATTTTCCCCCTCTCATATTCAGTGTGGACGGATTGAGACAGCGTGGTGTCCAGAGAGCTACTGAGACTTCAGGGAGAAACCTCCGTGTGATGGACGTCCTGTCTGTTGGTTTGGAGAGGACTGAGGGTCTTTCTTCAGCAAGGAGGACCAGGCCTGATGGAGGAGCTGATACCAAAGCTGACACCAACTGCATAGGCCTAGTCTGTCACTTTATTTGACTAAATGTGTTTACTTATACATTTAATAGGTTTACACCTTCTGTCCATATGTGCTTTTTATTTAAAACATGTTTGATTAACTTTTGGTTCACATTTCAATAAATGTCTATTTGCACTCCTTTGGTCCATTATTCTTACTGAAAATGTTAGATTACACATTCACATATGACTGAATATTGGCCCCATTTATTTGTGACGTTGCAAACTCTGCGGTACAAGGCACAAGTGTTGTGAAGCTCATAAAGTGAGGCAAATAGAAATAATCAGCTGATGGAATGTAGATGTGGAAATAGGTGCATTTGATTGTTGATTTCACATACACTACTTCAACATTAGCTTGTCTACATACTTGAGCATAGCCAATTTAAATTAACCTTAGCGATGCATACAGTTCCTATCTACATAATAAAATATCTCTCTAAGTTACAAGGATGACCTTATTTTATCAACCTCAAACAGAAGCCTTTTGTTGTACAGTATTATCCCACTTAACGCTTAACACTTGCCTATTTCGTTTTAACCTTTATATATACAGTCTATGATTTTAACTTGGAGGCTACGATTAGCATCATTAGCACCGATGTAGCTACCACTCGCTTACACGCTAACCCAAGCCTTAACATTAATTACGTAGTTGATTAAAATCATTAACACATAAATAAGTACTCGATTTTCACTTACCGCAAAACGGTATGCATGCACTGTCTGTTTTAACCGCAGAGCGAGTCACAATAGTCCGATATATAAGCATGAAGAACAAACAAACACGGCCAGGATCAAGTTGTGTTCCCTGGATGAACTGAGCAGGCAGAGTCCCAGTAGCTTCACGGAGCAGCTAGCAGAGAGACAAGAAGCTAGCAGCAGCAGTCACTTGACAGTGCTGTCACTCAATGTGACCCTGCCCTAATACAGTATATGCATAATTTTAAGGCTTAATATTAATTAAACAGATGAGTTGAGAAAAAATGCACCCCCCCAATCCATATTCATGAAGGGGGGATCTAACTATACAGAGAATATGTTTTTTTGAACCACGATGTAAACATGTTTTTTTCTGCTGTAAAGTTGGGCATTTTAACATGGGGGTCTATGGAAATTGCTCCATTCTGCAGACTGCTCCTACTGGCCACTAGATGAACTGCAGTGTCTGGCACTTCCGTATTGGCATCCCGGCTCTTCCCCAGAGTTTGCCGCTTGGTCTTAACACAAGATGGACCCAGTCCAGTGTAAACCAGATACAATCTAGTGCTTCCCCAGAGGGTCTTAACACAAGATGGACCCAGTCCAGTGTAAACCAGATAAAATCTAGTGCCTCCCCAGAAGGTCTTAATACTATATAATATTCATATTAATCGGGCGGCGCAGAAGATACACTATATACAATAGAAACACCACTCACATTCACCACGTTATCACCACAGACCAATCAACAAATCACTTCCAACGCTTGCACCTAATGTAAGTTATTGAACTATACAGTTTTTGAATTAAACAGGTAACTGTCTCACCTTTCGTTTAGGCCCAGCCAAAAACTCCTTTGTCTGCAGCCTAGTGTGATGCTAGTTAGCTTGTAGCCTCCCTGCTCCTCCAGGTATCTCCTCTCTCAAAGCCCACCCAGGGACGCCAGATGTTGACAATTCAGATTTCCCGGGAAATGTAAGTGTCGTGGTGGGCCCGCCCTGGTAAATCAAATGCCCGCCCAGAGACGTATGTCTGCCGCCGGGTCTGACCCCAAGTGATTTTGTTCAGGAACCGGGCCTGATTTATTGTGCCCCCCTCAGAAAAGAACTGGCCCCAGCCTGGCCCCCCCTTTCAAATTGGTCTATAACCGCCACTGCCTATCAGTAGTCTTTATATGACACGTTCAGGGAACCTCGGTTAACACTATGGACAAGGGACCAATAATATAGTGAAGAAGCCCCGCCTCCCCTGAAGATGCATTCGGGAACCATGATCTTGGTGTAGCTATAAAGCATTTGACAGTAGGCTACTGCCTGCAGAAGACTGGTGTCATGGTTCTGCCACAGTGGCTGCACCCTCCCCTTCTCTGTGTCTAACGGGGACGCGCTTAGGTGCTGCAGACTCGTGACGCGCATCGTCTGATTGTATGGATGGGAGCAGCGAGAGGCACGCGGATGAAAGGTAACAGCTTTGAAACCATGTCCTCTCTCAGAAACGCTAAACTGCGGTATAACGCAGCGTCCAGCATCAGTGAGTCCGGCTTTTCGGCGGCATTTAGTCAAACACAGCCCTGAAGGACATTCGGATACACACACAGCTCGCCACGAGTACCGTTAACACCGCTATCCGGTACAGGACGCTAGCTACATGGCCCCGTGTAGAGTCAGTGTAACAGAGCCTCGGTAGTACGCTAAAGCATGAATGTTATTGAGGTTGCGACTGGAAGTGATATCTAGCGGTCACACAATGTCTTGCTACTTAATCCTAACTTTAAATTACTAACAAAAGACTACGAGCACGTCGCTGTATTAAATTTAATCCTGTGTAGGACACCTGATTTTTGAATGTTGCTGACTGGAGACTTACACACAGCCATTGTCAGTAAGGACCAACTTTTATATTTCTTATTTTATTTCCTGAAATATACCAAGTACCAGAGTGTAGGAATACTTTTTTACAAGTAAAAGTCCTGCATTCAAAAACGTTACTCAATTAAAAGTACCAAAGTACAAGCACCAAAATAAACTTAAAGTAACAAAAGTAATCATGCAGATTGGCCCATTTCAGAATAATATATATTATATGTTTTGATTATAAGTATTGATGTGTCAATCAAACTGGTTAATGTTGAACTGATTTTAATTACTTTATTCACTGCTAATTAGCATGTGAATATACTCCAGGTGTAACTAAAGTCTTATTTTAGTTTTGATCATATAGCCAGGTACCAAAAAAAAAGGGGAGTGATTAGTAAAATATACATAAAGAATACTAACTAGGTAACATAAGATAAGAGTAAACAAGTTTAAATGATTTGCTATTGGTTGTGATCATATTCTAAAGATGTTTGGATTTTTGAAAAGTATACAGCTCCCTTTCATATGAGTGTTGAGAGCTGTATCCATGAATTCATTTTGTGCTCAAAGTGCACCAGATTGATGCTTTTCAGTTCAACATTTAAAAAAAAAATCTTTCCGGGGGTGCATGCTCCCGGACCCCCCTTGAGGAGGTGAGATCCACCCCCAAATAAAGCAGGTTAAAAAAATTATATTGCATACATTTTATTTCTGATTGTTTGTTATGTGGATGTGTAGTATTTGTGTTACTGTATGTTCAATAAAGGTGATTTAGCAAAATACACCTGTAGAGCCTCAAGAGCCTTTCTTGTGCTGGCTGACACATAGAAACATATTGGCGGGGCGCACTTCGCATGCACACACACAAATAAATTCCACGCGCTCCGCGCTCACATTTTCTTGGCCCGTGTGCCTTAGCACCGCTGCTATGACTTCCATCCTAGGGGAAACACTGACCCATCCCCTTGTGTGTTATGAAGGTTTTTAAGCCTGTAAACGGTCTGCAAAGTCACAAACCCTCAAAGTACACCCTGTAGCGAGTAAAGCTCTAACACCGAAAAGACCTGTCTATGCTGCCCCAGAACGCCTCGTTGGAGATTTCTCTTTTTCCATTGTTTTCTTCCTGGGTACAGTGACGTGCCCATACCCAAATGGACCCATTGGTCCAAATGGACCAATCCGCGGACTTCCTCACACACACACTCTCAATCTTTTCTCAGCTGCAGCTCCACCGGTTTCTCCTCCCTGAGAGGCTGTGAGTCTGTGTGTGTGTGTTCGGGCTGGGTTTCGCTGTGTCTCGCTGTCTCGCAGACGGCCACTGGGCTCATAGGGAGGGGGGGGGGGCAGGAGCTCCAACAAGCCGTTTAGGACAGAGTGAATACAAATACTATACAGAGATGCCGTATGAGAATCCAATGTAACCTTGGAAAATTGCACAATATAAATCAATTTTAGTAGACCTCAACAATGAAATTATGATCAGTAGAAATGGCCATGACATGAGAGCTTTAAGTACAGTACTTGAGTAAATGTACTTAGTTACACGGAAAATACTGAGCCACTATGTAACCTCACACTGGGGGGGTACTCTTACGATCAAGGTGTCTGCAATGAAACTACCATCACCTGAAGAAAGGCAACTTCAGATACAGAAAGTGTGTACTGTTTAAATATAAAGACTACCTGCCCATTCATGCTCTGGTGTGTCAAATCAATATTTCATTTATTATCTTTTATCCGACTATTTAAAACAAATATATACATGTGCTAACTTAATATTGTTTTTTGTCAAATGAGCAGTCATTATTACTCCTGTAATTTATTATGTTGTTTTCCTTTTAGGTCGGTGTCAGCTTACATCCCTTGACCAGCAGTGTCGGACACACAGAGCCTCCAGCCTGCAGCAAGAGCGCTGTCCAAAGACTTTCTCCTCAAAGAATATATTTAATCAGTGCCGCTCAGACAATGCTACATCTATTGCAAACAAGTAGATAGCCTCGACTTTTGCCAAGAACAGTCCAACAAGGGCAGCTGATAGCAGCTCAACGATCAGGTGGACTGTAGAGGACCAAGATTCAAGACAGCACTGAAGAAAAGACTCCTTTTCAAATTATTGTTTTTCCTCATTATCCCTTAAATTGAGCATCTTTGTTCTTCAACTGCAATCATGGGGGCCACCGGCTACGGTTACTATCGTGCGACCATCTTCCCCTGCATGTTCATCGGCTATGCGCTGTTCTTCTTCAACAGGAAGACCTTCTCCTTTGTCATGCCCTCTGTGATGGAGGAGATACAACTGGACAAAGATGACCTAGGTGAGACCGAAGCAATAATATAATTATGTTTTTGTTTGGTGCAATCATCAGGTGTGTTATTAGGTGGTAGTTCGACAAAAACATCGTGCATTAGGGCCTAAATATGCTTTATTTAGCTTCAAATTACACACAGTACAAATACATTAGTATCTACTGTAAACACAGACAACAATGCTTACAGGCTTATTCATACACAGTTGTATTATTTCGCTGATGTCTTGAATTGTCACCTTTATCACCACACTTGACCTCAGTGAATAGCCTTTGCTAATAGCTTAAATGTTCAGGTGCAGAACAATAGAGAGTGTACTGAATATTGTAATATTAAACTGACCATTACTATCAAACACATTGTTGCTCTGCGCTAAATGCTAATATAACTTGAAAATGCATTTCCTGCAGAAAATGCGTGCGAATGCTGTAAACTGTGAACATTTATGACTGAATTTAGCTGAAAATGCAGAAAAAGCTGAATATGTTATTTGCTGAATGGTAGCTGCTTTTAGCTACAAAAATGCAGAAAAAGCTTAATATTTAAAAGAAAAGGTTTAAAAAAAGGTATAAACAACAACTCATATAGCCTTGATGTCCTTAAATAGCTGAATAATGTAATAGTTGAATGGTTTCTGCAGCTGAAAGTAAGCTGAAGTTATGGAGAGCTAAAGTATTGGCTGATTTGAAGGCTCTTCCCATAGACTTCAATGTTAAAAAAAAGAGTTTAAAAAGCTGAATATTTCAAAAAGTATAAAATATTTTGAAAAAGTTGAAGGTTTCCCATCGATTCCTGAACAGTCTGAATAGTTTAATATTTGAATGGTTTCTGTAGCTGAAAATAAGCTGAAGTTATGGAGAGCCAAAGTATTGGCTGAAATAATAATAATAAGGGGAATAAAGATTTGAAGTACTATAGTGGAATGCTGTAAACAGCATTCGCACAAATAAAAATTTGAAGTACTATAGTGGAATGCTGTAAACAGCATTCGCACTAATAATAATAATAAGGGGAAGAATAAAGATTCAAAGAACTATAGTGGAATGTTGTAAACAGCATTCGCACTAATGAATGCTGACATGCTCACAGTCAGTTAAAACATGAACTAAAGTTTAAAAGTTTGATCTGATAATAGTGCTTGAAAATTAGTTAGATTGTCTATACTATACAGTATAAGCTATTACAATGAATCAATTGGGAGTCATGAATCTCTGAAATCCATCTCATAGTTATAGTAGAGATATCTCTCTCTACGACAAATGCCAACCTACTGGTGGTGCTTTAGTAAAAGTCAGAGGATCAGAGTCGGTGAGATTCATCCTCTGCGAACCATGAGTGTCAAACCCCTCCGGGGAGGAAAGCCGTCACAGAAGCAAAGGCCCCAGAGCTACAGCCCCTGTCTGTATGTGCTGTTTCTCGGTGCGTTGTTCTAACAGTAACTGTCATGGTTTCCCTGCAGGTCTGATCACCAGCAGCCAGACCATGGCCTACGCCATCAGTAAGTTCATCAGCGGCGTGCTGTCGGACCAGATCAGCGCCCGCTGGCTCTTCTCCATCGGCCTCTTCTTGGTGGGGGGCATCAATGTGGCCTTCTCCTGGTCCTCCACGGTCCCCATATTCTCTCTGCTCTGGTTCATCAACGGCCTGGGCCAGGGTTGTGGCTGGCCCCCATGTGGGAAAGTGCTGCGCAAGGTAATAGCATCCTCTGTGCCACGTCATGTAACACAGAGATATTCCGTATAATGTTCACTGCCAATGGTATTCCCACTCTTAATACTTCGTGATGCCTTAAATTACATTGAGCAGCTAGTGTAAGGGTGTTAAACAGGAGTGGGAACCACCTGCTGCGGCATTGGCCCCATTCCAAACCAACCCCTACACCAGGGGTGCCCAACCTTTTTTGAACCGAGAGCTACTTTTAAAGTTGCCAGTCTGCAGAGAGGCGTAGCCATTACTGACAGCCTACTACCAGGTAAATACACACTTCTACTTGTATAAAACGGACCTTTTTACGATTTAATACTTCATAAAATACTGCAGGTCCTTTATCTTACCTCTTTCTAATCTACACACATACAAGTATTTAACTGAAGTTACACAACAGTGTTGTTGATACAGAGTTGGAGTTTATTCACACGTCACATACTACAGTGGGTAATGTTTTCAAGAAACATTGAACATTGCTGCCACATATGACACAGGAAAAAAAGAAAAGACTCTGAACCCTTTCTTTGCTATTATATAAAAATAGTGTTGCTACAAAAGTATAAATTAGGCTTACTAATAAGACAACTCAGATCTGAAGCTACACAGGAATCTGCTGCTAAAGTGCAATAAAAGACCAAATTAATATAATCAAACCCTTTTTTTGTTGCATTTTAGTAGAGTATAAAAAGAAATGCCTTTTTTTAAATAGGATGCAAGCAGCACTAGTTTCTTAACCTGAATTGATAATAGACTATACTCAATTTAAACAGAACAGATATTAATGTTTGCATTCTTATACCATTTTGTACAATAATTATAATGAATAAGTTCAAACAAACTAAAACTTACAGCTGATTAATAACGGTATCTAACTTGAGTATTTATTATATCAAAAACCTGTTGAAATGCTACTGTTATTTTTACTGTCCCCAAAAATCGCGTCGGCAGCCTCCAGGAATGCTTCTTTCACAACTTCGCCGTCTTTGAAAGACTTCATGTGTTTCGCAAGAACGTGACTGACACGATAAGATGCTATGGTAGCAGCCTTGCTCTTGTTGTTGGGCCTGGTGAAAATGGACTGCTGTGCATTTAGCGGTCCTTTCAGGCCCCTCCCCTTTTGGGAGCGTAGGGCAGAATTAGGAGGGAATTCCGTCTCGTAGCGTTTGTGCACTGTTTTGAAATGCCGCTCCTAAATTATCTTTCTTCGATAAAGCCACGCTCGCATTGCAGATGAGACAGATGGACCTTGAATTGGAATAGATACAAAAATAATCATCCTCACACTCAGAGTGAAAATTATATATTTTGGGCTTTTTTGCTTCTGCCATAATTGCGGTATTGTGTGTGTGCGGAATGTCACTCCTGTTGACCATGGATGTATAATAAGAGCGGTTGAGTTGACACGGACAACGTCAGCGAAATAGTGCCCACTGCCCACCAGCCACGCCCCGACACATGGGGTCACGCCGGCCAATCACAAAGCTTTGGTGCATTCAATTGCATTATTCTGGCACAGGAAGATTATGTTATAGGACATATTCGATAAAACTGAATATTGTTGTTCTATTTTTAGACACATCTCACGATCGACTGGGAATCTCCGGTCAATCACGATCGACTGGTTGGGCACCCCTGCCCTACACCCTCCCACACCGTGATGGAGTGAACTCCATACTCGGTTGAACACTAAATGTCTATTATATCCTACTGCACACTTAATGTTAACAATATCCTACTTTTAAATTGTGTTAGCTGTAATTAGGCACTTCATACTATACAATCCTGATATCATTAGAAAGCTAGGAATCTCCTCTTTCCAATAGTGTATAAAACTCAAATGTGTCTATTAGTCAGAAAGTCTCCAGATTTTCCTCTTTCACGGTCAACTTGTATATGTGACCTCTTCCATCGAAATCAGTCGCTTTGACCCGAAGACACATTTGAGTTGTATACACTATTGGAAAGAGGATATTCCTAGCTTTCTAATGATATCAGGATTGTTTTTGTGCTCCAAATATTAAGCAAAATATGTCACATTATATATTGACTGTCACCGAGTCATCATTTTAAGAAAAAGGCCTTTAAAGTTTCCTCTTCTCTGATATCCATCGATCTGATTGATTATTAGCTGAGCAAATGATCAAAATACTACGGAGGGAAGATACTGACTTGACGTAAGTCACTATCTGGGGAAGTTGTGAGGTGATGTGTTTTTTTGTTGTATCCTTTTCACCTGCAATGCCTTGGTAACTGCATGCAAATTAGCGCATTTTAATTAGGCCTAGTTAACGCCTAATTTGCATATCAATGTGGCGATTGTGATGACGTTATTAGATACACATTTTACTGTATTCACTTTAAGTGTCTCCCCTTAAGTAGGCCTACAGTACATTAGCCTGTATGCCCATGATAAATTGCCTTAGCTAACTTATCCATTAGCTAGTAGCCTACCTTAGTTAACTATATTTGTTATTGTCTTTTAGCTAATTAGCTGTAAACTCGAGGCACTGGCAGTTTAGTAATTTGTTCATCACGACTCACCTTCAAAATAAGCCAAGTAAATCCGGCATAACATGGGACATGGGACAGTAAAGTTGGAGGTGCTGCTATCTGTTTGTCTGAAGGGACTGCCGATGTCCGCACCGCTGTGCAGGAGACGTGGAGGGAGAGAGGGAGAGCTACGGAACTTCACATTCTAATCTCCCGACCTGATATTTTAATTTTGTATTCAATCAATATATTTTTGGAAAGGGAAACTGTGTGCAAGAAACAGTAGATATATATTAATTTATAAAAAATTAAAAAAGGGGGAAAAAAGGGCACTTTCTCTGGAGGAAGAAAAAGGACAGGGGCTCAAGCCCACTTTGATGTAAATGTTTGCATGTGCCTGGTCATATAGTATTTCATACCTGTTTTTCATTTACTACTCTTATATTACTATCTGACATCACATACATCGTAGCATTAAAGTTCACAGTTTATTTGTTTAGCAGGTCTGCCCTCATCGAGACTGTAAATACAGTGGCAAGATTTGGAATGAAACAGAGTCCTAACTTTTCCTAACTTCCATTTAGAATCAACGTTAAAAATCCTTAGTGGCATCCTTTTTTTTGGAAAGCTGTTTGACTTTTGCAACAGTTCCTGTAAATACACAGACCTATACAATCAAATGCAACAGCAACCGTTTTGTAGACACTAGTATATATTATCCTATACAATGTACCTTGAAGTTGTTGACATATCTATGACAATATAACATTCCGTTTTTTATTTTGCACAGTTTAAGAGACAATGTTCGACCGAGTTGTAGTGAGGTACAAGTCTGCAGGTTAAGTCTGGACGGATTCAGATTCACTGTTTGATGTTTTAATAATCCCTACCCCCTGTCGTTGGTTTGGAACAGTAGTAAATGTGGCTGAATTTCCCACCTCCAATGAGGATTGGAGGTGGAGTTTCTTCTGAGAGAGAAGGCATCTGTCTGGTGCCTGTTGGAGGAATCATGTTCCTGCTTTCACACAGAGCTGACCTTTGAGCCGAGGAGATGCCAACCTCTACAGCATGTACAGGACACTGAATGTCCAACAGTGCTGGGTCTGTGAGATTGTTGAGGTTGTCTAACAATCTGCAAAACTCAATCACCTTTTGGATCATAAAGGTCTGGTTAACGGTATGCATTAGAGGCTTTACAAACAAACCTTAAGGCTTTTCTTGCTTTGACACCACTTGAAGCTTGTAAGAAGCTGCCTTAAGAGTATCAGTGCTCAAAAGTGTGGGGAATAAATAGGCTTTGGTATGTGTTCAACATGCTCGAGGGGATCAGATTACAGGAGAAAGAGTATATATAGTAGATCCTTCCTTAAAGAAAAAGGGCTTTGAGCAAAAGGTCTCGTGACACTTACCATCTTTTAATAGCCGAACAGTTGCTGCAGCTCTGTAGCTCATGTTCCACAGCTAAGGATCAACATGTTCTTTAAGAAGCTTCTGGGCAGCCTAGTCACTTCTCACGTTCCTTAGTTCTACTGTATGTTGTCTTGGGAATGCGTATTGCTATCTCTTCACCAGCAGTACAAAAAAAAAATCAATGAAAAAGTACTTTGATTATTAGATCAGACATTTGCTGTTTGGCCATGTTTCTATTATTTGTCCTTGCCTCAATTCAATATAAAAGAAACATGAATGCTTAATCAGCATTTTTCTGACCATGCCCTTTGTTTGCTTCAGGAAAGTTGAACATGGAAAGTAAAAACATGTACTCAATGCAGTATGAAGTTTGTAGACATGCACATGAAGGTACATGTCTTTCTTCTGTGTCTCCTCCATCAGTGGTTCGAGCCCTCCCAGTTTGGAACATGGTGGTCTGTGATGTCCTGCAGTATGAACCTGGCAGGAAGTCTGGGTCCCATCTTGGTCACAGTGCTGCTGCAGTACTACGACTGGAGGACCATCCTCACCATGTCGGGCATCGTGTGTGCCAGCTTCTCCTTTGTGTGCGTGCTGTTCGTAAAGAACGAGCCGAAGGATGTGGGCCTGCCCAGCATCCAAGCTGCAGCCAAGGAAGGAGCAAAGGCTGGAGGTGAGTCAAGAACAGGAGCACTGAGGGGAGAGGGGAAAACAGTTCCTCTACACGTTTCATCTGAGGCATTAAACCCTCCTCTCTGGTCTGTCCCAACAACACATTGATATATATATATATATATATATATATATATATATATATATATGGGAATATGTGTGGATACAATGTCCACCTAATCTACGGGTACAGTAAGTAGGACTGACAGTAGTGTTACATAACAATCAGGGGTACACTCGTACAATCAGCAGTTAAATAAAAGACTATACAATGATGCTAAAGACTTATCATTTCTTTAGGGAAAGAACAATTGTCAAAATAATTATTGAATGCAAATGTTAAGTTAGTTGATCACATTCCATGTAATTTAGATTATGCTTTTATCTAAAGTGAAATACATACACTTAAATACCATAGACATCCTACGAGAGCATTTTGGGGTTAAGCGTCTTCGACAAGGGATCGAACCACTGACCCTCCGATTGGTAGATGCCCACTAGCCCCCCTGAGCCACAGCTGATTGACAAACAACTACATTGACATTACAGGAGTACACATTTTACACATAAAGCTGTGAACCAGACTGCAGTTTAATTTGGGCCTGAAGCAATATTTCAATGCAAGTTGATAATGATCACTGAGTAAACTGAGACTCTTAATTTGCTTAATTTTCAGTCAGACTGAGCCAAGAGTGGTACAATGTTGAGACAGCAACACACATGCACATTTTCAAAACATGTGTACAGAGATCTGATGTAAGAACCACAGAACCTCATCGGTGAAAGTTCTCATATCAAGCTTCTGGAAGAAATTATGGAATTGACATTTTCAACTATGAATATAGTGAACAGAAAGTCGCCTGCCCCTCAATGGCCCCAGCCTGACCCCCCAGTAAAATTGGTCGAGAACTGCCACTGTATGGCATAGGCATTATCATATCAAAATTATCCAAAAATAAATAAAGAGCCAATAAGGTCAACCGTGGAACACAAGAGATTAGACGACCATCACCAGACTCATTTCATTTTCCTGTGTACGAACAATTACATTTCAATTATTAGATCAGAGGTCACCAAGTTCAGGAGCCAAGAGGTCACAGAGGCTGAGAGGTTGCAGACAAATCTGGCACCCCCCTGATATTATTGGCACCCCTTGAGGGGGACTCGGGCCCCCTGAATTGGAGCCAATGCTCTAAAGCAGTGCTCACCCCTGCATTTTCAGTGATGCAAATTATTCGCTTTTCGGCGCCTCCCGCTGATTTGGGTGACTTGTGTAATTCGTGGAGAACCGAAGAGTTTTCGTTTTCATTTGGGAGGGGGGGGGGTCCTCACTTGGTGCCAGGATAACAACCTTCAAAAAAGAAGAAGAAATCTAGATCGCAAAATGATTAAACGAGCGAGTGCCTGTTTTTCCTGGCCAAAGACAGGTTCCTTGAACACAACACAAGCGTAACGTGTCTTCATGTGGTTATGTCTTGTCTGAAAGGAGTGTAGACTAGAGTGCTGAGGGAGAGCACCGGAACGCCGCTCCAGCTCTTCAAATATAGAGTGGCAAAGTCACGCCCATCTAATTCCGGTCCATGGGACCTTATTTCGGAAAAATTATGTATTGAAGTCAATGGAGAAAGAAAACGTATCTTTCGATCCCGTTTGAATTGTGCCACGAATTATACATATGATGTTTGTCAATCTTAAAAAATTATTTCCATGTAAAAAAAGTCACAATTTGTCGTAAAACTGTTGAAATATAAGACTATGAAAAATACGCAACTAGAAAGACTACAAATCCCAGAGTCGCATAAATGATCACATAACTGATCACATAACTGATGTCACAATTGTTTTCCTTTGCTAAATATAAGAGATAGATAAGATAACTTTAACAAGATGCCTGTGTGCTTAGTACCAGGTTGTTATCATACCAGCAATGGGTCTTGCTCGTTCTTTCACTTCCCGTTTGATGAAAGGACCAGGAGTGGCTGGATCAAGTTGGCTACCTAGCTAGTAGCAAGCACGTTAGTTAGCATTACAGCCTTAGCCTTGTCATTTGTATTAGCCTTAACATGAAGTAACATTAAGTAACTCAAAATGTTAAACAGTAAGAGTAGTAGTCATATTTCGTGAACCCTTTGAAGAGTACTGTCACACCGGTGTGATCATTCTATAATACACCATTTAAGCCCGGGGGAGAAATGCTAACGCTAACGCTACATTAGCATCAGCGATCTGTTCTACTTCATGCTATCTGCACAAATGGTTCACATTAAACATTGAAAAGACCAGGCAGTCCAGAGAGAATCAAAGGAAGACAGGCAGGCAGGCAGGCAGGCAGGCAGGCAGGCAGGCAGGCAGGCAGCTTTGCATGACATTCTTCTGGACGTGTTTCATTGTGTTGATAGTGAGGGTTGCCAATCCCTTGTTTAGCAAGACAGTAGTTACGGCCATCTTGGTGACGTGTGTTGTTGTGCAAGACCAGAGATGTAGTTCATTCAGTGTTTCAGACAAACAAATGTGTGACTTCACAGTTTTACAACACATTAGAATTTTTTTGACTTGCAAAATTATCTTTTAAATTGATAAACATCATATGTGTAATTCGTGGCACAATTCAAACGGGATCGAAAGATAATCTTTCTCTCTCCATTGACTTCAATACATAATTTTTCCGAAATAAGGTCCCATGGAGGTCCACCGGAAGGGGAGGGACTTCGCCACTCTATCGCAGTACCCATAAGGAGCCGTACACATGCCGCAGTATTTGCGAGGCTGTGTCTTTAGTTGTAAGCACAGTGGCGATCTGTTGTTATTAGCATATGGTTAGCTAGCTATGCTAACTAATTTTAAAGAGCTTTTCTACAACCAGGTGGAAGAGAGCTCTCCTGAGAGGCTCAAATAACTTCAGCTCAGTGAGGTTAAGGCACACCTTGATATGATCATTATAGTTATTAATGAGACATTAGAGACTAAATGAATAACAGGTATAAAATACTATATGACTGTTAAAAAAAGTTGTTGAAAATAACAAGAATAGAGTTTAAAAGGGGAGTGATTTGTAAAATATCCAAAAAGAAAAATCTGCTTACATTTCTGTTTCATATGGGTGTTGAAAGATGTATCCATAGATCTCCTCATGTTACTCTCAGAGTGCACCAGATTGATGCTTCTAACTTCAATATTTAAAAAAAAAATCTTCCCGGAGGAGCATGCCCCCGGACCCCCCTAGAGGAGGTTAGGTCCCACGCACTTAAATCATGTTCACATGGATAGGATACTAAATACATTTGCACACATCTTGTGTCCATATCTTTCTGTTTTGGTGGTCATGCCACAACCGTGCACATGCATGTATGCGTGAGTCATGGTAAGATATCTGCTTGTTCTTTGCACAACATGAAAGAAAGGCCAAATGAATGGGCTGTGATTTTAGTTTTTTTAAGCAGAGGTTGAGTTCAATAATTTGTACGGCCCTCGGAGGATGTTGTAAAAATTGAAAGGAAAAAGGTTCCCCACCCCTGCTGTAAATAATAATAAAAACCTTGATTTATAACTTAACATCTCTGTCTCCTATTGATCTGTGTATATTATAAAGAATAGCATAGGCCTTTGTCAGATGTTATATTACGCTGTTTTTTTTCTGCTTCGAATAGTTCTCTCTTTTTTCACCATACCTGTGTTTGCATCACTGATTTTACTGCACATATTGTAAAGCTTACATTAGCAGACTTTTTGGTAGATATGTCTCTGATGTAAAGTATAAGCAGTCAGGTAGCATCTTCACAATGTAACAGGAGGACACACTCAAGGTTCTTTATTTTGTCATACGAACACAGCTACAGTGTAGTTATGCCGATGAAAATCTTAGGTCACAGGCTTCTCCAACAGTGCAACACAATAACACAGATAAACAGAAAAATAAGTAAATAGTAAATAGAAAAAGGAAAATTGTTTAAAAAAGTGAAATAGTGCAATAAGAGTCTATATGCAAGTTATTGGAATGATATATTAGAGAAATTTCAGTTTTCAGTTTGCCACGCACCTCGCCGTTTATCCAGGGCTTTTGATTTGGGAATTTTCGTACAGAAACCTTCGGTACCACGTCATCGATGCATTTCCCAATGTAGCAGATTACCCTATCAGTGTGTGTGTTGATGTTATTGTCCTCGAACACACTCTAATCCGTAGATGCAAAGCAATCCTGCAGTGCTGAATCTGAGTCTTCACTCCATCGCTGTAGTGTCTTTGTTTCCGGTCTGTCCCGTTTAAGTTTCTGCTTGTAAGCAGGCAGCAGCAGCAGCAGCAGCAGCAGCAGTAGAGAGATGTGGTCTGATTTGCCGAAGGGAGGGCGAGGGAGAGCCTTATATCCATTTCGAAAGAGGGAATAAACATGGTCCAGAATGTTTCCCCCGCACGTTGGGCAGCTGATGTGTTGGAAGTACTTCGGCAGGACCTTCTTCATGTTGGCGGTGTTAAAATTCCCGGCCACAACGAACGCCGCCTCTGGCCCTGGAGTCTCGGTCTTGTCAATAATCCCAAACAGCTGATCGAGTGCTGTGTTGTTGTCGGCGAGCGGCGGAATATACACTGCTGTTATCACAACAGATGTGAATTATCTCTGCAGGTGAAAAGCCCAGCATGTGATCATGAGGTGCTCTAAATGAGCGGAACAGTCCAAAGAAATAATCCTCACATCTGTGCACCACTTGTTATTAGACATTACACACACACACTGCCACCTTTGCTTTTCCCAGAGTTAACAGTCCTGTGCTGGCGAAAAATAGTGAATCCGTCAGGAAAAATGGCAGAGTCCGGGATAGCGGGGTTGAGCCAAGTCTAAATGAGAATGAACACGTTATAGTTGTTAATGTCTTGTTGAAAAGCAATCCGACTTCTGAGTTCATCTAGCTTATTTTCAATGCATTGAACATTAGCCAGAAGAATACTCGGAAGAGGGGGTCGGTTTACTCGTTTCCTCAGTCTGACCAGCAGCCCGGCACGGGTCCCCTGCTTGGTCTTCCTCCTGCGTCTCTCAGGTAGGACGGCAGGAGGAAGCCATGGCGAATCTCCATTGTCTGTCGGTGGGTTATAGTCCACAAAGTTTCTTATGTGAAGAAGTTCCTCTCTGCTATATTGTATAGCAGAGTTGGTGCGGTCGGCTTGCATGTTGCAAACCATGTTAAAAGCAAAGGGATGGCTGTTTAGTAAAGAATGAGTAATTATAATAGTTTTATTAAGCACACATACAAGTGCACTTCCTGTATTACACTCATATTTCCCTTTGCATTGCATATATCTGTCTGTTTGTGACAGGAAACAGTGAGAGCACCCTGAAGGAGTTCCTCCTCTCCCCCTTCCTGTGGGTGCTGTCTCTGGGCTACCTGGTGGTGTTCGGGGTGAAGACGGCTGCTACTGACTGGGGACTGCTGTTCCTCATTCAGGATAAGGGCCAGACGGTCCTCATGGGTATGTTGTTTTAATTGTCACAGATTTGTATTGCCTCCTGCTGGTGAATGGGGCTGACCCCCGGTGTTCCCCACAGGCAGCACCTACATGAGTGCCCTGGAGGTGGGGGGCTTTGTGGGCAGCCTGGCAGCGGGCTTACTCTCTGACAGAGCTGTGTCTCGGGTGAGTGACAGCCATGGGATAGATTGGGCAAAAATGATTATTAACCGGAGTACAGTGTTAAACAAAAGGATCCTCTCTTTGACTTCAGCAAGGCTTGGGCACCTACGGAAACCCCCGCCACGGCCTGCTCCTCTTTATGATGAGCGGGATGTGTGTGTCCATGTACCTGTTCAGAGTCACCATCACACCTGAAATCCCCCAGGTAACTGCACCTTTAATTAATACTGTGCATGGAATAAACATGTGTGCCGTATTGAAACTTCACCAGAGATTATGGTCTGTTCTCAGGAGGCGCCTCTTTGGGTCCAAGTCATTCATCCTGTCTCTGTCCTCATTGGTGTATCAGAAAAAGAGGTATGTTAAAAAAACTGGTGGAATTTAACTAAATACATTTACTTAAGTACAAGTTTGAGTTTGAGTTTTATTTGAGTATTCTCACTTTATGTTACTTTATACTTTTATTCCATTAACTTTGGAGGCATATGTTGTTCTTTTTATTCCACTATATTTATTTTACAGCATTAGCTCATTACCTGTTTTTTATTATTCTTACAAAGAATAAATCAATGCAAATGATATGATTTATTATCACAGATCAAGCTACCCAACAGTATACAAAGTACTTTAATTAAACTCACTTTTACCGGAGGCAACATTAAAATGATTAACATTGGTTATTGCGTCAATACGTATAATCCCATTATTTATACATGATTTTAAAATTCCCTCTGGAGGGAACACAGGGAATTAAGCCTTTGCAGACCATTGACATGCACAGAAAGGAGAGGTAAAACCCCCCAAAACACAAGAGGGTATTAAGTGTATTTTTTATGCGAATACTTTTGTTCTTTAAAATATTTTTTATGCAGTACTTTTACATGTAACAGATTATTTTTATACTGTAGTATTGCTACCTTTTCTAAAGTAAGAGATCTGAGTAATTCTTCCAGCACCGCTCAAAATCACTGAGTTTTATGGGCCTTACAATTTGATGAACTGAATCAACACTAGGGAGGCTTTGGCGCAGTGGACTAGTGCGTTGGTTGGGATCAGGGGAGAACAGATTCAAACCCGACTGCAGTCAGCATGTCGTTGTGTCCCTGAGACACTTCACCCCAAATTGCTCCTGTGGGGATTGCCCACAGTATTGAGTATGTAATGTAATGTTATTAACACATTCAAGAACACTGATCCACGTTTTCTCTTTGTCACACACAGATCTGGATCCTATTCCTCGGTGCTATGTTTGGATTTTCTTCCTACGGACCAATCGCCTTGTTTGGGGTGATAGCCAGTGAATGTGCTCCTCCGAATTTCTGTGGAACCTCTCACGCTGTTGTGGCTCTGATGGCTAATGGTAGGCTCCAGATTCACATGTATCATCACTGTAGTCTAATTCATCAGTCTAAACACACTTTGTTCTGTTGCAGTGGGGGCGTTCATGGCGGGGCTTCCCTTCAGCACTATTGCCAAACAGCACAGCTGGGACATGGCCTTCTGGGTAGCCGAGGTGATAATGGCCTCTGCCACCATTGGCTTCTTCCTCGTACGCAACATGCGCACCAAAATGGGACGCATCGCAGAGAAAATGGACTAACGTGTCTTCCTGAAATTAGATGAAGGTTGATAACATGTTATGTGACAAACGGCCTATCACTAAAGACAGCTCCTTTTACAGAATACTGCACATTAATACGTCAATTTGAACAAAAATACTGATCGCCATATTTTTTCTGATGAATTGGGTTGATGTAGATGCTCCGTTGGGGTCAAGTCATTAAACTACTTTAGATAGAATTACATTACTTAAACTCAATGCCAGGCAGAAATATGTATATTTTTACAGCCTTCAACATTCATTTAAACTAAACTTATTCTATGTACTTCGGATACAAAAAGTCTGCCTTATGACTCCTAATGAACTTTAAAGGGTTTAAATGTTTGTATTTTGGATGCACACTTAATATGAAAGGTTTAACTTCCATTATAAAAATAAAAACTCAATGTTTTTGATCACCATAATGATCAAAAAATGAAAGAGCCAAGAGAGATCTCTGTCGCATATGTACAGATTTTCTTCTCCTGTTCAACCGCACAAAGAAAGTAGATGTCTTCCATTGAAATGCTTCCATTTAGTCATAGAGGCAGTACTCACATAGAGACCTTTCAGTTTAATGGCAGCTGTACACTCAAAAGAACCTGGACATAGTGTAGTGTTGAGGCCTGTTGACATCAGGTGGATGCATGCTGCTTATTGCGTACTTGCCTTCAGTGGAGGTCACTTCTCTTGAACTTATTGAATGTTTTCTGATGGGCCTGTATGATCTAAACTATTATCTGTCTAGGTATTTGCACACATGTGTCTAGGTCATTTTATCAATACAAACGAATCATCATTTCACTGAAATTAAGTCATTGGAGAACATGTTATTTTTATACGCAGTGTAATGCTAGTGGATGCAGAATAACACTCGCCAGCTTTTGTGATGCTTTCTAGGATCACTCGAGAAGTTGTATCACTGCCACTGTAGCTCTGTACAGACATAATATATTAACTTCCTCATCCAAAAAATCTGAGTTGTGAACTTAACAATTACTTTGATTGTACAATACATATGTTGTGCAGTAATGTCTAATTTGTTCGGTTTTTCTTCTGTAAACTGGCAAAACACATGAATAAACCTTCAATAAGCTGCTATTCCAACCCTATGGCAATTGTTTAATACTTTATATATTGAGACAGTTTAAAGTGGCTGTACAGTAAGTGTTCCTTTGTGTTCCTCTGGCTGTGAAAGCATCCGTCTTAATGCAGATTCTACGTGATAGATTTGTAATCCAGAGAAACTTCTGCAGAGGGAGTTGCAGAAATCATGTGGGCATCTTACAGTTTCATTGTTTTTAAGGTTTGTCTTTCTCTCCCGCTTGCTGCAGCTCAGCAGGGAAACACTGCACTGCTTTCACTCTTTCACTTTGACTCATACCTCATTCACACCAACGCAACTCCGGTTCAAGCTCTGTGCGAGAGCTTTTCAGGTTCAGAACCGGTTCTTCGGTTTAGCTCCGGCTCTTTTCACACTGCCCCGAGTCCGACTGGTGCTGCGTCATTGCGTCATCGTTTGCGTTATGACGTAACCGTTTGCGCGCCTGCTTCATAAAGCCAAACCGCGCGGAAACCCCTCACAGCTGACACCGACAACAACAACAATGGCCGATTGTGCTCCAGCTTCCTCTGTACCTCTTCGGAAGACCAGATTCCCAGTAGGTATCTGGTCTCTTCAGTGGACCACTGCTGCTTGTTAAGTTTCTCCATCGTTGTGTACAAACTGGATAAAACGCCAGCTTTTTGTCGTTGTTCAGGAGTTGATCCCGCCCCTGCCTCTGCCCCCGCCTTGACGTAAGCGTGACGTAGCTGGTGCTTTTGCTCTGGCCGGACCATTTTTTGGTGCTCGAAATGAACCGGATTCCGGAGCTAAGAGGCTGCTCCGCTGCGGTGTTAACAGGAAAACCCGGTGCTTTTCAAGCTCCAGCTCCGAACCGGCCCTGAAACACCGTTGGTGTGAATGAGGTATGAGAAGACTACCTGTGGGGACTGGAACCATTTCTTTGTCTAACTCAAACTCAGTCAGAATACTTGGGTTTTGTGACAGTTGCTCCATTTTATACTTCAATTCAATGAAAGTTAAATAAATAAATATAAATACATATTTGTACAAACACAAGAGGTTAATGTTAGCATGTAGGAAGATGAAAATAAATTAGAACAAACATATTTTTTATAAACACAAGAAATTAAAGTTAGCATGTAGAAACAACAATACATTAATACAAGGATCTTTTTATAAACATAAGAAACATAAAATGTCCCCTAAAACAGTGGTTCCCAATCTGGGGGGCGCCAAAGATCGCAGGGGGGGCACCAGGCCTCCGATGATTTGAGGCCAAATATCATATTTAGACTTTTTTTTTTAATTAATAATTGTAAAGCAATACATGATTGTCACTAAAAGCCTTGTCTCTACATTACAATAACATATAAAAAATAATTGATTAATTAATTTGAATAACAATTAAAGTTAGTAACTAAAGGCATAAAAAGTGGGAAATGTATAATTCTTTCTTTAATAGAAATGTTTCTTCTGCCCGTAAAGTGTCCAAACCGGGCTTTAATGGATACGCGCATTTTTAAAACATAGTCATTGTCCATGCCGGTTTCAGATTATTTGTCACAGTTGCTCCGATCAGATCGGTCTCCTCCATTTTGTAGATTATTTACGACTTTTGAATCCACATAAACACATCGGCAAAATCCGGCTTACTTTGAGCAAATGTTTTAATCAGTTTAATCCCTTTGTGAATTGTTTCCACTTCCGCGCTGTCCTTTAATTTCTTCATAAGCGGGAATCCAAATGAATTAATCCTGAGTCCAATAACCATCAAAGTCACTCCAATAGTGCTCCTTAATTACACTTTCATCCTCCTTTAACAAAATACTTCACATTCATCCAGTTTGTGGACAGGAGTCATTTGGGGGGGCTCTTGGGAAAAAAGGTTGGGAACCACTGCCCTAAAAGATCAAATGTAAATACTTTGATTAAATAAGAAGATACTAATTAAAAAATATAATGTAAATTGGCCAACAATAGATACAATAAAGATATGACAACATGTATATCAACACAAGATATGAAAGTAAACATTGATATTAATGCAGATTTACACAGTAGAACCATTTGGCTGCTGATGGTGTTTGAAACCGTTTCATCCTCAAATCATTTATACTTGAACATCAAAATACATGTGTCAGGGACTGCGATTTGTGTCTGCCTAAACTTTCATTTCTAACTTGGAAACAGGGAAGGGTCTTCTTATGGCTTCATCATTAGCTGGAGACAAAGTCAGTTGGAATGTAGCCATGTCACTAAGTAGTTTAATATGATGTGCTGGAGGTCTGTGAGAATACACACAGCATGTGAACGCTTCATCAGGAAGAACTCAAAAGTGAATTTAGTGTGAACTTCTTTTATTGCATCAGAGATACAAAAGATGCACAAGAATGTTTATTTCTCTAAATGTAATGAAGTCATGATCAGAGTTTGAGTAAAGCAGCGTCCCTACGGGAAGCTGTCCATGGTGCTGAAAATATTCGGTCATTTGCCTTTTTCTTTGAAAGTTTTTAAACTATTATTTAAAAAATGAAAGGGATATTTGTTTTATTGATTTTATAGCAGCTTTTTCAAAATCATACTTTGACTGTTATTCTTTTTTATAGCTTTTCTTAGCCTTCTAATCAAGTGAACCTGATCTTTGAACGTGTCCTATCCAATTGAACATTTTTTTATTAAGATTTGACTCTTTATTTGCCAATAAATTAGATGTTAGATGACCTCCAGTAAGGTCCCTTTTCCACTTTCCACTTATATATCACATTATTTGTGCTGAATCCTACGGTGAATGACATGCATTCTAGTATTTTTGAACAAAGCCTTATAGGCATAATGTTTTACTTCCATTTCAATGCTTTTTGAACAATGAGAAACCTTCAGTGTTTTATCAGCAACGTTAATAAATAAGCAACTTTTCAGAAGGAAACAGCGTAACAACTACCAACCAAGTTTTATTGGTTTGTTGATAACAATCAATACACAGGTACATCTATAAACAAATCAAAAGAAACAGCACACTATCTAAAACCCACATGAATATTGCTACTGCTGGTATGCATTTGACATCTCAAATAAATGTACAGTTTTTCTGTCGGCCTTAAGGAAGCCAGTCTCCAGTTTGCTCTGTATGGTTACACACCGCATAAACGTGGCTATGAAAACAAATTCCATTTTTACCATCCTTACAATGTATCGTTACACACTGCGTATAGAAAGATTGAAAACCCTTTTCACAGCAGCTATACAAATTTATTGCGATGCTATCACAGAACAGACAAAACCAACACACGCGATGCACGTCTGATAAGGAGAGCTCCAGTACTAGGGATTTTAGCTTTATTGATCAAATTTGTTAAGAAAACGGCATGAGTACAAGAGTTAACATATAGGAACAAAGCTTACAAACATTCTAAAACACTGTTCTTCATTAGAAACAATAAAACAATGAGTTTCCCTGTGACTTTGTCCACCCCCCCAGCACAGATTACATACAGTCCCTTATAAAGCATATGGAATGTAATCTCTTCCCGTTGTTGCCCCAGCTCCTTAACGTCGTGCTCGCGTTTTGACGAACTTGACACCCAACCTGCACCCTCCCCTCCTTCACATTTAAAACTGAAATGAGATCCACTGACAGTAACAACAATGACCGCAATTTGTATGGCGATGCAAAATTGTGGGATGTGACGAAATTCCCGTCTCCAAATTGACTTTTTTCTTTCATTAAAAAAAAGTGTTCTCTACAATCAAACTACTAAAAAACCTGTATTTAGAAAATAGTTGATAAAAATATCCCCTGAATTGTACAAGAAAAGAGGTACAGGGAGCACTGGTAAAAGATGTGTTTGGAGAGATACTATTCTGCTGCCTCATCTTTTTGTTCAGCTGCGTCTGTAGCCGGTGCCTGTAAGACAAAATTGAGGGTCAAAGTTTAACAACCAAGAATATGGGCTTTATTTTGCCTGTTTATATATTCACATAAACATTACCTCCTCCTCAGCTTTGGCTTCTCCGTTCTCAGCGGGGGCCTCTGGTGCTTTCTCCTCAGGCTTGGCCTTCTCCACCTCCTTGGCTTTCTTAGGCTTAGCAGGTGCCTTCTGCAAAAAGAAATATTAACATCATTAGTCTAACAGTCAACAATTGAGAGTCTAATAAGAAGTAATGAAAAATGTCTCACCTTTGGCTTGGGTTTGGCATCTGCCTTTGCCGGTTCAGGTGTCTGCTGGGACCCAAAAAAATGATGGTCAGTTCTGAGAACAGACTTTAACAGCATGCATACTGAGTGTGAGAGTCAGTACTTACATCTTTCAACCTGAGAGATCTCCTCTTGGGCTGCAGAAACAGTGAACAGAATAAACATGTCAGCTTACCACTGATGGGCTGTTACTGACCCCTGGTGGGAGCACAGACAACGACTAAAACACAAATACAGTATGATATAAAATGTTCTTACCGCTGAGTCTCCTCCTGTCTGTAAGAAAAAAAAAAAAAATGTGGTTAAAGTTTGCATCTGAATGTGACTATGGTGAGGACAAGTGTTGCCGGGGTGTGGGCTTTAAGTATTAGTTATGTAACACGGGTGGGCGTTTCCAGACAAAAGATTGGCCTATGAATGCTCATCAAGCCTCATAAATTATTAAATGAAGTTATAACCGAGCACTGTGATTGGCTGCGATATGCCCTAAAATCCAGAACACAACATCACTTCCTAATCCGCACATTAACAGCCATTAGCATGATTACTAAGCAACATGCATCTGTCTGCACAATAATAAATAAAATACAGCGTATAGCATTGTAACAATAACACAGCGTCATATGCGCGAGCTCCCCCAGCTCTCGTCTACTGTAAAAGTCCAATGGGGGATGGGGGACTCCGCCTACTCATCCATTCATAGGTAATAAATGGGATTTCCAGAATACCGTGTTAGAGAGCGTTCCCGCCATGGATTTGAACAGAGACGCTGTGCAGAATCTACTGGAAGCCCAGCAACAGGAGCAGCGCTGTGCTGACGGAGGCTCGCCATTGCATAACCGACCATACACCGTGAAAACACGACGAACGTCTTTCAATATATGCAACATTAACCAACATTACGCTATTTGTATTGAAGGAACACATTATATAGTGGCCAAATTATATTAAAGTTGTGTTTTGTTCCGTAAACAAGTATTTGTGCGCACACAAACACAGTAAGCTACCATTAAAGCCCAGCGAAGAACATTAAATCCGCTTTCATAGAAACTTGAGTATCCAGCGTGACGACCCCCATAGGAAACAATCAATATGCCGCCAACTTTCTCTACAGAAAGCCGTCTATCGACAGAGAAACCTACACTGCAACAAGCTCAATATATTTATAAAATGTTGCAACTGTGCAGAGACCATTGTGCGGGAAACCCCGACTCACGGAAAAGCTCTTGCACAAAGATAATCACAGCACGAGCGATAACAGACACAACCCGACTTGTAAAATCAAAACAGAACAAGTCCAGCTGCAAGCTGCAACATTGTTTACGCTCACCCGGAAAACAACACGGTCATTTGCAGCTACATTTTAACAACTGTGTCTGCAAGCTATCGAGCCCATCTGACAAACTGCAGCCGGGGGTAATAAATGCAGTATTACTGAATGCATGAAAGATGTCGGTCTACTCACTCTGCTCCTTTTAGGCATGGTTGGTTTGCGTGTGGTGATTTTAAGAAAGAAAAACGGCTAAATGTAAGTCAATACAGCTGAAAATACAGTTGCAGGCTATATTGTGGATAAAGCTGTACCAGTACAGTCTAATACAGCGCAGCGAGACGTTAATGTTCCATTGGAAGAAGAACTAGCTCAAACCGGATTGGATTCTCCCCCTCCCTCCCTATTCAAACCGTTATAGTTCCTGCATGATTGACGGTGATATACCCCGCCTCCACTGCCCGGTGATTGGACAAGACAATGGTCAGCAACAACATTTCAAATTTGTGCTCCTACCTGCTTGGGTGCGTGACACGTCAGTCAACAAACATGGAGAGCGACCATCTGCCGTAACAAGGCGAACTGTCATTTCATGTGTCTTCCCCTCGCGCACAGATACGTGTTTCCCAAAACATGCTTCTTTTTAAATGTTCAAGAATTGGCTCTCATAGCATCACATTAACGTCTTTAATGCGAGTCATATAAGAAAATGTGTTCTGTTTATTGGCAGGACATTGAGAGATGTGTATCCCCCCCAGGCAGGTCTTTTGTATTTTGGCGTAGGAAAATGGCGACAAGATACGTGAGGATAGGCTACAGCTCCTGGCTTGTAGGCTCATGTGTGTCACCGTCCAGTGTGCTATCCAGATTCCAGACATGGCTACCGCTTCTAGCATACTCACAGTGCTTCTTCCCACTTCCCTCCATCCCTGACCACTGTCCTATTATTGTTGTCCTGCCCAGAAAACAGAAAATACTTGAAACACACACTTAATGATATATAAATGACTGCCATTCCATACCCTTTATCCTGTGTACAAGATAATGACGTATTGAGGCGCATACTTTTATCAATAATTTATGTAAAGCTTTTATTTTTCATTTGGCTGGTCCTGAGGAAAAATATGTTTTTGTATAAGAGGCTTCCTTTCATTTTAGCCCCAGAATTAACTCGAGCAAAGAGCTGTAATTGGAAAAAAAGAGTCAACAATATACAATTTCCAGAAGTGCCAATATTAAAATGTTTGGAATGTTAGCATGATTTAATTAATGATGCTTTGTAGTATAAAAGACACAAAATGTGTGCCTTATATACTTATTATTTAATAATAATTCCAACCAAAAAAAATAACAGGATAAATAGTCAAGTAAAAATCATAAAAAATGTATTTTCTTTGCTCCTTTAGTCGACTTTTTAATGATCCCTCCCTGCATTTAGGAGATTCCTACTTCCTGTTTAAGCAGGAAATTCATCACAATAAGATTAACTTTGACACAATGATTTATGTGGATTACAAATCAGGCCTAACCCAAACAACATTGAAACATGGGCAGATTTACTGCTGCATGTTGATGTTGTTTCACTAGAAAATGTTACATTTTATTTTCACAAGGGCATTCTTCTTTTTTGTCTTTTAGAAAGGTATTCCTAGACATTTCTACTCAGTTGTGATCAAATTTGTTTTTTCTAACAAGCAAAATATTAAAACATATTTAGTAACAGCCACTGTCACTAATTGGTGGAGAAAGTAAGGTGATGGCCATTTATTTACAGGGACTTTCATTTAGTGATATTCCACTCAGGCTTAAATTCTTCTTTTATTGAATTATCCCCAGAGGGATTAATAACCCTTTTGAGGTGCTTTGCTTCCACTGGGACATTCAAACT
The DNA here is from genome assembly GCF_949606895.1 of Notothenia rossii. NCBI lineage: Eukaryota > Metazoa > Chordata > Actinopteri > Perciformes > Nototheniidae > Notothenia > Notothenia rossii. The sequence goes on along the minus strand of NC_136907.1, from coordinate 29,427,500 downwards.
CTTCCACCTGGTCTGAACATCAAACAGACCCGGCTCACAGTGGAAGGCCACTTCCTGCAGGTATTGCATTCAGCAGCAGTTTGCAAACACACCAAATATAATTTGGTTTGGAGAATCCTTCCAACCTTATCACACATGTATGTGAAATTTCACTCACATGCTGATGCCTGCCAATGTTCTTAAGGTAATGACACCAGGAGTTTACTTCATCTCACTGGGATTGTTGATGGTAAAAGGCCAGGCTGGGGAACAACCAGCTTTGCTAACATTTAACAGTTTGCTCATGATCATTGTTAAAGTACAAGAACCCATTTACACGGGAACGCATACGAAACGCAAACAAACCGAATACGATATCAAAAAAGTCTTCCGTTCACACGAGACCGCTCGAAAGCACTGGAGACGCTGTAGTGCATATGTCGGGCCTTTAATGCGGCTTTCACACCAGCGCTTTTCCCATTCTAGAGCTTTTCTGGTTCAGCTCCGGTTTCCCTTTTCTGCTCCCGCTTTGTTCACACCGCCCAGAGCCCGACTGGTGCTCCCGCTGCTGCGTCATGACGTCACCGTTTACATCGCTGATTTGCTCCCCAACGGCGTTCACAACAACAACAATGGGGGACTGCGTCGGGTCGATGATCGTGTTGCTTTTAATCATACGAAGCCAGATTAAACTAAATAACGGCTTCTCCAACTTTATACGTTTCTCCAGAGTGCCATGGTTCATTGTTTATTAATGTGTTTCAGCGGCATTTACCGACCGCTGCAGTGCTGGCTGCTCTTCCACGGGAGTTTATTCTCCCGTTAGCTCCGGGTTAGCTCACACGGCTCTAAAGTATTCACTGTCTGACTGTCACACAAGCAGCTGATACGTATCCCCAGTTCCCCTTAAGTGAATGTGTGTCAGTCTGAATTGACGCTGTTTGGCATCACAACGCTGTTATGAAAGTTTCTCTGGTATAAAATGGGTGATCTTAGCATAGCAACCGAAGCTAAACTGACTATTTGTTGTTGCTATCCTATTGTGGCATTTTCTACAGGCACATTTTACCGGCGTATTTTTCATTATGATACTACTTGTGATAGTCGGACATGACAACCTGTGCAGCCCATGTATTGATTCCATCCGATAGCTGCTATAATACAAAACGTCTACCTGCTCTCCACAATGATCAATAACAGCGAACGGATGGTAAGGTAAGGTACAAATAAACCGAATCACACGAAGCCTGGTTAGTGTTGCCTGACTTTATAAAGTGTGTTTTTTTTAATAAGTGTGTGGTTGCCTTCTAGTCACTTTGTTCAGCGCTACTGCTTGTAGGCAGGCATGACGAGACTCTTCAGTCAACCCATGTTCAGAGGAGGTGGGTTTAGTTTACTGCACGCCTCGACGTAAGAGAGACGTAAGCAACGCTGCCTCTTAGCTCCGAAGCTCTTGCCTCTAGACCAGTGGTCACCAACCTTTTTAAGCCCAAGATCACAGACCTCGGTCTAGGTGAAAGGCGAGATCTACCTATTGCAGAATTGAGTGAAAAAGACGGCCCAGACAATGCTTCCAATTTGAGGCCTTTTATATAGGCTAATTGCATCTGAATTACTGTTACAATGAAGGCTCCATAATCAGCTCACGGCATATAGGCAGGAGTAAAGTGCTATTGGGGGGCGGATCTCACCTCCTCTAGGGGGGTCCTCACCTCCTCTAGGGGGGTCCGGGGGGATGCTCCCCCGGGAAGATTTTTTTTAAATATTGAAGTTGAAAGCATCAATCTGGTGCACTTTGAGAGCAACATGAAGAGTTCTATGGATACCTCTCTCAGCACCCATATGAAACAGAACTGTAAACAGATTTTCTTTTTCTTTATGGATATTTTACAAATCACTCCCCTTTTAAACTGTATTCTTGTTTTACTGACATACTGTATAGTAGGCTATTTCATACCTGTTTTTCATTTATTCTCTTATTGTTGTATAACTATAAATGATCATATGAAGGTTGCCGCGGAAATAATCTTTTGAATAATTTGTGACAAAACCGTTCTAAACACTCAGAGTCCTTTAGCTTACCTGAGCCCCTCAGTCTGACAGGAGAGGACTGTCCTCCAGCTTGTTGTGGAAACAGCTCCTTATGTCCGTTAGTTAGTTAGTGCAGCTAGCTAACCAGATGCTAACATCACGGTCCCCGCTAGCACCGGTCCCTCTCTCTCCGTCCCTCTCTCCCTCTCTCTATCACACTAAATGCGCTATTGCCACACACACACAGAGCCGAGCTTGAATGACACAAGCACACGTGTATTTCCATGCAACTCTCTGATTGGTGTGGTGTCTTGCCTCTGTTGCGTTCAGTGAACACGGGAAATTACAGTCCTGCCGTTGTCTCTTGTGTCATGATGAGGTTCACGTAAAGCACGGTTAATGTATTATATTATTGAGGTGTCTCAAATATACGTCAATCAAGTGGCACCTGCTAACGGGGTGGTGGATGATAGGTTTACATCTAAAAACGTATTTTTCAAACATAATTATTTTAATTTAATTTTTCTTTTTTTGTTACTTTTTTTTTTAACGGTCCGCGATCTACCCGCACCACACTCGCGATCGACCGTTCGATCGCGATCGACTGGTTGGCGACCACTGCTCTAGACCGACAATTTTTTGGAGCTGGAAGTGAACCAGATTCCGGAGCTAAAAGGCAGTGCCTCTGCGGTGTGAACAGGAAAAAACGGTACTTTTCAGGCTCCAGCTCCGAGCCGGAGCTGAAAACGCGTTGGTGTGAAAGGGGCATAAGTGGCGCTGTACTTCCGCCACAAAATACACCAAAAGCATCGAAGAAGACCCCCAAGCATGGTTGCCTGGTTGCCCTTCAGTTTATTCTCCGCGGTGGATTTAGCAACATGTAGTTCATGTAATTCTCCATGTCCACTTGTTGCTGATGGTTGTGGTAGAGAAGCTGTAGATTTTGCACTAACATCTGTAGCATGGTCAGTAGCAGTAGCAGCAGAGGTGGGGAGAGGCGGGGCTATGGCTTCATCGTTATCAGGAAAATGGTCGTATAGGATGTACACACGGAGCCGTTTGGCCTCCCAGAGCGTTTCCAGATCTATCAACCTTGGGACCCGTCATCGTTTAGGGGTCCGCTTCCGTTACGGCCTCGTGGGAACGAACGGGCTATACGAAAGATAAAAGTAGCGGATACAACCGTTTTCGTTCCTGTGTAAACAGCACATAAACCTGTTCTGCTGGTTGTTACTAGTCTTTGACTCATTAACTTGGAAAAGGTGTCCTTCCCATCTTCCTTACAATTTCGAGCGAAACAGAGCTGGAGTCCACATTAGAATGCAATCTGAGCTGAGATATGACATGACATTATATTTATGGCACAGATTTTGTTTGTTTTACTAATGTGTGCTATGATACTGAAATGTTAGGAACGTTACACAGACACTTGGACTCAAAAGAAGGTTTGAGGTTCAAAAGGTCTTTACTTAAGACATAGATAAAGTACAAACAAAAAATCACTCGTGAGAGGCAAAACGTAGAAAAGCAAACTGCAAACATGGGAACTAAATAAACTTGACTTAACTATGAGTACTAACTACAAACGTCTCTTGGCGTGAAAAGCTGGCTCTCTTCAAGGCACAAGACGAACTGGCACAGGACAAAGGGAGACGAGGACTATATATACAAGAGGTAATGGGACACAAGTGGCAACAATCAATGGAGGGGCTGACAATCACACAGGGAGGAAGACACACAAGGGCAGGAGAGCTCTGAAACGAGAGAGAAAGGTAAGTACCAAAATAAAACAGGAAGTGCAATGACAGGACTAGACAGGGGAACAAAGAGACTTGTTTAAACATAAATCTAACCTGAGATTTGAACTAAACATGAAACAAATAACATGAACCTAATTAACTAACTTAACATGAATAAATTAGCAGACATGATGGAATGTAATAAGAAACACCCAGGCCCAGGTATACTGTACAATATCATTTATAATAAATATGAAGGGCCTTATAGTAGTAAGGAGCCCTTCCATCACAGATGAGATGACAAACAGTGGTGTTAAGTAACTAAGTAGAGTTACTCAAGTACTGTACTTGAGTACACATTTGTAGGACTTCATTTTTTGCTACTTTGTACTTTTACCTCACTACAGTTCAGATTTCAATTGTGTACATTTATTTAATATATTTAGTTACTTTACAGATTTGGATGACTGATGTGAAATATAATCAAGTGCTAAATCAGACTGTAGTTCCACCTGGAGTAAATTCACAAGCTACCCTGCAGTATACAAAGTCATTCAAACTAGCTGCACCTTTACCAGCTTTGAGAACATTTTTTTAATTTTTTTAATTTTTATTTATTGTACAGGCTACAGACACAAAACATGGACATTACAATAACAAAAAGAGACATTCCTATCTCAGACCAAAAAAAACAAACAGAGAACACTTTAATGATCAATAATTATAAAACATATCATATATATTATTCTGAAATGGACCAATTTGCACAATGACTACTTTTACGTTTGGGACTTTAAGTATATCTTGTTGCTAATACTTTTTTACTTTTACTTGAATAACATTTTTATTGCAGGACTTTTTCTTGTAGCAGAGTATTCCTACACTTTGTTACTGCAACTTTTACTTCAGTACAATATCTGAGTACTTCTTCCACCTCTGAAGACAAAACAGACAAGATGTACACAGAGAGCAGTTATAACGCAAAGTGACCTCAGTTGGAATTGTCTCAGGAACCTGGAACAGGGACATTGGCTTAATCCCCAGGGAAAGGTGACAGGCTGAAGGTAAAGGTGACCTCATCCAAAGCCTCTTTAACAGAAGGCAACTTTATCATGTATCTTCTTCACAAACGCACTTTACAACTTATAAATAGAAGCTGCTTAAGTCTTGTAGACCAGGAACAGAGAAGTTGTGTGTCGTTACTACGCCCTGTGAAGCAACCATGGGTCAAGGTGGTGTAATATGTATCTTTTGCTGCAGGCAGATAGATCCTTCTCTCTTACTAAGTGGATTCCTCCCATGCAGTGAATGCAACCTTCCCATATGGAGCAGCAGGTAAAGCCAGATTACACCCTTTTGTGTAAGGGGGGCTACAGAACCAGAGAATAGTCCACAGCATAAACCACACCAATGTATACAGAAACTATGCTAGCATTTTTTTTAATGGACGGAGTAGCCTACATGTAATTTAAAGATGATACTTGTATTCCACAACAAATTCCAATTTAAAGCTATTATTATCATTTGCACAACAGCTACAGCGTAGTTTTGGCTATTCAATCTTAAGTCCGAGACTCCTCCAACAATGCAACATACAATATACAAGTAGGCTATAGTGCAAGAATAAATATTTTTTTTAAATTACATTTTAGTTGCATTCTCTTACAACTAAAATACAGGAAACATAAATATAAAATAGAAGGAGATAAAAAACCAAAAATAACATTAAATATTGAGATTTGCAATAAAGTATACCAAATCTGTAGACTATTAATGATAATAGCCTGCTACCTTCTTCTTTATTTTTTGGGGGTTGTGTACAAGAGTCAAACACAAGTGTCACATGCAGTTATTAAAAATAAAATAAGGAATGTGTTGTAGTCTAAGATGGAGAGAAAAAGTCATTTAATGTACAGTAGGAGAAGGAGGAGGTGAGCCTAATAAGCTCAGTAACGATAAACCTCCGTCGGCTTTAACCATTGATTAACAAGCAGCTCTCAAGACCAAAACAAAGACAATTAACTATGCTCCGAACACTTGCCTTTTTTTGTGTGTGAAATATGTAGCATTGTGGAGCCATATCTTACTCAAGTCAATGGAACTAATCTGAGATTGCAAACAATAAAATGAAATGAAAGGATGCCCGAGAAGCCATGGAGGCGAACAAAGACGAGCATCCATGATGAGTTATGGCCCATGATCTCTGACACGCAGCTCTGGGAGCAGACGGGGCCCTCTGAATTACTCCCATTACGGGCCCTATGCAGGGGACCAGAGGGGCGGCTGCTGCTGACCCTCCCCCACCATCTACTTCCTGTTTTTCATGGTTGTCTGTTCGCTTCTGCCTATACAATACCAGCTGTGTCTGGAGACATTCCAGCTCCTACTGCTGCCCTCCCGAGGAACAGAGCACGACAGATACATGCGGCCATCTTCTCTGAGCGCCATGTGAGATCTGCTTCAGCTGTCTGTCTGTTCTCCAGCTTCAGTGTGCGCTCATTGTTACTCTTATTCACGCATTGCACTTAAAACATATTAAATGCAAACTAATCAAGTAAGAAACCTCAAACCATACAAATCATGTGATATAGATTCAAAGCATTATTATTAAAATACATAAAGTGGTGTATTAGCATTAATACGATATTATGGATGTTTTTTTATTGAAACATGCAATTAATGCCATGTTGAAATCATTCGTAATGTATTAAGTAGTTGCATTGCATTTGAATCCATTTTTGTCCAATAAAAACATATTTGGCAACTTATGGTAAACATGACCGAATGATTAGTGAAGATTTAATAGAATGAAAATATAAAGTGATTTTAAAATGCCCGCAAATACAAAGCACAGCATGATCCTACAGTGACCTCTAGTGGTTGAGATGAAAAACATCGGCTATTATTTTTTCTCTTTTTTCCTTGCCTTTACTACTATTATTTTTCTCCCTACCCAAAGGTTGAGATCAAATTGAATAGAAGGCTTATATCACGGGCACATGTGAGCCACATTTTGGGTCGTATTGCTACTCTCTGTATTCTATGGACCATTGTGTCAGCTTAAGGGCTGAAGATGGCCCCCTTCCATCACTAAGAGGAAGAGACTTTCCCTCCACACTACAACACTCCAATGCCCAATATGTGGCCTTAAACCTGGAAGTCAATGTCACTTATGTTTGTGGATATTACTTTGTTATACTTTTTTTGGTTATAGTTTTGGATTTTATTAATGTTGTATATACAATAGGGGATGCGAGAAATGATTTAAATGTAGGAACTCATGGATTTAAAATATAGGCAAATAATCACCATGCAAAGTAAAGGGTCAATTAAAGCAATTACATACAATGTGAAAGATCTGGGAAATACAATTAAAAGGAATAAAGTAATGTCAAAATTAAAAAGAGTTGGAGCAGAAATAGCCCTCCTGCAGGAGACTCATCTAACAGAACAGGAACACCAAAAACTTAAAAAGTGAAACTTCAGTCCCTATTCATCCTCTTACAGAAAGGGATCCAGGAGGGGCGTAACAATCTTAATCTCCGGTAAATTAAATTTCGAATGCACATGTGAAAAAAAGGACCAAGATGGGAGATATGTACTTATTCGGGGAAATTTGGAGGGTACTTTAGTTACCCTCCTGAATGTATATCCCCCCCCGGGATCTGAATGATCATTTTACAAACACATTTTTGAAATAATAACATTGGAGGCCCAAGGAATTCTAATTTGTGGGGGTGATTTCAATGTTAGACTTAACCCAACTTTAGATACATCAAAATCCCTTTCTTCAGGAGGAAAAAAAATCACCATGAACATTAAATTGATCTTGGGAGACCTACGACTCTCGGATGTATGGCGAGACCTAAATCCGTCTACGAAAGATTTTACCTTTTACTCACACCCACACTCAGTATATTCAAGGCTTGATTATCTGTTTATGTATCAGAAAGATTTTTATAGGGTTCAAAATTGCAGTATAGGGACCATGGACTTATCGGGCCATGCTCCGGTCTCCATGGCATTAAATCTAGGACTAGAAAGGAAAAGCACAATCTGGAGACTGAACACAGGAATTCTTAAACAAATTAGGCCTCAAATCAGGATCGATATAAAAGATTATCTGAACGACAATGATAATGGAGAAGTGTCCCCAATAATCCTGTGGGATGCATGCAAAGCTGTCCTAAGAGGAAAAATAATTGGATATTCCTCAAACATAAATAAGCAAAGAAAAGAGAAAACAAATCAGCTTCAAACAGAACTAAAACATCTAGAAAATATACATAAGAAAACTCTAAATACAAAACTAAAATGGAAATAGATAAAAAAAAGAATGAACTCCATGAAATCCTCTCAAACAACATAAATAAAAAAGAAGATCTTTCTAAAACAAAGTTATTATGAGGTAGGAGGTAAATCAGCAAAACTATTGGCTTATAAACTAAAAAAACAACAGGTAGAAAATACAATTTATAAAATAAAAGACCCTGAAACAAGTATTATACATAGCAATTTAGAAGACATACATCAAACTTTTGTCTGTTTCTATAAAACCCTATACTCACAGCCTAAAATAGATAAAACCAACATCAGGAGTTTCCTTGATTTGATAACTTTTCCTAAAGTGAGGGATGAGCAAAATCATAAATTAATTATAGAAATTACGGGAAAAGAAGTAGAAAAGGCAATCGCTGACTTAAAACCCAATAAAGCCGCAGGCTCAGATGGTTTCCCTTCTGAATGGTACAGGGAAATGAAGGATCTATTGATCCCAACAATGAGGGATGCTTTTAACCACGTGCTTCAGACAGGCATAGCCCCCCCCTCATGGGCGGAAGCAGTAATTTCCCTGATACCGAAGGAAGGGAAAGGCAAATGTGACTATGGAAGCTATCGTCCAATAAGTGTGCTAAACCAGGACTATAAGATCTTTACCAACATTTTGGCAAAAAGACTCGAAGAAATCCTCCCTCAGATAATAAATCTAGATCAGACAGGATTTATCAAACAACGGCAAACTCAAGATAATATCCGCAGAACTCTACATATAGTTGAACATATATCCAATGAACAAACACCAGGCAGTACTTTTGAGCCTCGATGCAGAAAAAGCCTTCGATCGAGTTAACTGGAAATTCCTATACCAAGTTCTTGGAAAGTTTGGCTTTCACAAGATCTTTATTAATACGGTTCAAGCACTGTACAACAACCCTTATGCAAGAATAAAAATAAACGGAGCCATATCAAATTCTTTCTACCTTGAGAGAGGGACACGACAGGGATGCCCAATTAGCCCTCTGCTATTCGCAATTTATATCGAAGCTCTGAGTTTGGGGGTTACTCAAAATAACAATATTACCGGTGTAGAAGTATATGGTCAGGAACATAAATTATCATTATTTGCTGATGATATATTAATATACCTGTCAAACCCAGATGAATTGTTCTTGAGTTTACTGACTTTTTTTGGATACTTATAGTTCTGTCTCAGGGTACAAACTCAATATAACAAAAACCCAGATACTGAGCTTTAATTACAAGCCAAGCCAACATATAAACTCACTCATTGATCTTAATTGGGATCTGAACCACTTAAAATATCTGGGAGTAAGCATCTCTAAAGATTCAGAGGAATTGTATACACTACATTTCAACCCTCTAAGTAAGAAAATAAAAGAAGACATAAATAGATGGAACTTGATCCCAGTGCTGAGCTTTGAATCTCGAATAGAATCAGTGAAAATGAACATCCTACCTAGACTCTTATACCTTTTCCAGAATCTACCAATTGAAATCACAGACAAGCAGTTTAACGAATGGGATAAAACCATATCAAGGTACATTTGGCAAGGGAAGAAACCAAGGATTAGATTCTGTACTCTTCAACTAGCAAAAAACAAGGGAGGAGTAGCGCTCCCCTGCTTGAAGGACTACTATATATCAGCCCAATTAAGAAGCTTGTTCTGCTGGTGCAAGCCAGACTACAGAGCTAGATGGAAAGAAATTGAGAATAATGTATCAGGAGGAGTACCCATCGAGGCAAGGTTAGGGGATAAAAGACATGTTAAAAACTTACTGGAAAAAGATAAACGCTGAGTAAACCTCTCTTTAAAATTATGGTTAAGGGTCCTTACCAGGAGTGACTTGCTGGAGGAAATGAAGATATTAAGATGGTGCTCACATGATCTTGATTTCACCCCGAGCAAGCTGGATAAATCATTGAAAGATTGGGCCAAACATGGCCTTACTTCATATTGCACATTTTTCAGCAAAGGAACCATGTTTGATTTTCAAACACAAAAAAAACGATATGGATTGAATAACGGTGATTTTTTTAGATTTCTACAGGTACGCCATTACTTAAATAGTTCCCTGTCAGACAGCCAGAAGGCCCTTGAACACCCTTTATTAATAGTTTTCACCAGTGCATACACATCAGACACAGGGATGAAAGTAATCTCAAAACTTTACCAAGCTCTTCAAGATATTAAAAAGGAAAATACTTTCTATATAAAACACAAATGTGAAAACGAAACCAAAAAAACCATCCCTGATGAAGTCTGGACAAATTACTGTACTTTTCAATGGAAGATCTCGAGCTCAGACACCTACAGAATGTTTAGTTGGAAGATGCTGAGCAGGTACTTTTTCAGCCTTGCTCAGTCATCACATCATCTAGGGCCCCCCAGCTGCTGGAGGAAATGTGGTTCTCAGTTAGCACATCACTACCATTTGTTTTGGGCTTGCCCTTTAATAGTAACTTTTTGGGAAAAGATTCATATCGAAATTGAAATAATACTACAGGAAAAAATCCCCTTAAACTGGGACGAATTTCTATTTGGGCTCGTACATTCAATCCCCACAAACTCCAAAACAAAACAATTATTTGGAATTCTTACTGTTGCAGCAAAAAAAGCAATAACTAGAAAATGGCTCAAAGCGGATATCCCTTCTCTTGAACAACTGGTACGACAAAATCCATGAAATCTATGTTATGGAAAGAATCACCTTCTCAATGAGGTTTCAGGAAAACACATTTGAAGAAATATGGAAAAAGTGGAGAATTTACATATCCCAAAGACGACCATCCCTTGTTTGACTGTTTCAATACACTGATTGAATGTATATGTATAGATATGTATGTATGGTCACATGTATGTGTATTGATTGTATATATGTATGTTGATATGTGGATATGTACATGTGTAGACATTTGCTATTTCAAACAACCCCTGTGTACTTTTTCGTTTTTATTTTACTTTGATTAATTTTGTTTGCAATTTCATTTGTCACTTTCGGGTCTCTAAAAATATATGATTTGAAAAACTGTACTTGTACTATAATGTGACCCCAAATAAATAGAGAATAATTTTTTTTTTAAAAACATCACCAAGTCAGAACCAGCTGCCATTGAGAATGTAATCTTCAGTTTATTATTATTTATCAAACACCTTTTGACCATTTCTTCACTAAAATGGTGTTGGGAACTTTTGTTTTCTAAATATTCAGGATTTCTAATTAATGACACTGTAAAACATGACTAACCCTTAATCACTTGTTTATCATTTTAGAATAATAGCACACAAAAGAATGAGCTGGAAAATGTGGAAGAATAAAGTGAACATTGCATCAGACTTAAGACTAAATACACCATGGACTAAAGCTGTGTTGAGTGCATCCTGCCAGCAGGTGAAAGCCTCAGCCTCACACACACACACACACACACACACACACACACACACACACACACACACACACACACACACACACACACACACACACACACACACACACACACACACACACACACACACACACACACACACACACACACACACACACACACACACACACACACACACACACAGAGCACTGAACTACAGGTGTGGTGAGGTGATAAGGGCTGGACCTTACTCCCTGTGTGAGAGCTTTACAGTTGGGTGGAGTCCTGCTGCTCACCTGCAGTTTCAGGAAATGACGCTTTGATGCAAACACTCACCGGGAGCTCGTCGTCGGTAAGTTGTTTTAACTGAAGATGCTTTTACTTCTGAGAAGGCAGGTAATTCATCTACTGAGACGATTGTTTTAATACCAACACAAGCAAAGTATGGAAGGCTATAAAGGAGTGACGACAATGTTATATGCCGGGTTTTGTATTGAGTAAGTTACAACAACATAGGAAATAAAACTGGCTATTTCTTTATTTAGGGATTCTCATTTTTGCCTGAATGAGGATACTTGTAGATTTCGAACAGTTTTTCAAATAATGTTGAACTTTGAAAGTCATTTTCTCCAAGCTGGTCATTGAGTATATGATTGTAGTTTTCTTGGTGCCTCTGCTCTGATTTAGAGAAATGATGGCTGAGTTTAAGCCATTTATTTTAGGTTATCTTCCCAATATATATTTATTTTGCCACCTATTAATGTAGTTGTAAAATCATCATGTCCTCTGTCACTTTCTCTGGCATTCGCCGCTGAAGTTTTAATTGAATTGCCTTCCAGTTTTCAGTTTAGTTCATTCCAACCAAGATATGTGCATTATTATTTATAGCTTTTTCTCCATTTTATAGGACTCTGGAACTCAGGAACAACAACAACATGAGCGCTTCCTGGAGATCACAGCCCAACGTCCTCCTTGTCTGTTTATTGCTGTCTACAACCGGAGGTCAGAACTCATTTTTCAAGTCTATACAAATCTCCTGAGCTGGACAGAATTGATCACAAAAATAAAATATTCTACTGAAATAAAGCTTATTTTCCACATGGGATTTATGAAAATTCAGTCATTTAATAGCACAATTTACTGGCATTTTAATAGACATGTAAGGTAAACGGTCTTACAGAAGGGCTATATTAATCTGCATTGATCCCTGTGGGGAAATTCAATTGCTTGAATCTCTTGTATCAACTCCTGATGAGAATGAATTAAATGAGTCCGAAAATGTAACTGAACCGTTGATTTGAATTAAATGTATTATGTCAACATATTTCACCTCACTGTATTAGGTTAGTTGAAATCAATACAAATTAGTTGAACCTAATCTTTTTTATTTATAACTTAATATAATTGCTTTCAACTGACCTGGTACAGTTTTGTGAAATCTTTTGCCATAATACATTTTATTCAAGTTAATCTTTCATTTGTGTCAGTGTACTGGTTTTGGATTACATGGCAAACATCTTTATTACCAGAGTAGCACACTCTGAACACCACAGCAGGTCTAACATGTTTGCTGAAGATTTCTAATAGTGATTAATCATTACCCTTAATACTGCCTTGAACAAAGAAAGCTAAAGCAAACCAGACTGTTTGAAATCTAATCAGAAATTCAAAATGTCAACACAGAGAAAATGGCATTCTGCTTACTCACAAATGATTCAAGAAAACATCCGGACACATTATTAAACTCTATGTCAGCATGTGTAATCTGAGCCCACATTAATGATGTGTTTGAGTATCAGTCCACTTACAGAACTTTTCCTTTGTGATATTTATTTACTCTGAGCAAACTTAAGCACAGTTTTGAACAAAGAGTGTTATGTGCCATAGGCCTTTCTTTGTCCTGAAGGACGAGCTCAAACAGAGTTGCTGAACAGATTTAAATCACTTACACTATTACGACATATTTCTTTCTTTTGCTTCTCACATTGCATGAATAACCAATGAATGTGAGCACCTGCAATGTGCTGCACACAAAACCTAGCATACAGAAATTCAACTCGGGCAACTTTTTTTACTTTTTATGGGGAGGGCTCAATCAAATTATTAAATATTTAAGGATAGGGTTATGTAGTGTTCAAAATGTCAGAATACATTTTTGTTGAGAGCCTATTGAAACTGCATATTTTTGGTATAAACAAAAAAAAACAAAAAAAAGCAACTAAAATTAACAATAAGGCAATAATCCTGTCGTTTAAAGGTCCCCTATTATACTGTTTTTCATCAAAGTCTCAGATATATATATATTTAAGCAATAGCTCACGACAGGCCGTGGTATATGCTCATTATATCACAGCTAAGGGGCGTGGTTCAGCCCGACGCGACGCGAAACAAAAAAAGCGGTTTGCTTTTCAAACTGGGACAAGAAAACAGCGGAGAAGTAACGGGGCAGAAAACCTCATTTTTACGCAACGCTCCAGACATAGACATCAGACTGCAAAACATATTCAGTTGCCAGTTACTTTGGCATAGGGCAGGGTGTTAGCAGATTTAGACTTAAACCTTTTGTCTCCTGCAGCAGAAAGGTGAATGATCTCAGCAGTTCAAGCTTAGCCATTCATCACGGCGTTATTTATTATAGGCACACATCTCAAGAGGTTTGAGGACAGAGAGAGAAGGGGCGTGACTTCCAACGGTCTTGTCCCCCAGGTAGTGACATCACAATCATGTGGTACAACGCTAACCAATGAACACAGTTAGTAGTCGCAGCTACTTATATAGACAATAGAGAACCGCAGTGACGCGTCGTAAAACCCGGAAGTAAACTTCTTCCGGTTCCTTCTTGAAAAACCAATGCAAATTCTCCATAGGATTTTGGAAAATAACTCGAAATAAGGTCTGTGGTTGACACACATTTAAGAAAGGGATCACGTTTTGTTCAGCCGGATAATCTCCACATGTCAACCCTACTTTTATAATTTTTGAATCATAAATCTAGTCGCCAAAAGCGAAATGCTAATGTTATGCTATAAACCAGGGGTGGGGAACCTTTTTCCTCTCAAGGTCCATTTCAATTTTTTCAACATCCTCCGAGGGCCGTACAAATTATTGACCTCTGCTTAAAAGAACTAAAATCACAGCCCATTCATTTGGCCTTTCTTTCATGCTGTGCAAAGAAAAAGCAACCTCTTAATCCAGAGATCTTACCATGACTCGTGCATGCATGCACGTGCACGGCTGTGGTATGACCACCAAAACAGAACGATATGGACACAAGATGTGTGCAAATGTATTTAGTTTCCTATCCATGTGGACATGATTTAAGTGGGGGGGGGGGGGGGGGGGGGGACACACACACCTTACCTCCTCTAAGGGGGTCCGGGGGGCATGCTCCCCCGGGAAGATTTGTTTTTAATTTTTTAAGTTAAAAGCATCAATCTGGTGCACTTTGAGAGCAAAATGAAGAGATCTATGGATACATCGCAACATCCATATGAAACAGAACTGTATACAGATTTTCTTTTTCTTTATGGATATTTTACAAATCACTCCCCTTTCAAAGTGTATAACAACTTTGTTTTACTGTCATAGTATTTTATACCTGTTTACTTTATTCTCTTATTTTTTTATAACTATAATGATCATATCAATAATAATAATAATAATACATTACATTTATAAAGCACTTTTCCTGGTGCTCAAAGCGCTTACAAGCAAGTAAAACAAAATAACAACAGATAAATAAAGATACAATAAATAAAGATATCAATAAAGATGATGATAAAGATGTGCCTTTACCTCACTGGTTGGAGAAAAAGCTTCTTATATTCGTTAGCATAGCTAGCTAACCAGATGCTAATAACAACAAAGTTATTGACTGTATGATCAGTATGACAGATGAACAGATCGCCACTGTGTTTACAACTAAAGACACAGCCATGCAAAAACAGCGGCATGTGTACGGCTCCTTATGGGTACTGCAATTTCTGAAGTGCCGGAGCGGCGTTCTGGTGCTCTCCTCAGAACTGCACCCCTGTCAGACAATACATACCACGTGATGAAACGTTAGGCTCGTGTTGTGTTCAAGGACCCTGATCTTGGCCAGGTAAAACAGGCACTCGCTTTTCTTTTTTTTTTTGCGATCTAGATTTCTTCAATTTTTTTCTTTTTTGCGTGTGTTTATAAATTACCTCGAGGGCCGTACCAAATGGTCTCGCGGGCCGTATACGGCCCGGAGGCCGGAGGTTCCCCACCCCTGCTATAAACGAACTACAAGCCAGTACAGCAGCAGGGTCGCACGACTTCAACGTCACGCCAACTTAAGATCGTTTCAACTGACTTGCACTGAAACTGCACTTTGAACAATTTAAATATATTAACATTTTAAACTGTATACCCCGGTTATCTAGGCCCGTTTTGTTTTGTTTAATGTGTACCACGTTTATCTAGGCCCGTTTTGTTTTGTTTCATGTATACCACGTTTATCTAGGCCCTTTTTGTTTTATGTATACATATACACTATGGGAAACGATATTTCGATATTTCTGGATGTATAGCACATGTAGAATTTTTTACAATAAAGCTGAATTTGACTTTCGCGTGCTTGCATATTTTAACAAAGCTTTTCATTTTAGCCACACTGAATTGAACTAGAAGTCATGGCTGTGTCAATTACCAGTCTGATATCGTTTTACAAAGATGACAAGAAGAGTGTAGATAGGAGAGAACCACTACAAGTCAGGACACGTTACAGTGCAGCCTAGATGAAGGTGTGCTTACCGGTGTTGTCAGGGCTAGCATGAGGGACAAGGTTTATAGGTGAGTAGTGATAGCAAGAGTACCGTTAACCTAGAGTTAATTTATTCATATTAATTCCCATCAACAAATCAATTGTATGTGTCACATGAAATCTTTATTAGGCAAGGCAAGGCAAGTTTATTTATATAGCACTTTTCAACACAAGGCAATTCAAAGTGCTTTACAAAAAATGAAAGACATTAAGAAAATGGCATTTAAAATCAGTCATTAAAAAGAAAAGCTAATAAAATAAACATTAAAAGAAAAAATACATGGATAAAAGTTACAGTGCAGTCTAAGATATGAATAGTTCAATTAAAAGCAGCGACAAAAAGAAAAGTATTCAGTCTGGATTTAAAAGTAGTGAGAGTTGCAGCGGACCTGCAGGTTTCTGGGAGTTTGTTCCAGATATTTGGAGCATAATAACTGTACGCTGCTTTACCATGTTTAGTTCTGACTCTGGGGACAGAAAGCTGACCAGTCCCTGAAGACCTGAGAGATCAGGGGCCGTATTCACAAAGGATCTTGGGGCTAAAAGTAGCTCCTAACTGGCGAATTTAGGAGAAACTCCTAAACATAATGGGCGTGTCAGTCTTAAATTTAGGACTCCTAATTTTATTCACTAAGAGCAATTCACAAAGTATTTTAGGCCTAAAAGTAGCACCTAAGTTTAGGAGAGCTTAAAAGTCCTCGAGAGGACTCCTAACTCAGTAAGACCTATTCACAAAGAATCTGAAAATGGCTGCGAGACGAAATGTTTTGGAGACAATGGAAGACTGTGAATTGATCAAGAGATATAGGATAAATCGTGAGGGTATCAAACTTTTTGTGGAATTAGAGCGGGATGCAATAACATCCCCGACTAACAGGAATAACCCTATTAGTCCGGAAATAAAATGTTTGGCAACACTACGATATTTAGCAACAGGGAAAATGCAACTTTGCAATGCCGACGATTTGTGCCATAAACCAAACCATCAGCGCGCTCTCTAGACCACATATCATCCAAAAGTTTATCCGGTTTCCTTTGGACAATGAACAACTACACAGGATCAAAGCCAACTTCATGGCAATTGCAGGTATGCCCGGTGTGGTCGGTGCTATTGACGGGACGCACATAAAAATAATTGCGCCATCAAAACGTGTTCGTCAATAGAAAGAAAGTACATTCCATCAACACGCAGATTGTTTTCATTCATCATGATAGGGGGACTTGAACGGCGGTATGGGTTGTTATTGAAAGTGTTTAAGTGCTGGAAATATGCTCATTGGATAATAGTTTGCAGGGTGCGTTTAATTGCCTCCTTGATTTAATGCAATTTACGTATTTTTATTGTTTGCTCTCTCTCTTTAACGTGCATATACAACGTCATTATCGTGGTCTCCACAAACTTGTCATCATGCGTGTATTCTGCTAACTGCACTGTCCATAACTATTTGATAGGAATACATTTATAGCCTAGGCTATTTTCTTGTTTTTCGGTGATTTAGTGGGCTCGTTTGTGGGATGTTGCGGATGAGTTTCACCGAGACCGCCTGCTCTGAACAACCACTCACCGTACTGACCGCTTCCAAACTCATGCACGAGAATCGACGTAATCCATAGCAACGGCACGTCACTCTTAGTTCACTCTTAGTGATTTATCCTTAGTATGAGTAGGTCTCAGCGGCTTTGTGAATAACTTTTAAGAAAAAACTCCTACGAAAAATGTTTTAGCGCGAGTTAGGAGCACTCCTGGCGGTAAGATAAAATGCTTAGTGAATACGGCCCCTGGATGGTTCATCATTTAGCAGGAGGTCAGAAATGCATTTTGGTCCTAAACCATTCAGTGCTTTATAAACAGCAGCAGTATTTTGAAATCTATTCTTTGACACACAGGAAGCCAGTGTAAAGACTTCAGAACTGGAGCGATGTGATCCTCTTTCTTAGTGTTAGTGAGGACTCGAGCAGCGGTGTTCTGAATCAGCTGCAGCTTTCTAATAGATGTTTTAGTGAGACCTGTGAAGACACCATTGCAGTAGTCCAGTCTACTGAAGATAAAAGCATGGACACGTTTTTCCAAATCCTGCTGTGACTTTAGTCTTTTAATCCTAGATATGTTCTTTAGGTGATAGTAAGCTGATTTAGTAACTGTTTTAATGTGACTGTTGAAACCAATAACTAATTTAACCCGCTGACAAGAGAGCCTACCTCCGAAGATCGTGACTGGCTGAGGGACAGACTCGGGGGCATGTTCTCAGGAATTTCTTGGCTTCTCTCCCCCGAGCCAGAAGAGGAACACTACAGCTTGGAAACACTTACTGTTCCTGAAATTATCAAATCTGTTGGGCATCAGGGACCTGAGGCAATTGTGGCAAGCATGGCATTGTCTGAAGAGCAACAGAGGGCAATTCAGGTGGCTACCACTGGTCAGCAAACCAACCCAAACTGGCATTTGTTCAGGAAAGGAAGGTTGACTGCCAGCAACTTTGGAGCTGTCTTGAGGTCAAAGCCTGTGACTGCTTCCCTTATTGCCAGGGTGCTAGGGCAACAACAGGCCCTTGATGGTGTTTTGTCTGTACAGTGGGGGACTATGCATGAATGTGAGGGCGTCAGGGCATTCACGACAGATGCAGGTCCATGAGTCAGATTTGTGGCTCTCCCTATCAGGATTGTTGGGGGCATCTCCAGATGGTTTGGTAGGGTCTTCCGCTGTGCTGGAGGTAAAGTGTCCCTACAGAGCCAGGGAAATGACAATTAGTGAAGCATTGCAAATCAAGGGCTTCTGTGTCAGTAAGGAAGGAGAAACATTCAGCCTGCGTGAGGAACATCCTTACTGGCACCAATTGCAACGTCAGCTTCACCTCACTGCAAGGAAGAAGAAATAAAAAAATGGTGAATTGTTTTTAATTTACATTTACTCGCCTTTGCAATGTTGTGGTTGTTAGAGTGTTAGGTTTCCTGTCAGCTCGTCTGTTGGGAAGATATAAAATATTAGTTTCATGGAAGTCACACCGTCACATATACTGTAAGAGCATTAAGACATACAATACATAGGCTAAAACAAAACATCTAAAGATATAACCTTGCACTTTGATACGTTTCTTGAACATTTTCACTATTTTGACATTTTTATAGATGAAAATTGAACTAAATAAATAAATGGTAGATTAATCCATATTGAAAATAGGTGTCAGCTGCTACACTAATTATAATAGTTACATTTCTTAATTAATTAAGATAAGATATTACTGTATTGATCCCAATTTGGGAAATGTTTGTGTTGCAGCAGCATAACAAGAACAACTAAATATAAGTTATTATATATACAAAAGTATGTGAGGGATGGAATATTAAATTGAATACAAATGTAAAATGTACATGTGATTTTATGTCCAAGAGAAGCTATGGAGCAGAGAGTTCTCTGCCAGCCAGAGGTGATTTGTTATTAGTTCAATATGTCAAACTGATTTCCCTGACTACAACCTTACTTACATGGTGAAATGTTATGTTACTCAGTAATTCACTAAAAATATTTATATTTTAATGGAGCCTCGTCGGCAGATCAGGATCCCAAAGTGTAGCGGAGGGATCCTGATCTGCATGACGGGTGCTATTTTCCCCATAAGGAACAAGTCGCTGCAAATTATCCCGCTTATTACGTGGCCACATTCTCAACAAAGTAACGACATGACTCCCAGTATTAATTGAAATGCTTTTATGGATTTAGAAAATGTTTTTATTGATTTAAAAAATAGTTGTATTGATTTAAATTGACATGCATCCGCTAAGAAAAATAGTCCGTTGTTACCGTTTTTTAAACAGTCTGAATGAAACGGCAGCTCTCAGCTGTGTATTTACACAACTAATGGCCCATCAACCACAGCTCTCTCCCCCCATCCCCCCCTGATCTTTCTTCTCCAGCAGCTAAATTAACTGTAGGTTACTCTGAGTGACAAGCTTACAATTAGACACAACACTGTCATTGCAAGTGACCCTCAGTTAGTTGACTTTTATGTTCAACTGCTAAATTCGTTACTGATAAAAAATGGCTTCTACTGTACCTAATTACCTTAACACTAGAACCGCCAGAGGTGTTTGTATAGGCCTACCTAAACCCGTCAAATCCCGCGATTAGAATGCAATTTTTAACAACATAGGGTGCTACATAAAACACTTTCAGGAAAAGTCACGGACTGGGAGACTTTAATATTTTATTGAAAAAAAGTTACATTGCAGACACACAAAACACATCACGCAAATTGACCCGATTGGCGGTTCTAGTGTTAAATAAACTCACTCATTAATTAAACCAGTTCAATACGCATTATTCTTATTCTTATCATTCTTTATGAGCGCAGAAATAGTCTTAAAATCAGATCTGTTTTTTAAATGAAATCTGACGGCAGGCAGTTAGCTCTGATCACCTATGATAAATGCACCGCACCTAATCGCTGGCCATTCAGCCACAGACACTGTTCAAAATGGGGGGGAGCCAGGGGGAGCTTTGGAGCCCAAAACAATCGTGCATATTTGTGTCACACAGATTAGAAATGTTGAGTTTCTGTAAATAACAGTTCTTGAAATAAATAATAGTTATTGTTCATTACAGTTTCTGAATATTTGTTTTATATTTGTGAATATGTCTGGGTGTTGCCTCTGTACGTGGCGGCGCTGCATTCTTACTTACGTTGCTATGGTTACAGCGGTGATGCCGGCGCGGTATTTGAAATGTTCATATTGATATTTTGTTAACTCTGGCTTTGTAATAAAAAATATGGCAAAACGAAAACAGCCAAGCGTCACAGCTTTTGGATTCACAAGCAAAGAAGCGAAGGAGTCTAAAAATGAAAACGTGAACGGAAAACAACTTTTAGTTGGCCGGCTGTTAGCGGCGTTAGGGTCGAGCTTGACAGCTCCACACCGAGGGAGAGGCCTGCCGATGCGGAGCAACAACGGCCACAGACGCCGGCGTAGTGACACCGTCTGTAGTAGTAGCAGAGTGATTTTATAGCAATTGATCGAATCCGCGCTGCTGCGATTGAGTAAAGTTAGAACGATATTGGCAGATTCGGATTTCACGGATCAATAACTGATGAACAAAACGTTATTCAGACACAAATGACGTCTCCTAAGTACCGTGGTAAGGTTGACAACGACAATCACATGTTGATAAAAAAAAAGGCAATATGCGCCGTCCTCCGAGCTGGACACATTAAATTGGTCTCTTTCCGCAGCCGGAGAAGAAACGAGTGCTCAGGGACCGTCTGCAAAGTGCAACACCAAAAAAAGAGAATACAATAATATTCAATCACTTCGCTATTATAAAGTATTACTACCAAACTCTACAGCAGAGAGTTTGGAAGAATGTGCTTTTGAGTAATGTTGGGGAATATTTATAGTGTAACATCTTCAATAAATATGGCATCATCTTCAATCACTTCACTATTATACAGTATATTTCTACCAAACTCACTACACACATCAATAGTCTCCTGTTGGTCAGACTACAGCAGAGAGTTTGAAAGAATGTGCTTTTGAATAATTTTGGGGAAGATTTATAATGTAAAATCTTCAATAAACATGGCATCATCTTCAATAACGTTACTATTATACAGTATATTTCTACCTAACTCACTACACACATCAATAGTCTTCTGGTGGTCAGACTACAGCAGAGAGTTTGGAAGAATATGGTTTGGTTTTGATTTCTTATATTGACAAATCCAATGGCTCCATCATATAGATCAAATGTGACCTGAAAAACCAAGGGAATATGTAAACATAAGTGTTATTTTCTATAATATACAGGTGCAAAACAATAATTTCATTCACACAGTATTCATTTGTTATTTTTCTCAACAGGAACAAGAAAAAAAGGGAAGCTTATATTCTAAATGTATTGGTTAAAAACAACACAAATGTCTCCAAAAACTGCATGATTATAATAACGCTGGAAGTTGCCTGTAGACACAGTTCAGTCTCCTTTCTCAAGCCTACAGTACTAAAGGGATGCAAATACTTTGAATAATCAGTTTCACTCACCTTTTTTAGCTCTTGCCTGGCCATCTGCTCTCGTGTGCCGTCTAGGATTACACCCATGATCCAGGAGGTATAGACGGTTATTGAAAATGATGCCATGATTTTACATTATAAATATTCACCAACATTATTCAAAACCATATTCATCCAAACTCTCTGCTGTAGTCTGACCACCAGGAGACTATTGATGTGTGTAGTGAGTTTCGTATAAATATACTGTATAATATTAACGTTATTGAAGATGATGCCATATTTATTGAAGATTTTACATTAGAAATATTCACTAAAATTATTCAAAAGCACATTCTTCCAAACTCTCTAATTTAGTCTGACCAACAGGAGACTATTGATGTGTGTGGTGAGTTTGGTAGTAATAAGCTGTATAATAGTGATTGAATATTATTGTATTCTCTTTTTTCGGAGTTGCACTTTGCAGACGGTCCCTGAGCACTCGTTTCTTCTCCGGCTGCGGATAGAGACCAATGTAATGTTTCCAGTTTGGAGGACAGCACGTATTGGCTATTTTTGATAAAAATGTAGTTCGTTGTCAACCTTACCACGGTACTTAGGAGACGTCATTTGTGTCTGAATAACGTTTTGTTCATGAGTTATTGATCCGTGAAATCTGAATCTGCCAATATCGTTCCAACTTTACTCAACTGCTGCTGCGCCAGTCAACAGAGCGTGCGTGTGATATATTTAGAAGCAGGATGTGCACTGAATAATAGGGCTCCCCCGAAAGTAAATGGGTAATTCGAACACTGGCCACAGAGCTCCCTCTATAGAGAACCGCAGTGACGCGTCGTAAAACCCGGAAGTAAGTTAGCATTTTTAGCACTTCCGGTTCCTTCCTCAAAAAGCAATGCATTTTTTCCATAGGGTTTTGGAAAATAGCTCGAAATAAGGTCTGTGGTTGACACAAATTTAAGAGGTAATTGACGTTTTGTTCTACGACATTAAATACATCAGCAGTGACCCCACTGGGGATTTTTGAAGAGTTTACGTGTCTGAAAAACGATGGTTGTTACCGAATGGCTGAATAAGACTATAGAAATTGTCGAGGCCGTTGTACGTCATTACGCCGAACACGTAAACACTCCCGCTAAGTTTGTTTTCCCCTCTGTTCTGCTTGAAAGCAAGTACCTGCCTATTTTTAGTATCTGTATATCTATATCTGACCATTAGAATCTGCATTTTAGAAATTGTCGTTTTTAACAGCGTAGTTTTACAAATTATAGAATAATTAATTACCAGTGTTTTCCAATTTTACACGGCAGTTCGTTTCGTTGGCTAACGTTAGCTAAAGCTAGCGCTACTAGTTAGCTACGCAATGGTTTGTTGCTTTGCTCCGGGTTGCAGCCACAGGTCTTCGCATGAAACGTGCTTGTTCTATCGTTTCCCGGCCAATGTTTTCCAAAGGAGAGTCTGGATTCGTGCCATGAGGTAAGCTGACGTTACATTTTTGTCCATGTCACGGTGAAATGTAAATAATGGGTAGTGACTGTATCGCCGTTATAGAGATGGCGCTGCTGAAAAGACCACAACATAAGTAAAGATAATGAATACATCTTATTAAAACCTGTGTGGCTTATATGATAAGTCTTATTAGTACAAGCAGCATAACGTTTCACCATGTAACTAAAGATTGTAGTCAGGGAAATCAGTTTGACATATTGAACTAATAACAAATCACCTCTGGCTGGCAGAGAACTCTCTGCTCCATAGCTTCTCTTGGATGTAAAATCACATGTACATTTTACATTTATATTCAATTTAATATTCCATCCCTCACATACTTTTGTATATATAATAACTTATATTTAGTTGTTCTTGTTATGCTGCTGCAACACAAACATTTCCCAAATTGGGATCAATACAGTAATATCTTATCTTAATTAATTAAGAAATATAACTATTATAATTAGTGTAGCAGCTGACACCTATTTTCAATATGGATTAATCTACCATTTATTTCTTTAGTTCAATGTTCATCTATAAAAATGTCAAAATAGTGAAAATGTTCACGAGACTTATCAAAGTGCAAGGTTATATCTTTAGATGTTTTGTTTTAGCCTATGTACTGTATGTCTTAATGCTCTTACAGTATATGTGACGGTGTGACTTCCATGAAACTATATTTTATATCTTCCCAACAGACGAGCTGACAGGAAACCTAACACTCTAACAACCACAACATTGCATAGGCGAGTAAATGTAAATTAAAAACAATTCACAATTTTTGTATTTCTTCTTCCTTGCAGTGAGGTGAAGCTGACGTTGCACTTGGTGCCAGTAAGGATGTTCCTCACGCAGGCTGAATGTTTCTCCTTCCTTACTGACAAAGAAGCCCTTGATTTGCAATGCTTCACTAATTGTTATTTCCCTGGCTCCGTAGGGACACTTTACCTCCAGCACAGCGGAAGACCCTACCAGACCATCTGGAGATGCCCCCAACAATCCTGATAGGGAGAGCCACAAATCTGACTCATGGACCTGCATCTGAGTTGCAGTGGTGAATGCCCTGACGCCCTCCCATTCATTCATAGTCCCCCACTGTACAGACAAAACACCATCAAGGGCCTGTTGTTGCCCTATTACCCTGGCAATAAAGGAAGCAGTCACACGCTTTGACCTCAGGACAGCTCCAAAGTTGCTAGCAGTCAACCTTCCTTTCCTGAACAAATGCCAGTTTGGGTTGGTTCGCTGACCAGTGGTAGCCACCTGAATTGCCCTCTGTTGCTCTTCAGACAATGCCATGCTTGCCACAATTGCCTCAGGTCCCTGATGCCCAACAGATTTGATAATTTCAGTAACAGTAAGTGTTTCCAAGCTGTAGTGTTCCTCTTCTGGGTCGGGGGAGAGAAGCCAAGAAATTCCTGAGAACCTGCCCCCAAGTCTGTCCCTCAGCCAGTCACGATCTTCGGAGGTGGGCTCTCTTGTCAGCGGGTTAAATTAGTTATTGGTTTCAAAAGTCACATTAAAACAGTTACTAAATCAGCTTACTATCACCTAAAGAACATATCTAGGATTAAAAGACTAATGTCACAGCAGGATTTGGAAAAACGTGTCCATGCTTTTATCTTCAGTAGACTGGACTACTGCAATGGTGTCTTCACAGGTCTCACGAAAAAATCTATTAGAAAGCTGCAGCTGATTCAGAACACCGCTGCTCTAGTCCTCACTAACACTAAGAAAGTGGATCACATCACTCCAGTTCTGAAGTCTTTACACTGGCTTCCTGTGTGTCAAAGAATAGATTTCAAAAATACTGCTGCTGTTTATAAAGCACTGAATGGTTTAGGACCAAAATGCATTTCTGACCTCCTGCTAAATGATGAACCATCCAGATGTCTCAGGTCTTCAGGGACTGGTCAGCTTTCTGTCCCCAGAGTCAGAACTAAACATGGTAAAGCAGCGTACAGTTATTATGCTCCAAATATCTGGAACAAACTCCCAGAAACCTGCAGGTCCGCTGCAACTCTGACTACTTTTAAATCCAGGCTGAAAACTTTTCTTTTTGTCGCTGCTCTTAATTGAACTATTCATATCTTAGACTGCACTGTAACTTTTATCCATGTATTTTTTCTTTTAACGTTTATTTTATTAGCTTTTCTTTTTAATGACTGATTTTAAATGCCATTGTCTTAATGTCTTTCATTTTTTGTAAAGCACTTTGAATTGCCTTGTGTTGAAAAGTGCTTTATAAATAAACTTGCCTTGCCTTGCCTAATAAAGATTTCATGTGACACATACAATTGATTTGTTGATGGGAATTAATGTGAATAAATTAACTCGGTCTTAAAAGGTTAACGGTACTCTTGCTATCACTACTCACCGACACTATAAACCTGGTCCCTCATGCTAGCCCTGACAACACCGGTAAGCACACCTTCATCTAGGCTGCACTGTAACGTGTCCTGACTTGTAGTGGTTCTCTCCTCTATCTACACTCTTCTTGTCATCTTTGTAAAACGATATCAGACTGGTAATTGACAGAGCCATGACTTCTAGTTAAATTCAGTGTGGCTAAAATGAAAAGCTTTGTTAAAATATGCAAGCACGCGAAAGTCAAATTCAGCTTTATTGTCAAAAATTCTACATGTGTTATACATCCAGAAATATCGAAATATCGTTTCCCACAGTGTGACATGTATACATAAAACAAAAAGGGCCTAGATAAACGTGGTATACATTAAACAAAACGGGCCTAGATAACCGGGGTATACAGTTTAAAATGTTAATATATTTAAAAGTGTTCAAAGTGCAGTTTCAGTGCAAGTCAGTTGAAACGATCTTAAGTTGGCGTGACGTTGAAGTCGTGCGACCCTGCTGCTGTACTGGCTTGTAGTTCGTTTATAGCATAACGTTAGCATTTCGCTTTTGGCGACTAGATTTATGATTCAAAAATTATAAAAGTAGGGTTGACATGTGGAGATTATCCGGCTGAACAAAACTTGATCCCTCTCTTAAATGTGTTTCAACCACAGACCTTATTTCGAGCTATTTTCCAAAATCCTATGGAGAATTTGCATTGGTTTTTCGCGAAGGAACCGGAAAAAGTTTACTTCCGGGTTTTACGACGCGTCACTGCGGTTCTCTATACAAATCAAACTGTAGACGGTGTGAAAGCACCTATTGTTTTAAATAATGGTCGGAATGTGACCTGTGAGCCTTCTGAATTACCGTGGGACAGCACATTCTAAACTAAAATGTTCAATCAATAAAGTAACATCTTATCTTATCTTAATAATATCTTCATATTAATAATAATAATAAATCATACAGTATGTGTCCGAAAGGGAGCAGGAGGAAGCAAACACAAAAATATAAAAAAATATATACTGCATATGAAAGCAAACGATTGTAAAGGTAAAAGTATGAGCATAACAAATAAAGAAGTGTAATGTAAACATTTACATTATAATTATTTAATATATAAAGACTATATATTATTGTATTACAAGATTAGATATACTTTAGTTGATCTAAAATATCGATGTGTTCAAATGCTCTTCAAAACACAACTGAAAGTCCATGAAACTTGTCTTTCTGTATTTGTGAATGAAGCGCCATCTCCTGGTTAAAACCTGAAATTGAAAATCTGGCAACGCCCTCTCGGAAAATAGTGGGAGGGCTTAACATTCCTCTATACTGGTCTTAGGCAGGTCGTAGGCAGGAAGCTGTAAGCTGGAGTCTGAAATGAAGTGCTACATCTGTAGATACTTTCCAAGGTTTGACATAATGAATTGTTTAAAGCAAGCAACGATGTTTTCAAATCTGTAATCAAAAAGGTCCGCAAAAACGCTATGGAAGCAGTTCCTGCCGTTGCTACGTGGTTCAAACAGTAACAACGGACTATTTGTCTTAGCAGATGCATGTCAATTTAAATCAACAATTTTTTTAATCAATAAAAACATTTTCTGAATCTATAAAAGCATTTCAATTAATAATGGGAGTCATATTGTTATATTATTGAGAATGTGCCCTTGTAATAAGCGGGATAATGTGCAGCGACTTGGTCATTATGGGGAAAAGAACACCCGACAGGCTGTTCAGGAGCCTGGCGCGAAGCGGAGGGATCTTGATCAGAATGCTTGAAGGGTGTTCTTTTCCCCATAATGACCGCCTCGCTGCACATTATCCCTTGCATAACATACATGAAAAAGTGGATTTAGCAGAATAGGTGACCTTTAAATAAACCTTCCAATCTAACCTTGAATTTGTATTCTTACAATTCAATTAATTACACCAATAAAAGGCGGCATAAATAATTTGAGTTAAACTAACATGAATGTATTTATTGTACATAGGATCATCAAATCAATGCAATGCAACAGCAATGGTAGACAGACTTCAGTCATCACAACACACATGACGATGTTCAGTTGAACAATTATGTCCAGTCTTTATAAGATTCCTGCTTCACCCCTGTGCCATAGACTAAAGATACAGTATTTGATCTGTCATAGATTTGACTCAAAGCAATCCTCTCTTTTTTCAGCTGTGTCAGAACAGTTCCAGCTGGAGCCGCTGAATGCCACAGTGCTCCACGGTTCTGCTGTGCGATTCAACGCCACAGTGCAAGGAGCATGGAAGGTCATGACCTGGAGTGTGGGAGGCCTTATGGTAACCACTGTCCCTGACATCGGTGACATCATCTCCTTCTCAGAGCAGTTCTCTGCCAGATTCTGCTCCAGCGGTGACACCAGCTGTGTGGAGTTCACCATCCAGAACGTGACCCGCAGCGAGCGGGGGGCCGTCACCTGCTCTGTGCAGGGGACCTACGGCTCAAAGACGGCACAGCTCTACGTACAAGGTAGGGCCATTAAGATGTCTGGCTGCAGTTATATAAGTTCATTACAGGGTTCCATTGAATACTCTATTCGGACATTCAGCGGTCTGCTCTTTTTCGTTAGCAGATGGCTGCTGAGGAAGCTCTGGTTCATTTCATTTCATTTCAAACCTTTATTTAATCAGATTGGTTCCTTGAGATCATAGATCTCTTTTTCAAGGGAGACCTGCAGCATATAGATTCCACATGAAACATAAAACAATAGAGAACCGCAGTGACGCGTCGTAAAACCCGGAAGTAAACTACTTCCGGTTCCTTCGCGAAAAACCAATGCAAATTCTCCATAGGATTTTGGAAAATAGCTCGAAATAAGGTCTGTGGTTGACACACATTTAAGAGAGGGATCAAGTTTTGTTCAGCCGGATAATCTCCACATGTCAACCCTACTTTTATAATTTTTGAATCATAAATCTAGTCGCCAAAAGCGAAATGCTAACGTTATGCTATAAACGAACTACAAGCCAGTACAGCAGCAGGGTCGCACGACTTCAACGTCACGCCAATTTAAGATCGTTTCAACTGACTTGCACTGAAACTGCACTTTGAACACTTTAAATATATTAACATTTTAAACTGTATACCCCGGTTATCTAGGCCCGTTTTGTTTAATGTATACCACGTTTATCTAGGCCCTTTTTGTTTTATGTATACATGTCACACTGTGGGAAACGATATTTCGATATTTCTGGATGTATAACACATGTAGAATTTTTGACAATAAAGCTGAATTTGACTTTCGCGTGCTTGCATATTTTAACAAAGCTTTTCATTTTAGCCACACTGAATTTAACTAGAAGTCATGGCTGTGTTAATTACCAGTCTGATATCGTTTTACAAAGATGACAAGAAGAGTGTAGATAGAGGAGAGAACCACTACAAGTCAGGACACGTTACAGTGCAGCCTAGATGAAGGTGTGCTTACCGGTGTTGTCAGGGCTAGCATGAGGGACAAGGTTTATAGTGTCGGTGAGTAGTGATAGCAAGAGTACCGTTAACCTTTTAAGACCGAGTTAATTTATTCACATTAATTCCCATCAACAAATCAATTGTATGTGTCACATGAAATCTTTATTAGGCAAGGCAAGTTTATTTATATAGCACTTTTCAACACAAGGCAATTCAAAGTGCTTTACAAAAAATGAAAGACATTAAGAAAATGGCATTTCAAATCAGTCATTAAAAAGAAAAGCTAATAAAAATAAACATTAAAAGAAAAAATACATGGATAAAAGTTACAGTGCAGTCTAAGATATGAATAGTTCAATTAAGAGCAGCGACAAAAAGAAAAGCCTTCAGCCTGGATTTAAATGTAGTAAGAGTTGCAGCGGACCTGCAGGTTTCTGGGAGTTTGTTCCAGATATTTGGAGCATAATAACTAAACGCTGCTTTACCATGTTTAGTTCTGACTCTGGGGACAGAAAGCTGACCAGTCCCTGAAGACCTGAGAGATCTGGATGGTTCATAATTTAGCAGGAGGTCAGAAATGCATTTTGGTCCTAAACCATTCAGTGCTTTATAAACAGCAGCAGTATTTTGAAATCTATTCTTTGACACACAGGAAGCCAGTGTAAAGACTTCAGAACTGGAGCGATGTGATCCAATTTCTTAGTGTCAGTGAGGAACCAGAGTAAAGACTTCAGAACAGGAGTGATGTGATCCTTTTTCTTAGTGTTGGTAAGGACTCGAGCAGCGGTGTTCTGAATCAGCTGCAGCTTTCTAATAGATTTTTTAGTGAGACCTGTGAGGACACCATTGCAGTAGTCCAGTCTACTGAAGATGAAAGCATGGACACGTTTTTCCAAATCCTGCTGTGACATTAGTCTTTTAATCCTAGATATGTTCTTTAGGTGATAGTAAGCTGATTTAGTAACTGTTTTAATGTGACTGTTGAAACCAATAACTAATTTAACCCACTGACAAGAGAGCCTACCTCCGAAGATCGTGACTGGCTGAGGGACAGACTCGGGGGCAGGTTCTCAGGAATTTCTTGGCTTCTCTCCCCCGAGCCAGAAGAGGAACACTACAGCCTGGAAACACTTACTGTTCCTGAAATTATCAAATCTGTTGGGCATCAGGGACCTGAGGCAATTGTGGCAAGCATGGCATTGTCTGAAGAGCAACAGAGGGCAATTCAGGTGGCTACCACTGGTCAGCGAACCAACCCAAACTGGCATTTGTTCAGGAAAGGAAGGTTGACTGCCAACAACTTTGGAGCTATCCTGAGGTCAAAGCGTGTGACTGCTTCCTTTATTGCCAGGGTGCTAGGGCAACAACAGGCCCTTGATGGTGTTTTGTCTGTACAGTGGGGGACTATGAATGAATGGGAGGGCGTCAGGGCATTCACCACTGCAACTCAGATGCAGGTCCATGAGTCAGATTTGTGGCTCTCCCTATCAGGATTGTTGGGGGCATCTCCGGATGGTCTGGTAGGGTCTTCCGCTGTGCTGGAGGTAAAGTGTCCCTACAGAGCCAGGGAAATGACAATTAGTGAAGCATTGCAAATCAAGGGCTTCTTTGTCAGTAAGGAAGGAGAAACATTCAGCCTGCGTGAGGAACATCCTTACTGGCACCAAGTGCAAGGTCAGCTTCACCTCACTGCAAGGAAGAAGAAATACAAAAATTGTGAATTGTTTTTAATTTACATTTACTCGCCTTTGCAATGTTGTGGTTATTAGTGTTAGGTTTCCTGTCAGCTCGTCTGTTGGGAAGATATAAAATATAGTTTCATGGAAGTCACACCGTCACATATACTGTAAGAGCATTAAGACATACAGTACATAGGCTAAAACAAAACATCTAAAGATATAACCTTGCACTTTGATAAGTCTCGTGAACATTTTCACTATTTTGACATTTTTATAGATGAAAATTGAACTAAAGAAATAAATGGTAGATTAATCCATATTGAAAATAGGTGTCAGCTGCTACACTAATTATAATAGTTATATTTCTTAATTAATTAAGATAAGATATTACTGTATTGATCCCAATTTGGGAAATGTTTGTGTTGCAGCAGCATAACAAGAAAAACAAAATATAAGTTATTATATATACAAAAGTATGTGAGGGATGGAATATTAAATTGAATATAAATGTAAAATGTACATGTGATTTTACGTCCAAGAGAAGCTATGGAGCAGAGAGTTCTCTGCCAGCCAGAGGTGATTTGTTATTAGTTAAATATGTCAAACTGATTTCCCTGACTGCAATCTTTAGTTACATGGTGAAACGTTATGCTGCTTGTACTAATAAGACTTATCATATAAGCCACACAGGTTTTAATAGGATGTATTCATTATCTTTACTTATGTTGCGGTCTTTTCAGCAGCGCCATCTCTATAACGGCGATACAGTCACTACCCATTATTTACATTTCACCGTGACATGGACAAAAAATGTAACGTCAGCTTACCTCATGGCACGAATCCAGACTCTCCTTTGGAAAACATTGGCCGGGAAACGATAGAACAAGCACGTTTCATGTGAAGACCTGTGGCTGCAACCCGGAGCAAAGCAACAAACCATTGCGTAGCTAACTAGTAGCGCTAGCTTTAGCTAACGTTAGCCAACGAAACGAACTGCCGAGTAAAATTGGAAAACACTGGTAATTAATTATTCTATAATTTGTAAAACTACGGTGTTAAAAACGACAATTTCAAAAATACAGATTCTAATGGTCAGATATAGATATACAGATACTAAAGATAGGCAGGTACTTGCTTTCAAGCAGAACACAGGGGAAAACAAACTTAGCGGGAGTGTTTACGTGTTCGGCGTAATGACGTACAACGGCCTCGACAATTTCTGTAGTCCTATTCAGCCATTCGGTAACAACCATCGTTTTTCAGACACGTAAACTCTTCAAAAATCCCCAATGGGGTCACTGCTGATGTATTTAATGTCGTAGAACAAAACGTCAATTACCTCTTAAATTTGTGTCAACCACAGACCTTATTTCGAGCTATTTTCCAAAACCCTATGGAAAAAATGCATTGCTTTTTGAGGAAGGAACCGGAAGTGCTAAAAATGCTAACTTACTTCCGGGTTTTACGAC
Source organism: Notothenia rossii (assembly GCF_949606895.1). Lineage (NCBI taxonomy): Eukaryota > Metazoa > Chordata > Actinopteri > Perciformes > Nototheniidae > Notothenia > Notothenia rossii. The sequence continues at coordinate 29,394,863 of NC_136907.1, read as the reverse complement.
GCGTCACTGCGGTTCTCTATAAAGGACATCATACATTATATTTACAGGATACATTTACATAGTTATAGACATTTACAAGTGGCCATAGTATCAACGAGCATTTAATTTAGCCCAGCTTTAAAAACATGCAGAGGAATGAGATTGCTCAGTTTCAATTCTTGCTGAAGATTGTTCCAAGCAAGTGGAGCTGCGCACATAAAAGCTGTCTTACCTAAGACAGTCCTTGCTCTTGGCACATCTAACAATACTACATCATGCGATCTCAGACAATAGCTGCTTGCAACTCTCTGTGTTATCAGAGAGCAGATATAATACGGGAGTTTACCCAACAAATGTTTATAAATATATAAAACGTGTACCAATGACTGAGCCTCTTTACAGTAAGTGATGGCAAACCTGCCTTGGCATACATGGTACAGTGATGAGTAAGTGTTTTACAATTAGTGACAAATCTCAGTGCGCTGTGATAGGCGGCATCTAACTTGTTCAGGCCATGTGCAGGTGCATTCATATACAACAAATCACCATAGTCCAGCACAGGTAAAAAGGTCACAGTGACTAGCCTTTTCCTGGCCTCAAGCGAGAAACAGGACTTGTTTCTGAAACAGAAACCTACTCTAACCCTCAGCTTTTTAAGCAGGTTATTGACATGAAGTTTAAAAGTAAGACAATCATCAAGCCAGATACCAAGGTATTTATAACAGGTAACCACTTCAAGTACTTGTCCTTGCATAGTAACAATATCTAAAACTTATCAACATTTAAAAGAAGCTTAAGCTCAGCGAGCTGAGTCTGAATAATGTTAAAAACAGCCTGTAATTTAACACCAGCCTCCTTAATGGAGGGACCTGCACAGTACATAACGGTGTCGTCCGCATAAAAATGTAAAGTAGCTTCATTCACATTTTCACCTAAACTGTTGATGTATATGGAGAATAAAAGTGGACCTAAAACAGAATCTTGAGGAACACCATTAGCAATGATTAACCACTCAGAAGACAGCCCATCAAAGTGAACACATTGGGACCTTTCAGAGTTCACAAACCATTGGCTGGATATGCCAATACTGAGTAGCCTCTGCTTTAAGATGCAATGATCAACGGTATCAAACGCTTTGGACAGGTCAATAAATAGAGCTGCACAACTCTGCTTATTATATAAAATACTCGTAATGTCATTCACCACTTTCATTGTCGCAGTGATGGTGCTATGTTGCTTTCTGAAGCCTGACTGATGTTTAGACAGGACATTATTTTTACATAAAAACTCCTTTACTTGTTCACTCACTCGGCGTTCGAGCACCTTCGCCAGAACTGACAATTTAGAGATTGGCCTATAGTTATTTAAAATAGTTGCCTCCCCTCCTTTTAGTAAAGGCAAGACATAAGCTGACTTCCATACTTTTGCAATTGCATTTGTGTTGAGGGAGAGGTTAAAAAGAGTAGTGAGGGGAAGAGCAATAAAATCTGCAGCTATCTTTAAAAAGAAAGGTTCTACGTTGTCCGGGCCAGCCGGTTTCTTAGCATCCAACTTGGTTAAGGCTTCATGAACAACATTAACAGTAAAAGGAGTAAAACTGAAAGGGTTTTCCAGACCACATTGTTCAGAGTCACGGATTGGGGTGTTCACAGAAGCAGAGTTAGAAACAGAATCAAACAGAGAACCACAGGACACAAAATGCTTATTAAAGCAATTTAACATGGTGGCCCTGTCCGATATAGTGCCAGATGCTGTGGTAAGGCAAGGAGGTAGCTCATTACGGATCTCACCGGTGGATATCGATTTTATGGCTTTCCAAAATTTCCTAGGATTATTTAGGTTTTCTGTGGTAACTGACAAATAGCACTTCGACTTAGCACTTTTGACATGTGAAGTGAAGCTATTTCTTAGCTGCCTAAAACACAGCCATTCTATCTCTGAGCCTGATTTCCTAGCCTTTGCCCAGGCCTTGTTTCTCTCATGAAAGAGACTAGACAGTTCAGCAGAAAACCAAGGATTGTCTCGTCCCTTTATTCTAAATTTACGCAGGGGTGCATGTCTATCAATGATCTCCATAAAACCAAGATAAAAATAAGACCATGCAGTTTCTACATCAGCACACAGATCGATTTTTCCCCAATCAAACCCAAACAGATCATGAACAAAACCCTGCTCCACAAAATGTTTTATGTCTCTCTTAATAATAATACAAGGTTTAACCTTTTTGATCTTAGTGTCCCTAATTTTGGCTACAGCACAGTGGTCACTCACATCATTCGCAAATACTCCCACAGATGAGTATTTATGGGGAACATTAGTTAAAATTAGATCAATTAGGGAGGATTTATTAGGGGACTTAATGTTAGGGCGAGTAGGACTGTCAAAAATCTGAGTAACATTTAAAGAGATACAAAGGTTTTTAAAATCCTCTGATACTGCAGTTAACAAGTCCAGGGCTTGACATTAACATTTTACTTGTCCGAAGGCTAAACCCACTTGTCCGAAATTTACTTGTGAAAATAAAAGCCTATTAAAAAAAATGAATAAAACCGACAAGAGATTTGGACAATTAATATGATTTAATAACTTAATCAGGCACATTTTATAACATAAACAGTCTGGCATAAAACGCCATTCGATTGCATACCCAAAGTAATTAGCTATTTATAATACTTTATACTTATAGCACATGCATAAGATGGTCTCTTTTGAAAGGTAACATTCTGAAGTTTCTTACACAATAAAGAAAAATCACTTTGGGTGCTAATAAAAAATATCATGCTATGTAATCATGTTAAACATTTATGTTTAAAAATATCACTTTGAGTGCTAATGTAAAAGAGAAACAGGTTTGAACACACTGAAATAAAATAGTTGCTCCTTACTTTTGTGTTCTGAGAGGTAGGAGCTGGAAAACATAACGGTTCCATAGCCTGAAAACTTAATCATACAGGTCCAAAGTCTATAAAAATCCCATGGAAAATTTGTGTATTTTGTAATGTGTGTACCGCAATAATTCCAAAATGGTCTTCCGCTGCCATTCATTCAGAACGATTGAAAGGCGGCAAATTTCGGCTGCCTCCAAATGAGTTTACAAAACGAAATGAAAAATAAACGTTCTTCAAAAATATATTGGTTGCACGGCAAAAAATGCAGTCCGGAGCCGGGCAAAGTGCTCACGCTGCTGCCCTGTGTTGAAAATAAGTATTGTGCCATAATACTGATTGATCACTCCTCCAGCTCATCTTCACTCCCCATCAACACCAGCTCATCCTCCTCATCTCCCCTCTCTCTTGACGACCAGGGGTTAAACCCTGGTCTACGCCTGCGCAGGCTTGATGTCCACCATCGCTGGGCAGCTGAGGCTGCATCAAAGTCTTCCAGAGCGGGACCTTGGATGGAGATGAACATGAGCCTCTGGAGTTGAGCGGTGGTAAGGCTTGACCTCCAGTCGGTCTTGACTCGCTTCATTGTAGAGAAGCCACGTTCGCACACTGCAGTGGAGACCGGGAGAACCATATAGATCTCCATCAGATGACATAAGCAGCGGAACATGGCTCTCCTCTCCTCTGGGAATACAATGAGACAAAAATATATGAATTAATTTCCTTCAAGAAATTCTACTTTCTGCTTTTTTTTTGTAACTTTTAAAATACACACTTAACATTATACTGACACACACCTGATTGCAGGACACTGAGAAAAATGTCCCTCATTGGAACAGCTGACCGCCTGAGAGCGAAGCTCTTATACTGGGCATACTCGGCTATAACCTCCTCTGGTGTAATCCCTGCCTTGGCCAAGAGCTCCTTGTAAAATCCAGATAGGCTCTTCATTTCTTCCTGACCATGCTGAGTGAAGGTCTCTCTTGCCACAGCATCAGTGTGGTCATACTTGGGCCAGCAAGAGGGATCTAGTGCCCTGAACTTAGCTACTATGCTGTCTTGATGCAAGTCCTTCAGACGCTCATCCAAGTGACTGATGACTGCATCTGTATGAGAATAAATGCACAATCACTACACTGACTTTGACACCTTTTAATACACCAGAGACTATATATATATATATTTTTTTTTATTTAAAAAGGTGTCATACCTATCACTGCTGCCCTTTGTGGCTCAAGCGTGGAGGAAGAAGCCCTGTTCAGTTGGACACCCTTGTAGCATCCGGATCCATTGCTCTGCTCCACAAAGGTCTCCATGCACAGCCCCATTCTGGTCTTAAGGGAGGACAGGTTCCAGAAACACCTCTCCTGGCTCTCCACTGCCTCACACACTGTCACACTATCCTTTTGAAAAACTTTGGAAAGGGTGGCAAGGTGGTCAAGGACATCACAGAGGAAGTGGAGGAAGAGGACACTGCCGTAGTCCTTCAAATAGCTGGACACCTTCTTGGCCCTTCCTGTCACAGCAGCCGATGGTTTGGGCCGACGTTCGAGGCTTGCCATGTCCTCAAAGTGTGCCAGGATCACAGGAAAGCTATCACACAATACCTGAAATGGTTAAAAATATATATATATATATATTGTTTTAAAGTTATACTGACAACACGGTTTGTGAAAACAATTAAATAAATAAAATCTATAATATTAAATATGCCACAATACTGCACATGTAACCACTGCATCTACCTTGGCTGCACGGTGAACATAGGGCACCCAGCGGGCCCCATGTAGCGTGGTGGGCTTCAGTACCTTCTCCTCCATGGCCTCCGCAATCATCCGGAGCTCACGAAGTGCTTTTGGAGCATAATGGTACTGCTCATAGATGCTGCATAGGGTCGCCTGAAGCTGTTGCATCTTGGGGTTTTCTTTGATCGCACTGACCACGCCCAACTCCAGACGATGAGCGATGCAATGGATGGGTATGAGATGCGGGACTTGCTCTTTGAGGCGAGTAGCAACACCTGTCCTGCATCCAACATTGACTGCTGCACCATCACTCCCAAAGCCCACCAGACGCTCCCTCCAATCCACCAAGCCAGCCACACTAAAAGCTGAACAAAAGAAAAGACATCAGCATAGAGAACACAGAAGCAATAACTCCCAATACAGAAGCAATAATGAACTTATATGCTACAGTACCGTAAAAAAGATTTGATAAAAAAACATTTCTCACCTGCATAAACAGCTTCCAGCACACCAGCTGCATTTGCATGCTTAACGTCCTCAATTTTCAAATATGAATTGATGGGACCCTCCGTGTCCATGTATCGAACGTACACCAACTCGTTCTCTAGGGTGGCTGTATCGGTGGCTCCATCAATCATAACTGAGAAGTATTTAGCCAATTTCAGCCTCTGCAGTAGTTTCTCCAGCTCCATTTCATAAATAATGACAACAAACCTGATGGGGGAGAGACAGCAATACAAATTGTTATGGTGTTGTTTTGGAAAGTCAGAATCAAAGCAAGACGAAAAACACTGAAATAATGCATCTTTGCTTGTTCTTTTTGACTGCCTATAAATGAACATTTTGTGAATATCATACCGTTCACAAGCCTTGTTGGACGCATAGCAGTTGGGAAGTTGTCCTCCCGTCCTATTTATTAACCCATGTAGGGTTGTGAAGTGGGTGAAGGGCTGTTCTGTTCTGGCTACATAATAAGCAGCATGCATTATGTTGGTCATTTTAACCAACATTGTCTCCTCCATCCTGTGGAGCCCTGTGAGGACAGGTGGCAGTGGAGCATCAGGTCCCCTCTGTCTGGCTCTGTCTGCAGCTTCAGTAAGCTGGTGTCGCTTACTTAGAGCATGAGTTCACAAGGTGTCATATCGGAATGACCCGGTTCCTTTAAACAAGGACGAGGACCTGGATTTGAAAAATGGAAATGAATTAACATAATTGAACACACCCTACTGGACTATAATACGGGGATAATAATACGGGGATCCGTTACAGTCATTATTATCTGAATTTCATTGGCTACACAAAGGGTCAATCATTTCCAGCGTCAGTCGGATTGATGATCTAATGTTTTACACACAACGATAACCATTTTTGCATAGCAGCAGCTTGCTCTAGTACAGTTATTAATGTCTCGAGTCGTGACCGTTAGCTTGTGAGAACGTTAGGAATAGTCTGCCGATACGTTTTACACTATAGTCAAATCAAATCACGGAAGACTTGATATCTGATCATCAACATAACCACTCCTTCCTCTGTCCACTCCAATAACACAACAAACGACCACCTAATAATAACGTCGACATCAATAATATCATAGAACACATTAAATAGCTTACGTTAGCTAAATAACGTTATATAGCATTTTACACAACGTTTGTCAACTGTGAACGTCAGTCAGGATAACTAGCTAGACTACACAGTTCAGTTTATTTCGAATCTCATCATCTTCACACATCAGATAAATAGTCAATTATCTAACGTTAGCAAAAATAAAAGTTGTCACTTACGTGTCTGCAATGTCGGGCAAACTGCGGCAGGTTGAGCAGTACATCATATGCTCTTCTCCTGCTTCTTCGGTGTACCGGAGCCAAGGAAACTTCTCGGTCCATGATGGAAGGAAGTTTCTTTTGCGTTTTGTTTCATAATCTAATTTGGAGGCAGCCGATTTTTCAGGATCTCGCCTAGGTCTCTTTCCTGGGGCTTGGTTCGCTTTTGGCGCCTGCAGCCAGGACATCTTGAACTCATTACTCACTGACTGGATATCGAGGATAGATGAGTCGCGAGCGTGACAGCGCATACACACCAGCCGCGCAAGCAGGCACTCGCGGGTTCGTGTTCACACCAATTTCCCGCGGGTCAAATATTTCTACCAATCACTGCAGTCATAATATTGACGTACAGGTACGGAGATTGCGACACTGCGAGACAGGCACTTCAGATGGAATAACGTTACTATTTCGTTTGGGTGATTTCCCCCCCCCCGAAAAATGCACTTGTCCGTTCGGACAAGTTAAACTGTATTATGCTTGTCCGACCATTTTTTTTTACTTGTCCCGGACAATCGGACAAGCCTTAATGTCAAGCCCTGAAGTCCCAGTTAAAATCTCCAAGTAGCACTATTTCCTTGTAGTCTAGCTGCGATAAAAGATTTGCTAGCGAAGACAAGGAGTGCTTGACAGCTGAGGGCGGTCTGTAACAGCCCACCACCATGACCTGTTGACCCTTTGCCACTTCTATATTTAAGGCTAAAAATCAGAATTGCTTACTGATAGATTTGGAAGCTAATGTGGATACACTGAACTTATTCTTAACATAAATGCCAACGCCACCACCTTTATTAGGCCGGTCGGAACGATACACATTATAACCATTTAAGGTAATGTCAGAGGCCAAAATAGATTTATTTAGCCATGTTTCTGATAAAACAATGACGTCAGCGTCAGTCGAGCTTGTCCAAATGCGGACAAAATCTAGTTTACCCAACAGACTGCGCACATTCAAATGGATGAAATCCAACCCAGACCTAGCTTTAAACTCAGCAGGAGTAGCGATCTGACTACTACTACTGGGCGGACCAGTTAGGTTGTAAATTTCCTGACAGTAATAGCAACAAAAAAAACAGGCATCTTTTCCTCTTAATCGACACACATACATTGTCATCTACTTTAGAAACACCGGAAAAGTCTGCGAGACTGTGATTAGAGCTTAAGAAGCAGTCCTGAAAAACCATCATCGCAGGAAAACAAAAAAGACAAACATATTTTGTCGAGCAGATTGTCTGTGACAAGGCAACCGGTAATTGTTTGTGCAACACATCCGAACCTTTGCAGGGGATGCCCACTGCGGGTGGCAGAACAGACCTGAATCCAGTAGACTTCTCAGAATGACTAGAGATCTTCTCATAGTCCAAAACAGTTAACAGGCACAGCAGAATCCCGATATGGGCCATTTTCCCAGACCAGCACACAGTATCCGCGATGTTCCTGGAGCAAATCAGCACAGCAGCAAAGGACAGGCGAAAGCAGCAGCGTGGAAGCGCTCCGGTCCCTCCGTGGTATCCCCGGGCTGAAAGCAGGCCTCTGCAACAGCAGAACCAGGACAGGTGGAAAGCAGGCCCCAGCCGTGGTAAAATCCTCCTCCGCACAGCAGCACACGCCCGAAGCGTGTATCCACTCAGTCTCTCCGCGACGACTCCGGGGTAAAAATCTACCGGTGGGAGCAGGCCTCCGTAGATCGCAGATCGCAGGCAGCAACAGGTGGAGCCGCTCCGTCTCTTCGCGGCGAGCAGGCCTCCGTAGATCGCAGATCGCAGGCAGTAACAGGTGGAGCCGCTCCGTCTCTTCGCGACGACTCCAGGGGAAAAACACCTCAGCACAGCCGTACTCGACAGGTGGGAGTAGGCCTCCGCAGATCGCAGACAACTAAAACTACTACTTGTTTAAGCAGGGATGGCTAAATGTTTGTAAGCAGGAGAGCTAGATGCTAACTGATGCCAGATGCTAACAGATAGTGGGAGCCTGTCAAAATTGTGACTGCCTCACGAGAGTGCCTACAATCCTGCCTGGTGAAGGGATTTCATCACTGAAGATGTGCAGTCATATCAGTCCGCAGAAAGAAGTCTATATATGACATCAGCTGTGGCTAAATAAAACACATTTGTATACCCTTTCTCCATCAGAAAAAAGCATTGGAATGCTTTTTGAATATTCATGCATTACAATTATTTATCATTCACCATACTTTGAAAAACGTCCCCATCCGCCACCATTGTGGGGGTAAGTCGGTTGGAAAAGACCCATATCAACCTGTTACAGTATAAGCTGTTTATTAGCTTTTTTTGACGGAGTATCAGGTGTAATAAATAAACAAACAAGTTGTCATATAAGACTATCAGGAGCTAAATCATCTTGAAAAATACACTACATTACATTACATTGCATTTAGCTGACGCTTTTATCCAAAGCGACTTACAATTCGACCAAGAAGATACAAACTTGAAGAAAACAGAATCATATAAGTACATCAGGTTTCATAGAGCTAAAACATTTCCAGTGCTACTCCACTGGCTTTAGATAAGCCAGTCCTTTATTAGTATACAAGTGCTTTGTTAGTAATTCTATCGCTCGAAGTGGAGTCGAAAGAGATTAGTTTTCAGTCTGCGCCGGAAGATGTGCAAGCTTTCTGCTGTCCTGATGTCAATGGGGAGCTCATTCCACCATTTTGGAGCCAGGATAGCAAACCCACGTGTTTTTGCTGATGGGAACTTGGGTCTCCCTCGCAGTGCGGGTGCAGCGAGCTGTTTGGCTGATGCAGAGCGGAGTGCACGTGCTGGGGTGTACAGTTTAACCATGTCCTGGATGTAGGAAGGGCCAGATCCTTTCGCAGCATGGAACGCAAGTACCAGTGTCTTGAAGTGGATTCTAGCATTTACCAGAAGCCAGTGAAGTGAGCGGAGGAGCGCCGTGTTGTGGGAACATTTTGGAAGGTTGAAGACCAGACGAGCAGCTGCATTCTGGATGAGCTGCAGAGGTCGGATGGCACATGCAGGTAGACCAGCCAGCCAGGAGGGAGTTGCATCCAGAAGGATGATGACAGAGGAGAGGGATGGTGCTTTAGCAGTGTGCAGTTCATCAGAGACAGCAAGGAGAGCAGTTTCTGTTGAGTGACCTGCCTTGAAACCAGACTGGTGCGGATCCAAAAGGTTGTTCTGATGGAGATAACAGGAGAGTTGTTTAAAGACAGCGCGTTCAAGTGTTTTTGACAGGAACGGGAGGAGAGAGACAGGCCTGTAGTTTATAACATCAGACGGGTTGAGAGTGGGTTTCTTTAGGAGAGGGTTTACTCTTGCCTCCTTGAGACTGTTTGGAAAGTGACCAGAAGTTAGAGAAGTAATGATGAAATGGGTGAGAAATGGTAGAATATCAGGAGCGATAGTCTGAAGGAGGTTTGAGGGGATAGGGTCCAGAGGACAGGTGGTAGGACGGGCAGAGGTAATGAGGGTCTCCTCACTTGGAGAGAGAGGGGAAAAGGAGGTTAGTGTCTGGGTGAAGGGAGGGTCTGGTGACCCAGCGGTGAGTAAAGGTGAGTCAGAAAAAGAAGAGCGAATATCATCAACCTTTTTCTAAAAGTGGTTAACAAAGTCACTTTGACAGAAGGGAGGAGGGGGAAGGGGCTTTGGGGTGGTCTAAGAGGGTGGAGAAGATGGAAAATAGTTTTTTGCTCGAGCGATCGAAGCAGAGAAAGAGGAGAGCCTGAGGGCTGAGAGCACCGATGAGGCAAAGGTAAAGGGGGAGAGGGAACGAAGGTTGCGGCGGACAGGTATAGAATTAGAAGAGATTATTTTGTTATGTTTGGAAAGGGGTACAGAGAATGAAATGAAAAAGTGATCGGATGTGTGAAGCGGGTTTACAGAGAGGTGAGAAGTAGTGCAGTTCCTTGAGAATATGTGATGTATTTTTTATATACAAAAAACATTAATTTCAGCAAAGAGAAGAGATGCAATATGCCAGATTATAGCTAATAGCTAAATCTGTGGTCCTCTGACAGGTTCATAACAATCAATAAACAAATAATAACATTGCATGATCTCTATTAGTCAAACAATTTTAAAACCTGATTTAAGTACAGCTCACTAAATTAATACATAGTACACTTGAAATACACTTACATGATCTCGGTCACTCAAATAATTATAAAGCCTGATTTAGGTTGCCTTCACACCAGCCTTTTATAGTCCGGTTGAATTGGACCCTGGTGCATTTAGCTGCTTGGTGCGGTTCATTTGGGTCGGTGTGAACACAGTCCGAGACCTCTGAAGTGAACTAAACAACCGCTGGTCCGCTAAAATAGGTGGTCTCGGAACGCTTGCTTGCGAACTTTGGAGCGGTTCATTGCTGGTGTGAACGCAGTCCGCACCAAAACATAGGAAGAGTAGTATTTACGAGTCACAAGAACGCGGATGTCTTCAAAGATCTTTAGCGAAAGAGTCTTTCAAGACATCCGTGGTTGTTTAGTTAAAGAGTGAAGCAGAATGAAGTGTTGAACAGCAGTGTTGGGACTAACGCGTTACAAAGTAAAGCCGTTATTTTTGGCAGTAACTAGTACTCTAACGCATTATTTTTTAAATTCAGTAACTCAGTTACCGTTACTGGTGCGTTACTCCGTTATTTTATTTATATAGTCTCGGCTCCCAGACGTTGGTAAGCGGCGCCAACAGCGAGGCGAACAGAGATGAGAACTGTAGGACCAAACCTATATAAGGCATATTTATACTTTTTATTTTTCAAAATACCAAACAGATCATGCATTTTAGCCATTCCTCATTTCACTCAATTTAACACTGTCTTTTCATGGGCTGATTCTGTGAGAACAGCACCATCTACAGGCCTAACATATGTACTACAGCGTCTCCAGCGCTTTTGGACTGCAATGTCCGTGGCTGTCTCCTCCTGATTGGTGGAGTTGGCCCAATAGCCGTAGCGCCACTTCTGTGACGTCAAAGAAGTGTTCAAATCTGGATCAGTCTGTATCAGATCCGTTGCAGCCCCTTTTTAAGAGATTTGGGTATGGAGGAAAATAGAGTGGGTTGTGTTTGCTGACACTTGGTGAGTTCCCTGGAACACCGGGGACACAAATTCATGTATAAAAGACGTACACAAGTGCATTTTGCATGATAGGTCACCTTTAAGTACAGTACTTGAGTAAATGTACTTAGATACTTCCTGTGTCACATGCGGAGACGCGCTGTGGGTGTGTTTGTGTTTACTAACAAGACTATCATGGCGGCGGCGGAGCTCAAGTCGAGTTTCTCCGCCTGGAGATATTCTCACTATTTCACTTTTGTCGAGCACAAAGAAAAGAACGTTTTAGTTAAATGTAAGTTGTGTCTTGGCTGGTCAAAGATCCTATCTACTGCCCAAAACAGCAATTCAAATCTGTTGAAACATCTGCAGAAACAACATTCTGGGATGAAGCTAGTAGCTAAGACCACAGACGCAGACTCATCCGACGCCACAAAGCAACAGCGGCTGGATTTGAACCGAGGGACTGCTAGCCAGGGAAAAGTTGATAAAGCCATTGCACGGTATGTTGTAGAACACATGCAGGCTATTTCTACTATTTCTATTGCTATTTCTTGATCAACAGATTGTATTATTCTCCAATGCAATAACAGTACTGAAATTAAGGCTATAAGGGCATTAATGGGAGCCCTTTTTTTAAGTAACTAATGCGTTAATTACTAAAACTGTTCACAGTAACGCATTACGTTTTGGTGTAAGTAATCAGTAAAGTAACTGAGTTACTTTTGAAATGAAGTAACTAGTAATGGTAACTACTGGTTTTCAGTAACTATCACAACACTGTTGAAGAGTGTAGTGTAAAGTAAAAATGATCCGTCAGCTATATAAAAGTAAGAACACCTGTCGTCGGTGAAACGCCCCTCCTTACTGCAGAACGTCTCTCATTATATGTTTTATAATCAAGCAATAGCTCACGACAGGCCGTGGTTTATGCTCATTATATCACAGCTAAGGGGCGTGGTTCGGCCCGACGCAAAGCCCGATGGTTACCAAGTGTGGCAATATGAAAGAAAAATACACACTCCAATTTAAATAGTTTTTATTAGTAAATAATGATGTTCAAAATAAAATAGTCCCTCCGTTGCACGAAACATGCGAAGTGGTTGCTATACAACAACACTAACAGCTAGCGAACATATTAGACAGAGCGTTGATCAATTATTTGGCTATTTATTTACATTAATTTGTATGTTGCTGTTTATTGTGCACCCACTGAAAAACTGTCCAGCATCAGTAGAATGCTTACGTGGTCACTTGTATAGGTTGAGGTTGTTCTAGGCTGTTGCTTGGCGTGGCGAGAATATTGCTCCACTTTCTCCTGTCCCCGAGATTCGGCGCGAGTGAGGGAAAGGAAGAGTCGAGGAGGGGTATTGGGATGAGGCTACAGCCTTCCTCAGGCAGTGTGTTTGTACCGGGGACAGGAGACACCCCCTCCATGAGAAACTGTAAGAAATTATCGGGGAATCCCTCCGGAGTGGAGTCATGACGACTGGATCTGAATTATTTGTTTGTATTTGGTAGTTTGTGTTGCAGCTTTCGATCAGCAATATAACCATAATCCACCCGTTAAAGGAAATACAACTAATGTGTTGTGTTATATTAGATGTACAATTGACCACATATGGTGTTCTTCGTTTCCATACCTCCTGTGTTTTACGAGCGACTTATCAAGTCTTGACAAACGGCATAAAACAAGATTAAACGTGATAGTAGGCCTATATAAAGCCATGCTCGTATCTACAACCTATAGAAATGCAAAACGGCGTCAGTTTAGACGTAATTCTGTCCTCCTGCTTACCGTATCATTTATGAGAAAACATTTCATAACATTAACACAACATATTCGAGGTGGTTTTAAATAACATATCCGTATTTATTTATTTCTCCAAGTTATGTTTTTGTGTGCACTAAGGAGTCTCAAACAGGCGTTTGTTTAATCATTTTAAGATTGGCTTTAATCAATGTTTGAAAATTAATTCTTCATATATGATAAATGAGACGTAACATTTTGTTTATGGTATTATTTCAACATATTTCTCTCCATTCTTCCTTCTGCCAACGGTGTCGCAGTTTCTCGTCTCTCCTGTTTTTGTGCTTAGTGCGTACGCATGGGTTAGAGTTTGCGTGGAGGACTGCACATTTTCCCGTCAAGTTAGTATTTTATAAATCGCAAGCATTGCGTAGAAACTGGCGTACGCCATTTTTTGAGCGTATATCCCTTTATGAATTAGGCCCCTGGAGTTTCGGCAACTCTGCTCACGGCGAAACTGAAAAAAGCCCCTCAACGGTGGTGTAGAATTATGAATGATTTTGAATACCAATCAAACTCGGGAAAGTAGAACAAGACTATCAAAACTGAAAAGTTTGTATTTGGACAGTATATTGCAACTAGAGAATGCAATTCCTGAAGAAATTGCTAGTGGGAATGCTTTATGCAGAAAATGTGATGCTAAACTGCTATGCTGAAATGTAATGTTTAACAAGAAAGTGAAGAATTTAGATTAAAATGATACATGAACAGTGGGGGCTTGAATGTGTGATGAGAGAAGAAAATAAAGTAAAAAGGCTTGGAAAAGCCGCAGAATATTTGAACTGCAAACTTGTGAACTAACTTGATGGCGAATGATCTGTCGCCATGGCAACGGCACTTGACGACACCCCTTAATACGCTTAGATGCGTTGATGGCTGCATCGTTACCAAACCTGTGAAGTTTTGGGCTGTTTGGATTATTTTCACTGAAGTTTTTTGAAAACCGTGTTTCAAGGCGAGCATTGTGTTGCCATGGCAACAGCATTTGAAGAAATCTCAAAACTGTCCTGTAGATGTCTTCACGGTTGGACTGTTAGTACACATGTGAAGTTTGAGCACCTTTTGAACATTTTCATAGTTATAGCGACATCATGTTTTATGGCGAGGGATGCGTTTCCATGGAAACGGCATATGGTGAGATCTCAGATTTGACGTAGAGCTGTTGAAGCATGGACCGGTGATATACAAGTGAAGATTGGGGGACGATTGGACCGTGTCGATTGGACTTACAGCGACATCGTTTTTCATGGCGAGTGGTCTGTTGCCATGGCAACGGCATTTGAAGAAATCTGAAAACGGTCCCGTAGATGTCTTCACGGCTGGACTGTTAGCACACATGTGAAGTTATAGCACTATTTCAATTTTCATACGCGTTAAAGGGACATCGTGTTTCATGGCGAGTGGGTTGTCGCCATGGCAACGACATTTGATGACACCCCATACTACGCTTAGATGCGTTGATGGCTGCATCGTTACCAAACTTGTGAAGTTCTGGGCTGTTTGGAGTATTTTCACTGAAGTTATGAGAAAACCGTGTTTCAAGGCGAGCATTGTGTTGCCATGGCAACGGCATTTGAAGAAATCTCAAAACTGTCCCGTAGATGTCTTCACGGCTGGACTGTTTGCACACTGCTATCTGAAGTCTGCTGCTCTGAGCATGTCAGTTGGAGTGATGACATCATCGTGTTCCATTGCATAGGTGTTTATAGTTGAGCTAACGAGGTGCCTAGACTTCAGAGGCTTCATTGTTCTGAATGAGAGATGAACCTCTTACATGTGAACGTTTTGTGGAAGAACCATAACAGATATCTGTGAAATTTCAAAACGTGAAGCATGTCAAGGAAGTTGAGTATCTGAAGTGTAATTTTTGTGTAGTTTCGGGTTAATAATGTGGCCTTTTTGGCAGTTTAACTAAAGGTGTGCGGCTGCTACCGTGAGGAAATATCTGCCTGAAATTAAAATGGGGTTTTAATGGAGGAATGTTGAACGTTTTTGTCACTTCGGGCCCTCAAAAAGCATTTTGTTTAATTATTTTTGCTTAATTATTTGTCATTTTTCAAGCTACGAGATGTTTTCCTACGTTTGTCATGATAAATTATGTCTCAGGAATGTAGGGTTTGGGAATTATGGCAATTTAAAAAAAAAATATGAATGCGAATTTCAAGCTGTCCTCCACTCTAGCTGTGACACCACGCACTCTAATTAATGTTAAAATGTGAAGAAAACCTCTAAAACAAGGTCTGAACAATGTTTAATATCTCTAAGAGTAAGAATCAGATTTAAATGTTGTTTTACACGAATAATGTCAGAAAGATGTGTAACATTTTAAAGTTGGAATGAGGTTTCTGAGTGAAAGTATGAATGAACAGTTAGC
The DNA here is from genome assembly GCF_949606895.1 of Notothenia rossii. Classification (NCBI taxonomy): domain Eukaryota; kingdom Metazoa; phylum Chordata; class Actinopteri; order Perciformes; family Nototheniidae; genus Notothenia; species Notothenia rossii. The sequence goes on along the minus strand of NC_136907.1, from coordinate 29,379,213 downwards.
AGTTGAAGTCGCATGAAGATTTGTTGAAGTTGAAGATTTCCTCCATTGACTTCAATGTTAAAAATTTGATGTATTATGGGATGTATCTCTGGAATTATGAAAGTTATGAATGAGAAAAGTAATAGCAATCGATTCCCGACCGAGCTGAACGTTTTGATGTTTGAACTGAGTTTCTGCGATGTTCAATGCGGGAGGAGAAGAGGGCCAAAATAACCCGGTGGAATAATAATAAAAATGTTGTCTGTAGAAGAACAGTTAGTTGGAATGCTGTTAACAGCATTCCCACTAAATGATGGTGTTTTAATGACTTTCTATCCATAACTTTTAAGGCTTGTCTATAAAGAACCTCAAGTGGTCTCATAGCAGTCTTAGTTGCTTGGGACCAGCAGGTTATACAGTAGTGAAAATGTGATAGTATCATGGCATGCAAAAAGGTTTTCGATGCTTATATGGTTAATGAGTTCCTAATATGTTTACATTTGAAAATGTTATATGTCAGCTTTCTAGTCATGCTTCTAATATGGCTTTCAAAAGTGAAATTGGCATCCAAGATCACTCAAGTATTTGACCTCATTGACGTTTTCAATAATTTTACCATTCACATGAAGCTGTGGATGCGTGGTTGTTTTTTTCTTATTCGTGAAATACATTGTCACTGTTTTGTTAGTTTTTAAAGTAAGACACAAGTCATTTAACCATTGAGCACTTTGTGCAGCATCGACGAGAGCTTAGAGGCAACCTGTTCAGCATCTTTCCCATGAGTGTAAACCACCGTGTCGTCAGCATACATCTGGACGTCCACATCCTCACAAACAGATGCGAGATCATTAATATATATGCTGAACAACGGCGGTCCAAGAATTGAGCCTTGTGGCACTCCGATTGAGCATGGCTTAGTTTCTGACAGTTTATCATTTATACGGACACATTGAGAACGACCAGCTAAATAAGACCTGACCCATTGTATTGTGCTAACTGACAGGTTGAAATTGTTGAGTTTTGATAAAAGTTTGGTATGGTTTACTGTGTCATATGCTTTTCGCAGGTCAAGGAACATCAAGGACATTGCCAGCTTTGTGAGTTGGTGGGGATGGAGACAGTGAGAAAGCAAAGGCGGTTAAAAGAGATGTTAGTTCAGATATCTTCCCTGTCTGGAGGTTGAAGTCTCCGAGAAGTAGAGCGGGAGGGCCAGTTTCAGGGATGTGTGAGAGGAGATTATCTAAGTCCTCCAAGAAGTTCCCCAAGGCGCCTGGTGGACGGTAGAGAACAACAATGGTTAATTGTATAGGATGGCTTACTGTGACGGCATGGAATTCAAAGGTGGAAGGAGTGAAGTTAGGTAGTTTGAAGAGGGAAAAGCTCCAGTTGGGAGAGAGCAGGAGACCAGTGCCACCTCCTCTGCCAGTGGGTCTGGGTGTATGGGAGAAGGAATATGCTGTGGAGAGAGCTGCTGGGGTGGATGTGTTGGATGGTGTAATCCAGGGGTCCTTCTCAGGTCGATTAAATGGAATCCTTGTGTCTCTCACTTGCGTAGTTTCCCTGAGTTTAGTCTCTCCCACCAGGGAAGCATGGAGAGACGCAAGGAAACCACGAGAAGCAGGGAAATTAGTTTTAAGAGCAATGGGACGTCCTTTCTTCCGGAGCGTCACGTGAAGCGACGTCCGTTTGTGATGACGCCGCACAGCTGTTCGTCTGACAGCAGCCAGCTCTGTCCCCGTTATTTTCACAGACACCTCCGCCTCTGTTAGTGCACATTTACTGACACAAACATTTGTATCATCTGTTGTAGACCCAAATACATTAAATAAAATAAGAACTCATTCTCAAAAAAGATAAACGCCATTCTTAAAATGTATTAACGAAAAAAGCGATCATGAAAATGTTTCCAATAAATGAATAAAATAATTGTTGACCACTTTGTTGTTCAGACATATCACATATTTGTAACTAAATGATACATTAATTGAAACAAAACACAGTATAGACTGAGGAGTTACTCTCATGAGTTTGATGTATTTTCTTCACTCCGCTGGGAAACTGCTCTCATGTCAAGAAGCATCAGATCAGTGCATGCCCTGCATCGTCCAATCAGTGAGCGATACACAGTAAGGGGGCGGAGCAAGTATTTGTGGATTTCATCGGAGGATGGTCTGGTGATTCCTCCATTATCGCTCCTCGCTCCTCGCTCCTCGCTCCTCCGGCAGAAATAAGCGCCATGGGACGGTACTCAAGATGGCGCAGACAAATCAACTTCCGGTGATACAGAGGACCGAGGAGCAAGGAAATGAAAATAATCAACCTGAGACGGCTTGCTTGAAATGTAGCAACAAGACATCACAATGTTGCTCTTTTTGGACTCTGATTGGTGGAAAAGCAAACTGGAACGAGGTGTTTCGCAAATTGAACCAACTGCGAACCAACACCAACCCCAGCATGAAACAAGAAAGGAGCTTATTTGAGTGAAAAAGGGGTAATCCCATAGACTGTACAGGGGTAATACACAGCAGTCTACTACTGTAATATTTGATTCACTATTGTGGTGACTCCAGCTAAATGCGGCTGAACTTGTTCATACTGGAACTAAATTGTATGAGTACATGCTCTTAGATCTTTGCCTTGGCTCTGAGTTAAAACAAGGATTGATCTTAAAATTCTACCACTTGTATACGAGGCTCAAAATCTCTTTGCACCTCTAGTTCATAAAAACATCCTAATAAGATAGAGACCAGCAAGAACTCTGAGGTCCAAAGTCAGAGGTACTCCATCGATCTTGCTCCAGCTGCAATTTGTCCATTAGTCTATAAAGGATAAGTAAATGCTAAATGCAGGGTGGCTTAGCGCTAAACTTCTTTTAGCCAGCCATCTTTCTCAGTAGAAGGGACACATATTTTTCATACCAACATAAACGATTACACAATTTAAAAACATTTAATGCATAACTGGCTGAAACAAAACCAAACATGCATACATACACCATGCCAATGCAAACATGTCACGTGTGTGAGAAAACGTGTGTGTGTAAGTAAGTGTTGTATATTCTACACTTTTTTATTATAACATTTAATTTCCATGTACATTTATTAATTACATGTATTTCTCAGAGGGTGGTACCGTGAACATCATGGGAGGAAATGTGACGGTGGCACAGGACGAGCAGGTGGAGTTCCAGTGTGTATCGTCCAAATGGTTCCCCATACCTACTGTCAGCTGGACCTGGAACTCTGAGGCTGTGAACAGCAGCCTGTACAACACCACCAGCATGGCTGACGGGGATTTCTTCAACTGCACCAGTGTCCTGAAGTTCCAGGCAGTCAGAGACACCCAGATAGAGTGCCGGGCGACTGTGGAGACACTAGCCAGCCCACAATCCAGCTCCGTCTACTTGGTGGTTGGTAAGATCCGCCACACTCTCAATGTGTCTTGCAAAAAAGCCTCCTCTCAGCTGTTCTGAAGTTGGACAAGTCCAATAGTTGTGTTGCTTAGTTAGTTTTCCTCAAAACAAGAGTCTGGAATTAAAAGGTAGTTTTTTGGTTGCCTAGTGGTAGTATCAATAAAACCAAGTATAATTTTACACTATAGAGTGGAGCTTTGGCGACTTTTTAGGCCTAACCTGTCTCCTCCTTTCAACACTGTCGTCTCCAATAAAGGCTAATCCGGCCCAAATATATAAATAATTGCTAACTACAACAGAGTACAGGTGAGGCTGACGGGAATATCATTAGTTTTGATGGTATTCTAAAGACGAATTACAGTATATATTTTACCTAAAGATGATGGTTGATATAAGGATTAGTTGATGTCTTTATTACCTCTCAGTTGCAATAATGTACACTTCTTAATCCATGATTTAGGAATGTTTGAGAACCTGCAAAAAGACCATCTCTACTCCTGAACCTATGTAATTGAAGAATAATCTGATAAAACCAGATCTTAATTGAATAAAAAAAAATACATGATAGAATTACACTAAAAGCAACATCCATTAGTGTACAGCTTCCAACATGGATAACATGCTGTCCACGATGGAAGAGCAGCACAAGTATAGGGTATGCATCCATTTCCATTAAGCCCATTTGGAAGAGATTTTTACAGTGTGGTGGATTAGGGAGACGCCTCAGTGTCTGACTGCAAGGTGCAAACCTGCATACTGCCCATTTGAGATATGTTAGACTTAATTCTCACATCAGCCTATAAATTCAGGCTCTAAATACTGTATGATGTAATAATCCTTCACCACAATTCTCCCATCCAAACAAAAGGTATTGGAGAAAATGGAAACAATGTCCACAATTAGTCTGTGCTTTCAGTGTGTGTGTCCTCATAAAGGGAATGTTTTGCCTCTCATTTTGGATGTGTTCAGTATTATCAATTTGACACATTAATTTGACAATTAAATGTCTTAAGTCTTTGAGTGTCTTCTCTAACAGTTCCAAAGCCTACGGACTGGACCGTGCTGATAGCTGTGGTCGTGTCCATTGGATCCTTTGCTCTGCTGGTTTTGCTCATCATTGGAATCATCTTCTGCTACAAAAGGAGGAAAGAAAAAAGTAAGGCATCATTATATTTGTAACAAATTATATTGGTACTGTATAAAGCTCCACAATACAGTATGTCCGAAATCACTAAAGAAGTCAAACCTATAGTCTTCAGCAAACATTATCACATTAACTTTAAGTAATTTGTTGTTGACAATCCTCTGCAGAAACCAAATACGAAGATGAAATGAGGTAAGATGGATATTTTGTCACTACTCTTAACAACAGCATGTTATTGTTGTATCACAGCATCTACATGTGTCCTCTGTTATCAATCATGTATGTGCAGCAGAAGAGTGAGGAGTCAGAGCCAGATCAGTACTGTCCATGGAGCGGGACAGAATCAGGGCCAGGAGAACACAGGATATGTGCCAGAGGGTCAAACAAGTAAGACTCAAACTTGCATGCACACACACAAGCTTGATACCTATTTGATACCTGCCTCACCAAGCTACAGTATAATCTACCCGTGAGAAATTAAGTGTATCCTGTCCCTCTTCTCCGTTCACAGGTGTCGCTCCCAGTGAACTCACTGACAGCGGCTTTTTCCCGGCAAATGGCTCCACTTTTTCTGAGGTAAGGTTTTTGAGATATTGTTCAGAGGTACACAGTGATAAGCATTAGGAGCAGCTTAATGTTGGCATGTGGTGGTTAGGTCATGGGGACAAGAATAATAAGACACCCCTTATAAACTTTTCCCACTGAACTGAGTTCCGTTTTGAGTTCCGTGCTTGGGCTAGTGTTGGTTAGTAGTTGGTTTAACTTGCAACCTTTGTGAGAATCACCGACAAGAGCTCAATACACTGAAACAACTGAAATGTTGATTTTAATTAAATATAATGTCAAAATAATTTACACAACTGTATTACTTGAAAGCAAGTTTAAATAAAAAATATTAGGTTCAACTTAATAATGTTGCTTTCAACTAACCTAATACAGTTATGGGAAATGTGTTGACTTAATACATTTAATTAAAGTCAACGGTTCAGATTTTTCAGTGTAGGTGCAGTTCAAGATGTCATAGTTAACGTTGCTGCCATTCCCAGCAACCCAAGCCCAAATTGTTTCTCGCAATAGAAACAATGGCAAACTGCATCAGATCCTATACAAACAAAGCCGGCAAGAACGTATTTTTTAATTCCTGTGCAGATCGTCGTGGCTAATGGACGATAGCTGGGGGGGTTTGGGCTTGTGTTTCACCATGCACCATACAGTATAATGTGTCCTAGTGGCAGCTGCTGCTTAAAGTAATGTTTGCTATTGCATATTACCCCATAAATTATGTTTTTCTCAGTTTTAATTGACAATGTTTGGTAAAATATCATCAAAGGATTGAACAATAAAATATCTCTGTTTGTTGTATTACATGGAGGATGTTAGCCAGTCTGACGAATCAGTAAAATACATTTACAGTTATTTTTGGCTAAGTTTAGAAGAAGAATGCGGTCACACATTGTTTAAAACAGTAAAAACTTGTTGCCATCATTGTGTGATAGCCATTTATATATATATATATATATATATATATATATATAGATAGATACACACATATATACAGTACATACTATATACATTTTTGGGGCTGGCAAGCGCTGCTGGCTATCAGACGACGGCTTTAAACCTGGGCCCGGATCTGCCTCGGAGGAATATGCCTATCATACAGATATTATGTTTAAGAGAAAGAGAGTTATAGCTTGAAATCTTTGCTATCTTTAAGAAGAAAATTACTTTAATAACTAATCTTGCTTTTTGTTTTTAGATGCCTGATGTTGTGAACAGTACCCACACAGGAAATGCTTACATCACTGTGGATAAACCCGCTTTCAGGAAGCACAGACATGTCACCATTGTGTGAGGACAGGAAGACGACGAGGAGGTCAGCAATTTTAAAGGTCCCCTATCATGCAAAAATACACTTTTCAGAAATAAAACCCTTTCTCTTTTCCTCCGTGCGCAAATCTCTAAAAACGGGGGGTCAACGGAGCTGATCCAGATTTGCTGCCGATATGACGTAATATCGTAAATGTGGACTGGCTTATCAGAAACGCCCTATCAGAAACAATGCACAACGTTTTGGAAGTAATATGGTCTTTATTTACATTAGCAAGCATCGCTAACACTCAGAGCTAACCTGTTCTGGAGAGAGTATGTGTAAAGAAGCAGGATATAAAAAGGGACTCACCTTGTGGTAAACCTGAGAGAGAAAAAGCATTTGAGCTCCATACTGTTTCAGACATAATCCTTGAAGTAGTTTGGAACATGATATGGCGTTTAAACACCGCAGCATTTAGCTGAGTATCTGCCGGTAGAATTCTCTCGCACGAGCAGGCATAAGCTCCGCCCTCTCTCTTTTTTCTTTTTTTTAACCTTTATACCCAGAATCAGCACTTTAGTAACAGGGCTGAAATAGAGGGATATGAGGCATGGCTAGAATGGATGATCTGTTTGGTATTTTTGAGTAAAAAACTTCATAGACATGTTTTTGTATAGATTTGTATATATCTGAGACCTATAATATATGCCTAAAAATAGCATGATAGGAGACCTTTATGCAGTTCTGGAACACACTGTTGCAAAAAGGAGTAAGGAAGGACCGGCTCCTTCTGAGTGTGTGCTGGAGTAAAGACCATCACATCAACACCTGGAGCAGGGATCGAGGCTGGACCAACACTACCTGTTATGGTTGTTCTCATTTGGTTAACTATGTTTATTCTAGTTTATACTGAGCAATATGTTTTATTGATGTGTTATTATTCAAACAGAATGAGCCGTACATGTCTTAAAATGCAATACTCCTTATATGTTATACTCTTCTGATCTGTTTTAAAGATTGATGAACTAATTAAACAAGCAATAAACCCTTTTACATACAGAAGTTGAGGAGTGTGAGATAATTGATAATAAATACATCTAAAGGTAGTCTTCCGGTCTTAACTGATGAAGATTATTTTGTGTAATATTATATATTTATTTAATTCATAGTTCAATTTTCTTCAGCCACATTTGGGTTTCGATACCCAGCTACATTTGCGAGAAATTCATGTGATTTATAAATACTGTATATTCAAAATGCTTGTGTTTGTGTTTCTGGAATAAAGACTATTTTTCTATTCATAAAGACTGATTTGTATCCTTTATTACTGTCTTTGCAGTTTCCCAATGTGGGGATTCATTTGACGAATCAGTTATGTCCTTAAAGAAGAGCTAGTCTTTCCTGAAACCTGTGAAATGCTGGGTCTTTAAGCAGCAAGACTAGAAGCGCCATCTGGAGGGCATTTGATGCAGTTGAAATGGAAAGGATTGAAATATCTGTAATATCTATTTCAGGAGAATGAATTATGTAGTTCTGAGGAATATGTTTATTATAACATTATTTCTATTTGATTTAATTTTGCGGCCTGTCCTAAATGTATTCCATTTGCCACCCCTTGTGGAGGTGCATCCTGTTCTGTGAGCATGTGAGTTAGACTGGGGAGAATGAAAATCTCATATTTATCTGACCGAGATGCAAGGGGTTGGTTGAACAGAAGAGTCTGTGTTGTTAGGAGCATGGGCTTTAGGAGCAGGAAAGATAGAGGGTGTGTGTGTCATAAAATTGCAACACTTGCACGAACTTCTATTTAAAGAGACGTAATAGACCAACCCTGTGACTAATTCAGTTAGTAAGGAGAATGGAAAACAGCTGTGATGGCCGAGTGGTTAAGGCGTTGGACTCGAAATCCAATGGGATATTCCCGCGTAGGTTCAAATCCTGCTCACAGCGGTTGAAGTTTAATAATTAACACATTGCTGGAATTTGCTTTGATAAAACTGCATATTTATGAGAGAAAGGGTGCAAGGTTGCCATCTGTCCTTGAGCGAGGCTTCTCTCTTTACGCTGTATAGCCGCCCACGGATGTTAATACTAGAGAAGTTTAGAGTCTAGATATCTCGGTGTTTGTAATCAGTGACAATTGATTCTACGGATGGCTGTGGCTCATGGTGGTAAAGTGCTGGTCTGCAAATCAGGGGAAAAACTTTCATACCATCTCCTGCAGTCAACAAATCAAGCCATCTACTGTAGATAACCCCACATTTCTCCCCTCGGCATGTCTACACTGTTTAGGCTTATGTAAGTTAGTTTGGATATAAACGTCTGCTAAATAACATGTAATTTGATCTATTGCAAAAATCAATGATTGTGATAGCAATGAAATATTACAATATTCATCCCCCCACCTTTTGAGGTGCTCAACCTTGTGGATCTTGCACTACTAACAAGACTCCTCTATACACTGATGTAACTGCAAACAAGTCATGAAAACCTAAATAAAGTAAAATAGGAGATTTTTCTATCAAAATAAAGCCTGGATATTTATGAGCCAGTAAACAAGGCAAGTCGACAAGCTTGACATTGAAAACACCTGGACAAGGATGAAATTGTATACCACAAAGCCTTTCAGTTTCTTAATGTGTACATTTTTGGACGTAGTCAAACCTTTTTTTGAGTCTGCATTGATGTCCATTCATCTAAAAAGACTTCATTAGCTAAGGTTGCCAAGTGGACCACTGCTAACCGGAGGTGGCGTATCTACATATCTACAACTGCACTGGAACACTGTATGTGCTCTGGCTGTGTTTAAAGACTGCTTAATGACAAAGAAAATGTGAACAGTAACAGGACAGAAACCCTCGATCAGTGCTGCTGTCATTTCAAATTAAATTGCTATTGCCGCAGGTCAAGCTGTTTCTACTAGAACGGAAAATCTTTCTTAATGGAAAATCAATCATTTAGAAATCACCCTGTTTTGTCAAATGACAAGTTATAAGCAGGCTTCAGCATCGGGGACATGATCACTCTGTCAGGGTTCATTTCACTGCACAATAAGAAACATAAAGCATAACAAATTATATTATGTATATGTATATTTTCCGAACTATAAGTCACGATTTTTTTACCTGTCTGGCTGGTCCTGCGACTCATACTCCGAAGCGACTTATATATTGAATTCTCTCTGACTGCGTTCAAACTCCGGCCAATAGATGGTATTGTATACAATCCTGACAACTGAAAACTGCTGTACCACCGAAGAAGAAAGAAGTCACGGCAACTGGGAGGATGCGTTACGTAACTTTCCAGGATGTTGTGGGATGGATCGACACCATCCTGTCGGGATTCAGAAAGGTCTAATCGGAGCTGGTTCTGATGGAGAGTCCGAGGACAGCCCGGAGCAGGACACGCTGCTTCATCGACACCTCTGTGTCGCTGTTAAACACTTCCACCGGAGTTGGCGGAAGTGTTTAACAGCGACACAGAGGATGAAGACTTCAGTGGATAAATGCGACTTATACACCAAAGCGACTTATATTCAGGTGCGCCTTATAGTCAATATATATATGGTCATTTTAGTTTTTTTTTTCTTTTGGGTCAATCTCTGCATCAGGAACATGCATTAATCTGCTGAAGATCAGCTGAATATTTATCAGCGTGTTTCTTTTAACATATTCACTTTATCATTTACTATTTAAAATATTTAGTTATGTTTATTATTTCTTAACATATCACATTTTAAATCAAATTGTGTAATTGTAAATAAAGCAAGTTATCTGTCCTAAGTTTCCCTATCTATAACAAATATTTAGTTGCCACTAAAATCCTAGAGCCCTACCAAGTGGTCAATTTTTTCTGATAAATGTCTTGTTTTCAATTTGGGATTGTTTCATTATTTTACTTGCATTTTCATGATTCCTCATACCCTGACAACACAAACTGAAGACAAGCCAAACAAGTAGCAGGTGGTTGAAAATATGTTGGCTGGTGCCGGTGGGCCTCATTTTAGAGCTGGAGAAAAGGATATTAGGGTGTGATTAGAGGAGAGCGAGCGGCCCACTATAAAAGCAGGAGCAGAGAGAGAGGACTGCAGCTCAGTCTCACTTCACCGAGAGCCAGACACACAGCGCAGCCATGAGCGAGGTAGGTGCTCTTCTTCTTCATCATGATATTCCTCTGTCTCCGAACTGTCCAACTGAATCTGAAGACATGTGTGAAACTGCTGGATGAATTAGCTTTTAAATGTTGTGCTTTGTCATAACAATCTGAGCTTTCTGCATGAAAGGCATGCTGGTTTAGCCCTGAGTGTAATATTGCATGACCAGTGATTGGAGTAGTAGTTTCTTTGATATTTGTTGTGCAAATGGACAGTGAATTCAAATCATTCTGTGAGTCATTACAACTTGTATGTGGATCTCAGAGAGGGCAGTTAGATTCTCATCATGTCAGAGAGAGAAATTACAAAGGATCGCAGCACAAATCTTTTCACTGGAAGCACATCATGTCAGTGAATTTTTCAAAGCTTGCTGCTCGACTTACTCACAGTGTGCACGGAGTGCGCTGCCTCCAATAAAAACTGTAACCATCACACTCAAAGATCCTTTGAATCAACTACTGTAAGAAAGAAAGTGTTTACTTATTTCTTCTCCAAATAGATTTCGATATGTCATAGGAGAGAGACAGTTTCTTCGTATATTGCGTAACAAAAAGTGACCCATGGTAGACATTCTATCCATCTAAAAACTGGTGTTGATGTGTAAAATGGACTGCATTTTTATTGTGCCTTTTTAGTCTTTGAGCATTCAAAGCACTTTTAAACTACATGTTTACATTCACCCAATCACACATAGTGTATCACACATTCACTAATCCTAACCCTAATCCATACAAAGTGCTCATCTTCTAATCAATGATTATTATGTGTGTCCACTGCACTGTTTCTTAATGCTCTTAATGTCTTTTATTTTTGTAAAGCACTTTGAATTGCCTTGTGTTGAAAGGTGCTATTTAAATGAATGTGCCTTGCCTTGCCTAATGCACACTCAGCGATGTCATTTCGGCATAAATTCTTGATACTTTTTCAAAAAGTCGGAAACATAAAACAAAGACATTATATAAGTTCGGACACATTGATAAAGTGTAATGTTTGAATAAATCATTGTGTACCGGAAAAAGTAATGCTCCAGGGTCTGCAGGGACCCAGTTAGTAGGATAATCTGCAACAGCCCTCAGTTACATATGATTCACAAGTGAAATATATTTGTAAGTAAGTTCTTTCTCTGTGTGTACTGTAAACTGCTATGAACACCAGCTGCTATTTAAAACCCTATGAATCTCTGTCGCACACATGATACAGTCATGATGTTGACTACCCTCCAGCATTCTACCGTCAGAGAAGTATGCGAGAGAAGGGTCATGAATAAGAAATGACATGTAGAAAAAATTAAGGAACTTCAGTCACACTCCTGTCTGCCACAGAACCGTGTAAAGGGCCAAGGCCGAGGAGAGTATGTTGTTCTGGATGAATAATTAAATGGAAATCAATGGCAACCTCCCTGTACTTTTAAATTCCACTGCTCAGACTCACACAATGGTACCTTAGTACTCATCAGCACGAGGAGTCTGCATTTCTATTCAATCAATCTGTTGAGTTTGGAGAATTTTCTAGATAAAAGATTCATCTTTCCTTATTACCACAACCTGCCTTCAAAGCCTGAGCAATGATTTAGTGTCTGTGTCATATGATATAACCAACCCGGTATCACGGCAAGACGTGAACATGTGACGATTTACCATGCTGGGAGACGTGAAGATGTCACGATTTCGTCCCTTCAAACGTGACAGTTAGACGGTATTGTTAACATGGCCCAACCAGTGGAGATACAGTGGGGCAAAAAAGTATTTAGTCAGCCACCAATTGTGCAAGTTCTCCCACTTAAAAAAATGAGAGAGGCTGTTGGGGCAGAACCTCTGCTCCGCGCCGTTCCTATATGAGCGGGTTCTCAAAAGAAGGAAAAATTCAAAGCAGCCAGGATAAGGGTTAAACAATAATCTGTTTTAATGGTAAAACATACAATACATCACCTAATCACCTAATCACGAAGCACTCTGCAGAGTACTCAGGGCTCAGGTTCTATCACCGTGTGATATACGTACCACGACAGCCAGTCAGAAACAAGAGCGCCGATCTTCAAAATAATCACAACATTTATACACAGGTGGGGAGGAGTTTTGCCGCTTGCTCTTCCCTAGCTATTTGTTATTGGCGAGTTCACTTCTGAGCGAGCTAGCCAGTGAGTTGGCAGTGTTCCATTGGTCGGTTTCACTTCTGGGCGTGTGTGTGTGTGTGTGTGTGTGTGTGTGTGTGTGTGTGTGTGTGTGTGTGTGTGTGTGTGTGTGTGTGTGTGTGTGTGTGTGTGTGTGTGTGTTTGTCCCTCTGCCCTCAGGCAGTCCCCAAATCAATGATTTGGAGTCATGACAGAGGACTCTTTGACATGACACATACTCATTCCCCCTAAACATCTTCAACACACACACACATCCTATCATGTATCTTATCACACAACAGTCACCTGTTTTTCTTTATGAAAGCCATATTTGTAAATATCCAAACGTCATCGTCTCATGACATCTTTAGGATTAGGTAAAAAACAAAGCTTAATTGTTCCCATGGACTAAGGCCTTCCCTGAACTTCCCTTCACCCCAAAGTCAGCTTACTTTAGTGTGACCCAATCATCTCCTGATCTGAGTCTTGCAGGAAACGCACGTACATTTCAACACACCAACATGCTTATAGTTTCTTAACTAATGCATGCTGGACATGAATAACTAATTAACAGGACTTTAACTGCATTATATTTGAGGAAAACCCCCTTTGGCTTAATCAATAATAGTTTTAGCAATTAACAGAGGAAGCCAGAGACTCAGGGCTTCTTCAGAGGTCTGGGAACTGCAAAGCAGATGTCAAAGGTCATTTGTATTATCCTCAACCACAGATAGCCAAAAAACCACCCTTTTGATTACACATAAAAGTGGAAGAAAAGACTATTGCGCTATATTTAAAAGAGGAAAAATGTACTTTGTCCCTTCAAATTTAACACACACAAATATATGAGGTGATATTAAAATAAATATATCACAAGGCCTGTAGTTTTCATCCAACCTCAACTATGAGAGACAAAATGAGAAAAAAAAATCCAGAAAATCACATTGTCTGATTTTTAAAGACTTTATTTGCAAATTATGGTGTAAAATAAGTATTGCCCGGCCCGCCCGCTGTGGCCTTCGCCCCTTTGTAAACTCTGCCTTGCCCCCGGGTCGTCCGCCTGAGACCCCCACCGCGAACTCTGCCTTGCCCCCGGGCCGTCCACCCGAGATCCCTTCGGGGTCCTCCGCTGTGCTCCTGGGCTGTCAGTCCAAACCGTCCTCCAGACCCCCTCCACCCACCCTTTTGGCCCTAGTTTTGTTATCAACCTTTTTCTTACTCAATATTAAGCCACACTTATTGTTTTTACTTCTTTATTTTAATTTAATAATGTAGGACTTTTGTTGCCGTCAGTTATGGGGAGAGTAGGGACAAAGAATACTGAAATCTGTATTGTTTCATCATTTTTCCTTCTAATTTTGTATTATTTTCTAAACCACACGCTGTTATTTACTCAACAATAACACATAATTATCCTTTTGTTTATTTATTTGTTTGATTAATAAACACAAGTTGGAGTCCGTCAGGACCGAGGGTCGGAGCAGCTAGTTGCTTTAGAGAATTTTACACCCGGAAGTAAGTATTTTCTCCGCTTTGCTTGACAAACCCCGTGATAGTCCTCAAGCTCTGTGATTGGATGTTTGAGTGTGTGCCGAGGGTTACGTCGAGCGTCGAACAACACTTTGAAATGGGATGGAACCACGGCAGACTGTCCAAAACTGGATTTGAACGGGTCCACCCCGTCTGAAGAAAACAGAATCATATAAGTACATCAGGTTTCATAGAGCTAAAACATTTCAAGTGCTACTCAACTGGCTTTAGATAAGCCAGTCCTTTATTAGTATATAAGTGCTTTGTTAGTAATTATATCGCTCAAAGTGGAGTCGAAAGAGATAAGATATACTTTATTATTATATACTATAAGTTGGAAATATTTGTGTTACATCAGCATGTGTAACAGTTGTAAATATGCAGTGGTGCTTATTTATAAATCATTTAGTATAATCACACACATTCTGTGTTTTATATTTCAGAATTCTGTGTTCTTTATTTATTGATTGTTCAATCCCTAAAAAGGTCGGAGATGAAAAACCTGGGTCGCAGGTTCCTCAACAGTGCATTACAAGACATCTATCAATATGTGTGTATACCTCCACCATTAAACTGTCATATTCTGCACATTTCTTATACTATCTACATACATCTTATAAGAGTATAATTGTTTGTTTGTTTGGAGCCTAATTTAACCAGGTGAAAGCCCCTTGAGATCAAAAGATCTCTTTTTCAAGGGTGACCTGCAGGAAATTAGTTACACATGTAACATAAAAACCACAGAACAACAATAAGGATGACATACATTATAATACATATTTATAATATCAGTTAAAATAAGTGCTTAACATACAGTAGTTAACATTGCAGGAAAGCAATATACAGGGTTCCCGCGGGGTCTTAAAAAGTCTTACATTTGATAATCTGAATTTAAGGCCTTAAAAAGGTCTTAAATATGACCAAAAAAATAAGAAAGGCCTTAAATATAATTTTAGAAGGTCTTAAAAATGATCGGATTTGAACGGTACTTCTGTGTTGCGATCGCGTCTAAATATGTTTTGGGGGAAATGTCCGGGCTGCAAAGTAACCAGTACGGTAAGAGCCTTTCAGTTCCCCCCAACAATTTGTATTGAATTAAATCAACATGGAACCAGTAATCACTAACTTTGTTTCCCCCGGCCCCTTATTGGAGAACACCCAGCTAGTAACCTAGCAACCAAGCTTCAGCTAGCGGCAGTCAGAAACTGATGTATCTTTGAATCTACTTACAAATTAATATGGGGAAGTATTTGGTTGGAAAACATCTGATTTAGTGCTTGGTTGAAACAGTGGAGGGGAACGTGTTTGAAGCCCGCCGCACCTTTTGCAAAAGAAATTAGCGTTTGTTTAGCTAATGGAGCGTTAGCTAGTGCAGCGTTAGCTAGTGCAGCAGCTCCCGCAACAACACCGGGGACCTCCGGGCGACGTTTGGGTGTACGTCAACCCTAAAAGCGGAGGTGCTGTAGACGGCAAATACCGTAGCTAAACACCAATCATACAACAGCAACGATGAAAGATTGTAGCCAAGGCAGCAGAGCTC
Organism: Notothenia rossii; assembly: GCF_949606895.1. Classification (NCBI taxonomy): domain Eukaryota; kingdom Metazoa; phylum Chordata; class Actinopteri; order Perciformes; family Nototheniidae; genus Notothenia; species Notothenia rossii. Next base: position 29,363,532 of record NC_136907.1, on the reverse strand, counting down.
TGAATATAGCTCTTGTCACTCTCTCTCTCTCTCACACACACACACACACACACACACACACACACACACACACACACACACACACACACACACACACACACACACACACACACACACACACACACACACACACTAGGGCTGCTCGATTATGGCAATAATCCCGATTATATTGGTCAACAGTGGCGGATTTAGGATTGTAGGAGATCCGGGGCTTAGCCCAGGAGTTGTTTGGGTGGAGGGTGCAGGGGTAAAGTGCTATTTTTTTACAAGTGGGGGGTGGACTGAACCCTCTAGGGGGGTCCGGGGGCATGCTCCCCCGGGAAGATTTTTTTTTTTTTTTTAATATTGAAGTTAAAAGCATCAATCTGGTGCACTTTGAGAACAACATTAACCCTACCTTAATAATACCTTAAAGCGGACACAAGGCACTGTAGAATTGTGCAGGCCAAAATCGTAATTGCAATTTAAAATACGATTAATTGCACAGCACTACCACACCCACACCCACACCCACACACACACACACACACACACACACACACACACACAAACACACACACACACACACACACACACACACACACACACACACACACTAGGGCTGCTCGATTATGGCAATAATCCCGATTATATTGGTCAACAGTGGCGGATTTAGGATTGTAGGAGATCCGGGGCTTAGCCCAGGAGTTGTTTGGGGGGAGGGTGCAGGGGTAAAGTGCTATTTTTTTACAAGTGGGGGGTGGACTGCTGAACCCTCTAGGGGGGTCCGGGGGCATGCTCCCCCGGGAAGATTTTTTTTTTTTAATATTGAAGTTAAAAGCATCAATCTGGTGCACTTTGAGAACAACATTAACCCTACCTTAATAATACCTTAAAGCGGACAAAAGGCACTGTAGAATTGTGCAGGCCAAAATCGTAATTGCAATTTAAAATACGATTAATTGCACAGCACTAACACACACACACACACACACACACACACACCCCCACACACACACACACACACACACACACACACACACACACACACACACACACACACACACACACACACACACACACACACACACACACTTTTTGTCTAAAACGCCAACACAGTTCTGTGTACTGTTATGCTGTTATATTCAGTCATTGTTCTTATGTTGAACATGAATACATTTACTTTGTAAGTAATTATGGGACATATTTCTTCTTTCATAGCAATTTTCCTTCATACTTTCTTGCCGTGAAATAGGTCTTAAATTCTATTCAAAGTGGTCTTAAAAAGTCTTAGATTTGAGTTGGCGAAACCTGCACGAACCCTGAATATATTAGTAGGCCTACTTTGTCAGGCTTAATATGTATACCCCCAAAGCTTTTTTCTTATTCAAAATAAGACCTTAACCTAAATTATTCTTTAATGTTTAAATAAAGCCATATTAGTTTGTCTGTCTGTGTCTCTTATTAATATCTAATAATAAAAATTATATGTTTCAATAATGTGCTTTAACCACCAGGTGTCCCTTTCTATCAGCTGTGCACCGTTATGGTGTACATCAGGGGTGGGGAACCTCCGGCCTTCGGGTCGTATACGGCCCGCGAGACCATTCGGTACGGCCCTCGAGGTAATTTATAAACACACGCAAAAAAGAAAAAAATTAAAGAAATCTAGACCGCAAAAAAAATTAAACAAGCAAGTGCCTGTTTTTCCTGGCCAAGGTCAGGGTCCTTGAACACAACACGAGCCTAACGTGTCATCACGTGGTATATGTCTCGTCTGACAGGGGTGCAGTTCTGACACTTCACAAATTGCAGTAGGCCTACCCATAAGGAGCCGTACACATGCCGCAGTATTTTCGTGGCTGTGTCTTTAGTTGAAAGCCCAGAGGCGATCTGTTCATGTCATACTGATCATACAGTCAATAACTTTGTTGTTATTAGCATCTGGTTAGCTAGCTATGCTAACAAATATAAGAAGCTTTTTCTCCAACCAGTGAGATAAAGGCACATCTTTATATGGTCCTTATAGTTATAACAAAATAAGAGAATAAAGTAAACAGGTATAAAATACTATATGACAGTAAAAAAAGTTGTTATTAATAAACAAGAATCCAGTTTGAAAGGGGAGTGATTTGTAAAATATCCATAAAGAAAAATAAATCTGCTTACAGTTCTGTTTCATATGGGTGTTGAGAGATGTATCCATAGATCTCTTCATGTTGCTCTCAAAGTGCACCAGATTGATGCTTTTAACTTCAACATTTAAAAAAAAATTTTTTCCCGGGGAAGGATGGACCCCCCCTAGAGGAGGTTAGGTTCCCCCCTCCACTTAAATCATGTTCACATGGATGGGATACTAAATACATTTGCACACATCTTGTGGCCATATCTTTCTGTTTTGGTGGTCATGCCACAACCGTGCACGTGCATGCATGCACGAGTCATGGTGAGATATCTGGATTCAGAGGTTGCTGTTTCTTTGCACAGCATGAAAGAAAGGCGAAATGAATGGGCTGTGATTTTAGTATTTTTAAGCAGAGGTCAATAATTTGTAGGGCCCTCGGAGGATGTTGAAAAATTGAAATGGCCCTTGAGAGGAAAAAGGTTCCCCACCCCTGGTGTACATATACAGATATACCGGTTGGATCAAATATAAAAGTCAGCCGAATTAGTGTTGATACTGCAAGGAGACGTATTGTGTGAAGATTTTTTTTTATTGCTGATATATTTATGATCCACGTCACATATTCAGTTTCGGCGGCAGTTGTTCCTGTTTGTCTAGAAGTCTTCTCATCAGGGCTCTATAAATAGTGAACTAAGGCAGATATATAATATCTAATGCAGCCGAACCGTGTTTTACAATGCCGTTATGTGATGACCTTCAAAGAGAAAAGCAAGCACACTCGGAATAAAGTATTATTTTATTTTTAGATTTTTTTTTTCGGATTTTACATTGCATAAACGCCATTTCCCAACGTGCATTGCGGCTAAACCATCGAATCACCGAGCTGAGGGCCTTGCCTACGTCTGTTTCCGGTATTTTTATGACGGATGTATTTTGTTATACACACATTCCTTCACATTTAAATTTTAATTGACATTAAAGTATTTTGTGAGGCCTTCTAAAATGTTTTTAAAAATAACTACGGTTCTAGTTGAAGAGTTTGTAAATTAACATGAACCGAAGCTGTTGTCTGGCAACGCAATCGCACAACGTCACGTCCATTGATTCCACATCCACACCACATGGATTAACATCGATTTAATACATTAATTTAGCCTTTGTTTCTGCTAAAAGAGGTGTCGACAAGCTGGGGCAACAAGAAAATCGGCGAAATCGAGTGTGACTATTACAAAATAAATGATTATATTAATATTGACAATAACAACCGACCGTCGGGGTAGCATTTGCTTGGCATTATACCTCCACTGGTTGGGCCATGTTAACAATACCGTATAACTGTCACGTTTGAAGGGACGAAATCGTGACATCTTCACGTCTCCCAGAATGGTAAATCGTCACATGTTCATGTTTTGCCGTGATACCGGGTTGGATATAACATGTAATATCATATACATTTAGCAGCTTTTACTCTGTACAGACACTTTAACATCAATCGTCTCTGGCCAGTGCTGTCTGTATATTATTTAAAATCCCTTCAACAAAAGCCCACAGTTGCACTGTAACTGTATTAAACAACCCACTCAATCCAAACGGATCCAGCCAGACATCACATTTAGAGTTGCTATTTTACAAATCAATATTATTGCCAAATAAGTGGTCAAATTGTGCTAGATGTGAGGAAAACAAGGCCAAAATCGAGTCCATAAACATCAAGCAGTTTGATTCCTGTGGTGAAAGTAACTTGACTGGGTAGTCTGTCGCCATAGTGAAGAACAATCATTTCAGCTTCTCTCTCTAGCAACTGATGGAGACTGAAATTCTCTTTTTGAAGTTGTGTGCTCAGTTTGAGCGCAGTCTCATACAGGCTGCAGTCCAGTCATTTCACTCACACATTCCCGTCTCATATGATTTACAGAAACATATTATGTTATCATTCATAATCATGTACTCTTATCAAAAGTAATCCATAAAGCCTGGATTTTAGATAATTGACCTAGAGCAGGAAGAAATATAAAAACAAATTCCCTCTTATTCTTGTTTGTTTCCATGATTCCTTCTCGTTCTTTTGGTACCTGTTCTGATTCCTTCTGACATGCACAGATTATTGTGCATTGAAATGTTCTCAGAGTAACATGAAGTGAGATGTCTCACCAGACGGCCCTTCTTGCTAAGGCAAAGCGAGAAGAGGTGCTTATTTTGAATGACGCTGCGACGTAGCGCAAGCTACTTAAAGGGTGGGTGGATTCCCTGACGTAGACGTCAAGATCACCAGCCAATCAGGATTGGCGTAATGAGATTGATGCTTCTGTTTGCATATGCGTTGAGGCGCATCCCATAGTGAGACATCGCACTTCATGTTACTCTGAGAACTGGGGTTACGTAAGTAACCTATAGTTATTGAAACCATCAGAAAAACAATTTTCATGTGTACCTGGGTTTAGAGTCCTATTTAGGGTTACATTTCCTTCACCCTCTTAGTCTTCTGAATAAAATCACTTTATAAAAGTGCATATTGAGGATACCCATCCTTCAATCAGAGTGGGTTCTTGCTGTGTTCACCTGAAGCACTTTAATTACTGTGAGAGTGGGGGCTCTGTTTGGCAAACAAACTTGTTTCATCACCCAAAGTGGAGTAGAGGCTTTTTTATTAAATTAACGAGATAGAAGTTGCTGATCAATGTAAAACGGACAAATGCTGAGCGGGGGGAAAGTGTTCAGGGATGGATTTCCTTAAAGCCCTCTTTTGCTGACTGCGACTCGACCAATGTGATGAATAGATAGAAAACGTCTCTTAATTTGAAAATTGGTCTTTAAGACTAGAGAGAAAGAAGATGCTTTTGTGGTGCCAATACTCACTGTAGCTGCTTACCCTGGCTTCTGTTGCAAATGTGTCACCATGGAAAGTACCCAAATCTTTTACTTATGTGAAGGTAATAATACCACTCTGTAGCAATACTTCAAAATGTAACCTAAGTAAAAGTACAACAGTATAAGCTTTATCATATTTTCAATGTACCAAAAATAAAGTTATCATTATGCAGAATACCGTTTTCAGAATAACATGATATCACTGTTTCTAATTAATGATCCTTTATTGTCAAACCAATGACAATATTGCAGCTGATGGAGGTGGAGATACAGTATGTTTTAATGACTTTTTGTACTTTAAGGTAACTTTGTACTTACACAATTTATTTTCCAAAGTGCAATATTGTCCTCCAAATTGTAGTGGAGTAGGACCAGGAAGTAGCATTATATAGAAATAATGAAGTACAGTACCTCAAAAATGTCCTTTTAGGATCTTATAAACCATAAGAGTTGGGTTGGCGGTGGTCAGTGTCAGGGAAATTGTTCAGCGTCTGTTATATTATTGACTGAATTCAGATCACTGGTAAACACTTACACAGGGTATATACAGTACAGTATGTAGGGTTTTAACTGTGAAAGGTTACAAGAAAGGAATCAATAAGGTTAAAAGGATTAATGAAGTATGCCATGTTTTGTTCGGCCGACGGACCTTTATTGTTGTATGCAATCCTTGTCCACACTGTTATCAATATGTCCGTACGGCACAACATGATTGTTTGGTGCTTTTTTTTTTCTGGGATAGTTTCAATGTGGACAGACAATTTATACAACATACTAATGTAAAACAGGTAAAATGGTTGTAGCAACAACTGCTTAAAGAAATTTGTATATTTAAAATGCCGGAACTAGTGTAATAGGTTATTTGTTGACAAATTGCCTACAATCCAATGCCAGTGATGAGTAGATGCCCTTCACAGTCCCACTATAAAGCATTTCATTTCTCTTGACATAATACATTTAAATAAAGTAAACTTTTACGTTTTTTCAGTGTGTGAAAACAAGCTATATAATCGTTTCCTCTGTGTTATGCCTTTTGATTCCTGTTCATACCAAGCCTCGTTGTGTATTTCTATGTGTGTTCATGCTGCACACCTTATAGTGTGTATGATGTATTTTGTTCCATGTTTACTCATAGTTCCGACGGTGTGACTAAGGCATATAAGAAGCAAATAAATAAGACATGTCCAAACAGCAAACGCCCTGTTTAAAGAACAGACCTGTGTTGTTGAGAAAGGAGCTACACTTGACAAAGTCATCTTGCATGTTGGCCAACTGCTGTCATGGCTGATGTCACTTTGCATTGCATCAAAAGTTGAGCCTGGTTAAAAATTCAAATGTATGAGGGCTGCCTTTTTCAGTCCGGAATTTGCCTTTATGTTTGACCTAGGGTTTTGTTTAAACAAATGTTTAAGATCAGCTACAACGCTACATCAGTTTCTGTTCAACTCCAAAACAGGCTTGGGGAGTAACGGATTACATGTAACATGATTACCGTAATTTTCGGACTATAAGGCGCACCTGAATATAAGCCGCAGCAGCTAAATGTAATGATGTGTACATATATAAGCCGCACTGGACTATAAGCCGCAGGTGTTTTAATGTTTAATTACCATATGTAAGGGTTCGTGCACAGAGGGGATTGTCGGGAAAGAGATGGCTGTTTGAGGAAGCTCCCATTTATTAACATTTCAACAAACAAGTTGCATATTTGCATAACGTATTCAAGTGTTACCATTTAGTGCAATAGTAGCTACAGAACATGTACTGTGCTGTGTAAAATGTACTGTATCACATAGCGTTTCAGACATACAAACTTTTCAACTTTCAAACTTAAACGGTGCGCTCCCAGCGCACGTACCGGCAGTGATCTACAGGAGTGGTTTTCAAACTGTCTTGCTCTCGTAATGTCTTTCTGTCTTGCTCTCGTTCTGTCTCTCGTACCACTCTCGGTTCCACTTTTACTTTTGCGCGCTACCTGTCTCACTCTTTTCCGGCCTCCAGCTTTTCCTGCTGGAGCCCGCCGCTTAAAGGTGGGGGGCGCGGATCGGCCATAGAGCCCATAGAGTTAAAGGTGGTGGATTGTAACCTGTAAAATCCATAGATTTAGGAGGTCCCCTAGTGGCCGTTAGCTGTAAAAATCCATAGATTAGCCGCACCGTTATATAAGCCACAGCGTCGAAAAATGGGAAAAAAGGCGCGGCTTATAGTCCGAAAATTACGGTACATAATCAGGAGGGGAGAAAAAAAAGTAACTGTATTCCCTTACAGTTAAATTAAGATAGACGTATTCAGATTAATGTTACATTTAAAAAAATTGGGATCACTTGCAGGATTACGATGTATCAATACATATCAATATATGGGTGTACTGCTTGAATTTTCTTTTTGGTTTTCATTTAGACTACTTTCATTCTTCTTTATTTAAATATATGCTTTAATGCAGTAGGTGGACACCTGATTTATTAAAACAAAAATACTGTTTGCTTTTAATTCATATATTAAACAAAAATACTTTTTGTAACCTCTAATATTCTGTAGGTCTAGCCTAAATTTGGATTCTAAATATGTTGGTTTCTTCTTTCCTAAGTTTACATTGTCTGTCATCTTATTGATATTTGTTTTCTCTTTTATTTCTTTGCTTTATTTTGGTATTCAGGTAATCCAAAAGGCTTAGGGTTAGTACATTACTTTTATATTGTGATATTTAGATGTTATTTTCTTTTACAGGTAACTAGTAATTGTAACATATTCCATTGTTTTAGTAACCCTCCCAACCCTGCTCCAAGAGCTGTTGAAGGACTGTTTCTAGTTTAACTTGGGTGTTTTAACAGAAAAGTCAGTTTAGGCCCAGTATAGTCCTCCATCGTGTCTTCATGTTGTTCAACTTATCTTTGCTCAGCTCACTCTTCCTCCTCCATGTTGTCTTCGTGTTTCCAGTCTGCTGTGGGAAGCTGGCAGAAGATGCTGAGGGTTATCTGTGACCTAGTTTTCCTCACTAAATTGTTAATAGATCCTGAGTGCCGCATGGAGGCTCTCTGTGGAGCCCGAGCTGCCATAAGAACCAAAAATAGCACACACACACTGGGAAGGTCATTTATTTATTCCAACAATTCCCTCCCTGTCCACACAAACCCTGTTTCAAAAACATACATGGGCACCAATACAACTTGAGTCTGACAGCTGCTGAATGATTTGTATGAATGCATTCTGCACCAAAAGCAACCCCAGTATCACTGTTTCTGTTCTTATTTACATTCTTAAATAAGTAAACAGCATTTTTATTTTTTATTTAATTAATTTAACCCCAAAAGCATTTCCTCTAATTGTATTTATTTTAATTTAAAAAATCACTGAGATGTGGAATGTATTGCGTCAGGTTTTAGTGTGTTATTAAGTAGTGTTATAGTGACACATATAGTCTTTAGGACAGATACTGATATGTTGGACAAGGCTACAACAAAACATGCTACAATCAACCTCACAGGCAAGTCTGAGTGCTCAGAAGGTAGTCTCCTAGATGAACAATAAAACAGCAGAACATTGGCAAAATGTACAGCTTCAGTTTAAAGTTGGGTCACAAAAGGCCATTACAGATCCATCCTGACTCCGGTTTCAGTTGTTGAACTGGATCTGTTCTTGCTGACCGTCAATTAGAAAGACTTTTTTCTATTGTTGAAATGACATGTTTGAGCAAAATCCTAAAACATTTAAATATAAAGTGAGTCTGCTGTATATCCAACAACTCACGTTTTAAATGTTTATTAGCTGCCCCATTTTTGAGTTTATTGTCTAAAGCGTGTACTACAGGTGGATGCTGGGAGGGTCAGAAACAGCAGCAGCATTAGCGTGGCAGGCGAGGGAGAGATGGTAAATCGTGCAGCTTAAATAGAGCGCCAGATTTAGCAGAAAGTGTCTGGTATGCCGGATTAACCATATGGGCAACCTGGGCAAGTGCCCAGGGGCCCTTGAGTAAAGAGGGTCCTCGAGTAAAGAGGGCCCTCAGTGACAAGATGAAAAAAAAAAAAAAAAAAGTCTTTTTTTTTTTTTTTTTTTTTCATCTTGTGTGATGAAGATGGTCATTGATATGGGGCTGGATCTCTCAAACTGCCGTGGCCAGGCTTATGACAACGCATCCAACATGTCAGGAAAATATAATGGGCTGCAAGCTCATCTCAAGAAAAGCAACCCACTCATACATTACATTCCGTGCGCAGCACACTCCTTGAATTTGGTTGGTGTCAACTGTGTTGAAAATAGTTATCGTGAAGCAAGCCAGTTTTTTGATATGCTTCAAGCACTTTATGCTTTTTGCTCTGTTTACCCACCGATGGAATAAAGTGTTCACTGAAAACGTCACACTGACGCTAAAATCTCTCTCCTGTACAAGATGGAGCTGCAGAGGAGACTCCACAAGAGCTCTTTGTGAGAATTACACTGCAATAATACCTCATTCACACCAACACAACTCCGGTTCAAGCTCTGTGCTAGAGCTTTTCAGGTTCAGAACCGGTTCTTCCGTTTAGCTCCGGCTCTTTTCACACAGCCCAGAGTCCGACTGGTGCTGCGTCATTGCGTCATCGTTTGCGTCATGACGTAACCGTTTACGTGCCTGCTTCATAAAGCCAAACCGTGCGGAAACCCCTCACAGCTCACACCGACAACAACAACAATGGCCGATTGTGCTCCAGCTTCCTTTGTACCTCTTCGGAAGACCAGATTCCCAGTAGGTATCTGGTCTCTTCAGTGGACCACTGCTGCTTGTTAGGTTTCTCTATCGTTGTGTACAAACTGGATAAAACGCGGGCTTTTTGATGTTGTTCAGGAGTTGATTCCGCCCCTGCCCCTGCCCCGCCTCGATGTAAGCGTGACGTATGCAGTGCTTTTGCTCTGGCCGAACAATGTTTTGGTGCTTGAAACGAACCGGATTCCGGAGCTAAGAGGCTGCTCCACTGCGGTGTCAACAGGAAAACCCGGTGCTTTTCAAGCTCCAGCTCCGAACCAGCCCTGAAACACCGTTGGTGTGAATGAGGTATTAGAGGGGCTTTACAAATGTTGGCGGCTGATGACGAAGAGCGTCAGGGCACACGGCGAGAGGCCTCTGCGCTGTGTGGCAAACTTGGGAAACTAGAAACTGCTCTGCTGACAGTATTTTGGGACACTGTACTGCACCAATTCAAGCTTACGAGCACTGACTTGCAAAAGAAAGACATTGACCCAGTGCATGACATTAAGGATTTAGCCCTGTGGGCCATCTAAGCTAATTTACAGATGGTCCTGAGCCCAATAGAGATTGCCCTGAAAAATGCGCGCGGACGAAATGGCACGAAAGGTTTGGGGGGCCTCCCCCTAGAACATTTAGATTTGTCCAAGTCTTACTGTAGATGCTGTCTGGTGCATTCTCTAGACTGAATTATAAGATGAACCACCACAATATTATATTGTACAATTTCAATTGTATTCTTCATTTCACTTGTTTGTTTGCTCTTGTTTGCTCGCTTGCATGCCCTGCATAGCTATAAGAAATACTTAAGTTGTTGGTCAAGACACTTTCCATCTGATGAAGGCAAATGCCTTCCTAGATGTAAAAAAGTAGAAAACATTACATTCAGTTATAACTGCCAAAACAAACATTATTTACACTATTATGGCCCCTGTTAAAAATGTGTGTAATGTTATCTACTGTAAGTTGGTCGAATGAATGCTTCCTCATCCGGAAGCTGACCTAGCAGACCCGAGCAGCAGTCGAGAGGAGCCGAGCGCATCCGCGAATCACACAACATGGTGACGTCGGAGTTCCCGTTAGCCGGCAAATCTAAATCTCTTCGGTCAAAATAATTTCCCTTTAGCGCAATACCGCTTCAGTTGCGCCACTTATGTGACAGACAAGAAGAGTATGTGACAGACAATAATAGTCAATTCTAATGTCTAACACGTAATGTGAAGAAAGAGATGTCCTGTCTGGGTTGATTGTGCGTTGATTTGTTGGTAATGCCTCGGGGTTCCGGTGGACATGTAAACAAATGTATAATGCTGCGCTATACTTTGTGGCCTCACCCGGTTGCATAGCGACACTTATTGTTTAGGTGTCTTTTAATAAGCAGGTAGTCATATCATTAGCTAGAACTAGCTGGATCTGATCGATATGGACATAAACGCGAGTGAAATCTAATCTGACGGGAGAGAGAGATCAGCTGCTGCTGCTGCTGACGAGTCGACACGCAGCTCTGCATGATCACATGCAGCGGTGAGCGGACGAAACACACACTTCAGGTTAGAATATCACTCGTAGCTATTTTAATTACCTCTCAAACTACCTAAACTAGTTATAGATATGTTTAGTTTTACTGTCGGGTCACTCATTACTGGATCCGCGAGCTGCATGATACTGGCATAATAGATTGCCCGATCGGGCAACCAGCAGGTGAGGCTTCATTGCCCGAGCTAAATACTAGATGGCCCCGGGCCATCGGGCAGTCCTTAATGTCGAGCCCTGCATTGACCTAATGACCGCTGTGCGACTTTTGGAATCGCTGCGCACTTATGTTGCATCACTACGAGGGACATTTTCGGACTTTGAGACATCTGCCCGGGCCGTCACCGGCGTGACACAGACATACCAGCACGAGACTCATCGTGTTGGTAAAAGACGAGTATTTGATCACGAGACAGTGGAGCACGAGGTGGCACTGACTAGCAGGAAAAAATTCCAGGTTGAGACATTCAATGTAATTATTGACATGTTGCTGTCAGGACTTAGCAAATGCCTGGATGCATACAAATACATAGATGATCACTTTGGAGTCCTATTTGACATGTGCTGTGATGACACTTATCTCCACAGACGGGCCAATATTCTCTCCTCATCATATCCTACTGACTTGGATAAGTCATTAGGAGATGAGCTGATCCAGTTTAGGGCTTTTGTCACCACAGAGCCAGATAAAACTCCTGCAAACAGACTGCAGGTGGTGCTAAAACATGGACTACAGACAACATTCCCCAATGTTTTTGTTGCTCTCAGGATTTTTCTCACACTGCCTGTAACCACCTGCGAGGGTGAGAGGTCCTTTTCACAGCTTAAACGAACCAAAAATGAACTTAGGACAACCATGGCTCAGAAAAGACTTTCAGCCCTTTCTTTGATGGCCATCGAGTCTGATCTTGTGAGGGATCTGGATTTTGATTACCTAATCACAGACTTTTCAAAGAGAAAGTCAAGGAAGAAACCCTTCTAAAAGTTAAGATCCACTGTCTCACACACACACACACACACACACACACACACACACACACACACACACACACACACACACACACACACACACACACACACACACACACACACACACACACACACACACACACACACACACACACACACATACACACACTATCTTCCATCACATATACTGATCACTTAGTTGAGCAACCACACCATTTCACTACATATTTTACTTTTGTAACTCTCAATGTTTGTAACTAATACAACTCCTTGTGTACGTAAATATTGGTCATGTTGGTAGGATTGGGTAGACGTGGTGTTACTTCTTGGTACGTGGGTTGGGGGCGGGCCATGAGCGCTCAGTGCCCAGGGGCCCCTGGAGGTACTAATCCGGCCTTGGTTGTATAACGGGGTGAGACATGTCGTGTGTCACTGGTGCTTGAGTGTCTGAACTAGCTGGCAGGCTTCGCTCCATTAAATTAAGTAATTTTCTGTTAAAACTGAACAAGTCGTAGTAGTAGTAGTAGTAGTAGTAGTAGTAGTAGTCGTTTATTTGTCCCGAGGGGAAAATGGGTTGCAGCACATCACCAAGGCATTTAAAAAGAAAAGACAGTACGTCATTGATAACAACATAGACACAGATTAAAACGAACAGATATCAGCAGACATGACAACGGGCCTAGGCCCTCATTTGCGAAAGGGGGGAACAGGGCCAGACCAGACCGGGTAAACAGTGCGTCCTAGCCATCATTGATTCAGGAGTTTGATGGCTTGTGGGACGAAAGACAGCCTAGATCTGTTGTTTTTGAACAGAGGGGCACAATATCTCCCCCCGGATGGCAACTGTTCAAAGTAAGAGTTAACCTGTTAAGCCCGGGAGAGCCCGGTACCGGGGCCCTCTTCCAGGAAACAGTGTCTGAGGGCATTTTCATTTAATACACTATGAATGTTTTATATCCATGTAACGGGAAGAAACTCATCTAACTGATCATTTTTATTTAAAAAAAAAAAAAAAAAACACAATGCTAACACTGAGCCTCTGAATTAGCAACGAGCGAAAAATGCTAACAGATGACTCCACCGAAATTCACTCACAAAACCCATCGTTTCCCATCGTGAGGTGACACAGAATCGAGGGGTACCCTTCATTATCACTCAATTATACAAACTCTCGGAGATAATAACAAAAACAGACATCAAAACATATGGCGCGAGGTAGCTAAAAACACTAACATGGCTGACCTGTGTCGTAGTCTGTTCAAAAGTGGTCTTCAATGGCATTAAAACGATAAAAACGCTGCTGAAGTTAATCCATAGGTTAATCCAAAGTGTCTGTGTCCCATTGAAATGATTTCTGATAATCCATGAGCAATAAACTTGCTTTTGGTTTTCAGATGTAAGAGTGAGAGATAGGTTCAATCTGGTGCAAAACTGTGTGCGTGAAGCCCCCACCTTTTTGTTTGATCACATGTTAGTGGGGAGATTCCCCTTCGATTCTATTGGCTCTAACGGTCAGAAAGAGATGTCAATCACCAAAATCGACCAATGGGTTCCAGAGAAACGGTAAAACCCCCATTTCCACCCGAGTATTTTTTGCTAAACCTCTCTAAAAAGGTAAAATGTCACTTGTTTTGCATCAATCTTGACACAGGGTACTTATTATATATTATACTTTAGATTCCTAAAGCTTTTAGTCTACCTTACCATCATCCAAGGGTAGTTTTCACTATAAGTAAAAAATATATTTTGGACGGACACTATAATTTACAGTTTTTTACTATGTTCAATCTGGATTTTCTTTAAAATAAAAAAACGTCTATATTGATTCTGACTTTTCTACATCCGACTCACAGGTTTATCATTACTTTGAGAAAAAAGATAATTAATTTAACCCTTTTAGAAGGGACGATATGGTCATTTGTTCTGGGAATGTCATTTTCGAGCCTGAGACCTGAAAAACAGGCTCAGGGCTAAACTGGTTAAGAGGGTGCCTCAGGGCACTCACAATATTGTGTGCCAATTTAAAACTCTGTCCATGTATAAGCATTCTATATTAGCAAATTAGATTCCTGTCAATTTACTGGACAATATCATGGCCCTCCTGACTGACTTTTTCTGTGCCTCTGTGGCGTTACATTGTTCAATGTTCCAAAACTCTGTGCTGCAAGGCTCCACTAGCACCCGCATCCCCGCCCCCCCCCTCCACCCACAAATGCGCCGCACCTAGTGTAAGCGTATGGCGTTATATTTGTGCCTCTATCCTGAGCACGCAATGAAACATGTTGAGCATAGAAAATGCTATTGAGCGCGCACTTGAACACTTTTGAGCACAGAAAAATATATTTTCTCTCATAAAACTCCTGCTCCGTGCGCAGGCAGACCGCTGCACGCGCTCTCTCTCCCTCGCTCGCTCGACCTCTCCAGCCTGTGCGCGCTCAACTTTGCCTGCGCGCGCTCAACTTTGCCTGCGCGCTAGCTCAAATTGTCACAGCGTTACAAATGTGCCACAAAACCAACCAATCGGAGAACTCGAGAAGGTCAATTCTGATTGGCTGGCCTTCTCCAATCATATCTGAGATGAGAGAAGAGAGGGATTTTCATCTTCGGTTGCCATCAGGCTGTTGGCGTTCCTATTATCGTTGACATTTACAGGACATGACAGACTCGAACGAAGAGATTACTACGCCACAGTGTCAGGTGAGTTATACATTTCTGGTTTTCTGATATCACGTTATTGTTTGTAATACCTTTGACGAAACCTTTTATCCGATCGTTTCAGATAAGGGTGAGTTTGCTAGCCGGCAACATAGCTATATGTTCTTTATATAAAAAATAAAAAGATGACTGATTATAGTAGATTTGTTCTTGTAATTATTGACTCATATTTCAGAAATGCTTTTTATTTTTCTGTATTATAGGGCTGTAGAATTAACATTAGCCTATATGTCTTCTTATCTTGAGACATCGGCTGTTGTGTGAGTAACTAAAGTTTGACTCATCCTTCTCTATCAATCCCAGCTGGCCACAACATCCGACAATGTCGAATGAACAGCAACAAAATGTCACAGCAAGGCCACATGTAAGTCGTTTTTGATTTGGTTGTCTCCTGGGACCCAGCCCATTGAAAATGTCCTCTGTAGTGGACTTTACTCTTTTGAGCTACTCTATCAATCCCTGATGTACTGTACAGAGGACATCCTGGTCTTTCCAGTGATGTGTCATTGGTTAAAATTGCATGCTGGGAAGTCCCTCTTTCTTTTCATCCAAAATGGCTGGCATACCAAAAACAAAATGTTATAGAATCAGGAGGAGAAGTCAAATATTGTTGAATAATTGTAATTTTTACCATGAAAATCATATATATTCTTGTTTATTAACGTGTGAGGAACTATATAATTAGTTCTGAAAGCAATTAAATAATTCAAGTTTTCAAATAACAGCCCTTTTATAAATGTCCATTCTAGTGGACGTCAGGACCATCTTCATGGACTTAATGACTCAATATTGTTGCAGGAGACGGAACTGAAGCAGACTTTTTCTGTACCAGATAGTTCAGGGAGATTCAGATTTTGAGCTCTCAGATGATGAGAGAGAGAGGCTTCATATTAATCTGCTGAAAGTGTTGCTTTGTGCTCATTGAAAATAAGATTTGGATGTTGAAATATAAAGCCTCTGGTGCACAAATACTGAGAATTGACTTTACAGTGAACTAGGAGGCATCGTGTTGCAGTTAAACTTGTGAAATGAAACATATTTGCATATTTATAGGTTCTGACATTTTTAAGGAGGGAGGAGTAGATGTAATTTTAAGGAGATAATTTAACTTGTTTTGTGGATAAACTTTATCAAACTAATTATTATTTGATATTATATAAGGGGTAAATGTAACGTTATTACTAGCTTCCACATCTCATAGCTCGTTATCAGTCACCTATATGACTAACAACGAGTCCCTCTTCTTAACTAATCTGAGCTCTGTCTGTCCAACAGGACGTATTGAGACAGCAGTTGATGGAAAGACTTCTCACCAAACTGCAATCAGCCTTGAACCAGCAACCACTAAATGTGGATTATTTGGAGTTCCTGACTCGCCATGAGCTGATTATGTTTGAATCGTTCCATGAGCAGATAGGAGGTGTATCAGAGATTACAGAAGCAATACGAAACCTACATCATGTTGTCCGGTTGGAAATTAACGCAAGGTCTATGCCCATTGTAGAACAGGAAACAGAAGTTGGTCCAGGTTCTGGTCAACCCAAAATTGTGATAGAGAGAGAAAAACTAACACATTTGCTGAACACACATCTACCAGTCTCCTGCATTGCAAAATGCCTCTGCGTTTCAAGAAGAACGATTTACAGGAGAATGCAAGAATTTGGCTTGTCTATAAGAGGATCATACAGCACAATGACTGACCAAGAACTTGACAACGTAATTTTAGGTATTAAAAGTCAGATGCCAAATGCTGGTTATCGAATGGTTCAAGGCCATTTGGTTTCAATGGGCCTCCGTGTTCAGTGGTGGACAATGATGGCCTCTATGCATCGGGTTGATGCTGCTGGGATCTTCAGACGGATCACAGAACTAGGGTGTGTTGTGCGAAGAAGTTATTCCGTGCGAGGCCCTCTCTCCCTGGTCCACATTGACACAAATCATAAACTGATAAGGTAGAGTAAAATATCCTGTTTATGCAATTACCTACACAGTGAATGTTGGGAGTATATAATAAGAACAACCTTAGTTATATAGTAACCTTTTTCCCTTTTGAACAGGTACAATATTGTGGTCTTTGGTGGAGTGGATGGCTACTCAAGGAAGGTAATTAATGTGTTGTTGCTTATTATTGTTAAAGAAATGCAGCTTAAAGTACAAAGCCTCTTGTGACCAGCAGTTATACTTCTGAAATAACACTTATTTGCATATTTATAGATTATGTTATACACATCTTAAAACATGTCTAGGGGGGGAATCATCAATTTTATTAGCTTGATGCAGATTGTTTTGATTGTATAATTAGAGCTTAAAATGCATATTGTATGAAGATCTCAACATCCACACGACGACATAGCTGACCTATGCATGGAATCATAATCTGCTGCTTAAGACATGTAGTTCTTATCGTTAGTTTGATCAAAAAGTGTATATTTTTTCTCCTGCTCCTTGGAATAATTATTGAGCTAGAAGGTAATGATTCCTGTTTAGATCCAATTATTATTATCCAATCTGGTTATACTTTTTTAATACAAAGCATCTTAAGGGAGCAATAATGTATTGCCTTAAAGAAAATATATCTGAGGAAGCTGTAATAAATCAAGCTGCATTTTAGTATGTAAAATATACCAAGTTGATATTTTTGAAAATTACCTATATAATAATTGAAATACCAAATCCTGTTGATGGTTCTGTTGAAATGAAATGAAACTATGTGTAAAGATTTAGGACGTGCCGATCTTTCTTTTATGGTATAATACAACACTAAAAGCTCTAAGGCTAGCCATAGCTGAAAGCAGATGTAAATGATTTCATCTGGTTTCTATGCAGATCATGTACTTGGATGCTGCAACAAATAACAGAGCATCAACTGCATACTCATTCTTCCTGAGATCAACCCAGCTTCATGGCTTACCATCAAGGTATTTTGCCCTGACAAAACAAAAAGTGGATGTTTTTTTACACAAATATACTAGCTACAATATCTTTCATTTCATCTACTGAAGTTAAAGTAAACCTTGTTAAATTAATTATTCAATTATTTATTATTAAAATGTATTTTGATCTTAGGGTAAGGGCGGATCAGGGAGTCGAAAACGTGGACATCGCACAATACATGTTTGCCACACGGGGCACAGGAAGAGCCAGCTTTATCTCTGGAAAGAGTGTCCACAATCAGAGGTTAGTTGTGTTTTTATGTCTTGAAATGTTGACTGTATAATTATTAGTAACTGTAGCAGTTTGGTTGTTCAATGAAAGCACAAATAGCTGTATAAATCCAAGTAAATCAATTAAAATGCAATTCTAGGATAGAGCGACTTTGGCGTGACGTCTGGGTTGCAGTCAGCAGCAAGTACCATGATGTTCTTCACTCTCTGGAGGAAGATGGTCTGCTTGATATCTCTGATGTGGTTCACCTCTTTGGTGTGCACTACATCTTTGTCCCTCGACTTCGAGCAGACCTTGACGCCTTTATCCAAGGATGGAATAATCATCCTCTAAGGACAGAGGGAGGTCTCACTCCTGAACAGCTGTGGTGTATGGGACATCTACAAGATCTAGACGAAGGGGAGAGACTTGAGGTAACAGTTATAGAGTTCCCATTAAATATTTTTAAAAAACAATTGAGTTGTAGGCAGATATATCTAGTTTTGAGACATAATAGACATCAATGCCAATTGGACAATGGAGCATGAAAGCCAAACATTTTTTTAAAAATATTTATTTCTAAACAACATGGTTAAAAGGTCTGAATCAATGTGAGCTTCTGTCTTCAATTGTGCATAGATATGCTGTAATTCAATTTTTTTCCATCTACAAACCTTACAGTTCTGTTGCATTGAGTGATGAGAGGCATATCTGACAGATGTATAACATTATTGGAAACAGCAACCTGTTCAATAACTAGTATTTCTAGAATAATACAACTTTGAGTAAACAAAATCACCTTTATGTAACATGTTTATTTTTTAAAATCACACGTTACATAAGTGTATGAAAATACATCATGTACTAAACGTATTTTAATTGTTTTCCTGGATCCTTAGGAACTTCAAGACCCAGGCATCAACTGGGAGAGTACCATACTGCAAGAAGACTCAAACGGGGCAGTTGTGGTTCCTGAAGTTGTGTGCCCCCTGGATGACGAAGACCTAGAAGAACTTCAGAGAACTGTTGATCCTCTGGAACATTCTCAGTCACATGGCCGTGACTTGTACACACGATTCTTGCACAGTGTGTACAATGACAATTGAACGTGAACTCTTAAACTGACACATTAGCTGATTACAACAACCTTGTTTAACAGATATCTGTTGAGAATACACAGAGCCCAACCATTGGTCCTTATTTGCCTTTCTGCTTGTCTGATGTTTTGTTAAAAAACTTTGTAACAATGTATGCTTTCCCAACTAATAAAAGCATGACTTCATCAAACATTAACAAATATATTTAAACATATATACACTCAGCTCTTGCCTTAGTTTGAGTAGAGCTAGTTGTTTTAAACTCTGTGGAATCCACCACCATATCTCACTGCTTCACCCATGATTCTTCTAAAGTCAGTGTAAGTGCTGAGATGCTTTACTGGAAAAGTCACAGTTTTAGTGCACGCACTCACAATTGGGTAACAAATTAAGTGATCTCCTAGCCGCTCCCTGCAGTCATGGTCAAATTTGCATGTTATTTTGAAATGTCTCTTTTCATCAGGGAGGATGGGGATGTGGGCCTGCCCTGTCATCCACTGGAGCACGTGTGGCACTGCAAGAGGCTCCTTGTCACCAGCTGCACTGTCTGTCTCCCCATCTGTGACGGATGTATATTTTAAATAACACAAATTAAGAAAAGCAAATATCCAAGAACATTTATTAGGTATGTGCTCAGTACATTCAAATCAGTAAAGCATTCATTCATATGTGTACTGCCTTCTACAGTATATCATACCAGACATTTCAACTTCCTGCAAGAAATCTTGCAGGAAGTTGATCACCTTCCTCTCAGTTCTCTCCTTAGACGTCCCTTTTTCGCTAAAACGTGGCTGGCAGTTCATCATGATGAAATCTGCATCAGGCTATAAAGAGAGTGAATGCAGATTTAGTTTAATATCTTGCAAGTGTTCAAACCAAAGCTATTAAGGCAATACAGAATGAAAAGTACAATACAAAAGAAGAATAGAGTCTAAAAATAAATAAATAGTGGCAGTTAAAATTCTTACTTTGGTGATCTTCCCTGGAACAAATAAGGAGTGACAAGCTTCAGGGTTTCTAGCCATCTGATCCACCAGGCCATACAGCTCCATGCCCTTTCTGAGTTGCTGCAGCATTGGAATCAGTCTTGTTGTGGAATGTAAGACAATTGCTCTTTGAAGAAAAGCAGAAAGAAATTACACACTGGTTTGAAAAATAAACATTGTAAAATTAATATTGTACAACTCTTACCGAATGATGCTGTGTTTATTGTCCAGTTTGAGCTGGCTTGTATATCCACAGCTGACAATTTCATCAGCCCACAACATCAGAGACTGCTCATCTGCAGAATCTTCGACCTGAGAATGTGCAACATTGAAATAAAGGACAGATTTACAATAGGTGTTAAAACATATATCTAATTCATATCTAACAATGCTCAACAGAGTACTCACCTTGCTGATGAGAAGACCGGATTCTATATCAGAAACATCCTCCTTTGAAAGTGAATGAATGTCCACCTCTCCTGTGCAGAGGAAGTTGTAGCACCACGCTCTCAGAAAGGCAGGAGGTGGGCCACCTTGTGCGATGCTTACTGACATTATTTCACCAATAGTTCTGTGTGCAAGGTAGAGAAAGTCTTTGTAAAAAAACTCCTTACATAAATGACAACGTGTACAAAAACAGTATGTTACCAACCTGAAGTTGTCATTATCAAGGTCTGTCAAAGAGTACTTAGGATTTTTCCCCTGGCTCCCAGTTCCTTCAAAGAATCTGTTTTCAATACCTGAAACCATGTCTTACAGAAAAAAAGCAAATAAGCAATGATCCTTTGGTTTTGTTTAATATCAAAACTAAACAGTTAAATGAACTTACCAGTCAAAAACTCTTTCCTTATTGCTCCAGTGTCAATGCCTGCCTCTCCTATGTAGACCACCTTAAGAGCACTGGCAGGAGATGCAGCTTTTTTTCGTTTCCACTGGAGAATGCCCCTGTCTGGAAGGCCGTCTCTGTCCACACACAGTTTGAACTCTGTTGTGTTGTCAACTTGGTGTTCAAGTAAGCGCAATACATCTTCCGTGCTTAAGGAAGAGGACAGAGAAAATATAAGACTATCCCAATTTTCCAAACATTTTGTATCCATTATTGCCATATAACTGTCCTATTATTATGCTGAACAATATTTGGGAAAGAAAGGGCTATCAAGTGGCGTAATTAGAAAAGAGTGCACCATGTGCTATGTTTTGAATAGCCTGTTAAAATAATTTGAGAGTTAGCTTTTGGGGGAGACATTAAAGCATGTGGATTGCATGATGGTGCTCATTATTTATTCTGTATTTGATATAAACTCATGCAAAGGTCATCTTAATAAAACATACCTTTTTGGTTTGCATACTGGAGGTTGAGCAGCTGTACTTGGACTATTGTTCTCTGATGCAGGAGTCCCTGTACATTCAAAGCTGCACAAACAATATGCAGTTTAAAACACTGAATATGTAGACATTCTACAGGTGGTACATCTATCAAATATAATGTTTATGATACAAAGAGCAGAATAAGACAGATCACCTCTCTCCACATAGACTAGCATGGACTGTGATTTCATCGTCTGGGAATTCTTTGGTGCAAATTGGACACACCACCTAAAGTTTGAAAGAAATATGCTCCATGTTACAAACAGCTGAAACACTAAACTAAACTGATTGTGCAGTTTAGTTGTGTGCTGTTCTACTGTACCTTGCAAGCGTTCTCCACGATACACAATTCATCAGAGGACTGCAGATTAACAAAAAAGTCATTTATTTCAATAAACAATTTATATTTTCCTCGTCTTTTTCTAAAGGCAATTTACCAAATACAAAAAGAATTTGCTCTCACCTCATCAACAGTCTCATCAGAGGACAGTTTTCCACTGCATGTCCTAATGTGTACTGCAAGCATCTGCAAAGGCATCACTTCATGACATTGGAAACATGTCTTCTTTGGCATTTTTGCAAAGCAGTGCGAGTCAGGAGGCAGTGGAGCGGTGTCCAATGTCTCCTGAAGTGGTACTATGTAAAAAGTGGCTTTGCCACCTGCTGACATAGCTCGCAGAGCTTTGACAGAATACCCCTCTGCTTCTGGTGGAATGACAGTGAGCTTTCGTCTTCCACTGCCACCTTAATTGAGAGAAAGAGAGAGAACATGTTTTGTCATTCTGCCACCTCTAATGCTTACAACAAGTAATCAATACCTCAGAAGGGTTCATGCACACCAACAAGTAATACAGTAATATGAAAACTCAACAAAACAAAATCCCACAAACCTGTAGCCTTATGCAAGAGCCATCCTCCACATAGACCCTCCATTTTTGGAAATGTGTCAGCCAGGAGCCTTAAAATCTTGAGAGGGAGAGAGAAAAACATTGATGGTGACAATACGCTGAAGTACAATAATTGACTTTAATGATAAGTCAAACAAATGAACTGACAAACGATACCTCTGTGTGATCACCATCTTCAGGAAGAGTCAGTGTTTGTCTTCCCATGCCTGCCTGGAGGAGTTCAAGCTCCTCAGTTGGCAACGGTGTGTGGGCGATATTTTTTGGCAACAGATAAAAATGTAAAGCAGTTGTTTTACTTGTTGTCTTAACAAGATACTTGGTGGCAGTCAAACACCTCTTTTTACCACGACGGAAGTTTGGTTTGAAATATCCTGGAAAAGATCTGTGGAATAAATTATATGTTTTATATTTATTTATAACAATCAAGTGTTGCACAAAAAATCTAAATAGTACATGTTGGCTATATATATTTTCCAATGCTATTACAAACCAAGTCTTGTTCAAGTCCAAGTTCATATTTTAATTTAATCATGTCAGCGATGTGACTACTGGACTTAAGAAAACAACATTGATTTTTTGAATTTTTTTAAGCAAAACGAAAATATAATGATGTGGCTGAAATACGAACCTTGCCATCTCTTGCGGCACTGTCACTGGCACTACATTCCTAGGTGCAGGAGGCTCTGTCTCCGTCGGCCTTCCTGAGCCGCTTGCGGCCATAGTGTTAAGGAGCAAAGACACCAGGTTTCTGGCTGCTGACTCAACTGCACCATCGCCCTAAATCAATTCAGGATGTAACATTAACATGATCATATTTTCAGTTAAACTAGAACCGCCAGGGGTCAAGGTACAATGTTCTTTTATTTATGATACTAGAACACAGGGTTAAGAGTGCGTTTTTATCGCAGAGTGATGAAACGTATACCAATAGAATCTGTGGACTCAGCGTTCATATGACATCTAGTATGTGCAGATTGCATAAAAGATCGCTACCGTGAGTTATGTGCAAAGTGTCTCTCTCTCTCTCTCTCTCTCTCTCTCTCTCTATTAGGAACCGCAATAAACAACAGGCGTTGCTTCGCACAAGATCAATGGCGCGAAAATCACTGAATGTTCTATAAGGTAAATATTACCGGCTGGCGCAGATGGGTATAAATGGCAATTTATATTGACAATATTTGTCTAATACTAGCGCTAATATTAGGCTACGGTTTGTTAGCTGTTTGCTTAAACTATCCATATAGCTATGTTGCCGGCTAGCAAACTCGCCCTTATCTGAAACGATCGGATAAAAGGTTTCGTCAAAGGTATTACAAACAATAACGTGATATCAGAAAACTAGAAATGTATAACTCACCTGACACTGTGGCGTAGTAATCTCTTCGTTCGAGTCTGTCATGTCCTGTAAATGTCAACGATAATAGGAACGCCAACAGCCTGATGGCAACCGAAAATGAAAATCCCTCTCTTCTCTCATCTCAGATATGATTGGAGACGGCCAGCCAATCTGAATTGACCTTCTCGAGTTCTCCGATTGGTTGGTTTTGTGGCACATTTGTAACGCTGTGACAATTTGAGCGAGCGCGCGCAGGCAAAGTTGAGCGCGCGCAGGCAAAGTTGAGCGCGCACAGGTTGGAGAGGTCGAGCGAGCGAGGGAGAGAGAGCGCGTGCAGCGGTCTGCCTGCGCACGGAGCAGGAGTTTTATGAGAGAAAATATATTTCTCTGTGCTCAAAAGTGTTCAAGTGCGCGCTCAATAGCATTTTCTATGCTCAACATGTTTCATTGCGTGCTCAGGATAGAGGCACAAATATAACGCCATATAAGCGCCACAATTTTGCCGCGCTTCGCGGCTCCACTATCACCCCCCCCCCCAGCGCGTCACATTTTTGGCGCTAAAAGAGTGTGTGTGTGTGTGTGTGTGTGTGTGAGGAGCTCCACGGATTGGACCAATGGGTCCATTTGGGTCGTCGTTACGTCACTTAGTACTTTGTTCCCTCTTTAGGTAAAAGGATTGGCCCATGGTATACGCTGTGAATATGAATTAGTGAAATGCAAAGTGCTCTGAATTAAATCACACCCTCAACCCTTATCTGTATGAATTTTGCTTGTGTGTTAACAATTTTTTTTTTTTAAAACAGCATGTTCTGTGAATAATTGGAATGTTAAAAACTGAATGATGTAATCCCTGTGAGTGCTTCTTGTCAGCAGAGAGAAGAATTATAGATGTTCAGACAGAGCCAGCTCATACTCAGTAGACTTCTTCAGATAATCTCTTGTCGAGAACATGAGAAGTGTATTTAATTGTTTTGTGTTCATTTTTATATTTTACTCACTGCAAATGAGCATTTTCTGCTTTAAAGAATTAAAGATAAATGCGATGCTCATATATCTTTTCCTTGCAGAGGAAGGCATCTGGACCAAAGTATGGGAACAGCAAAGGTTCTGCTAGCCAAGGTATGCTATCATGAGCTTTTGACCGAATAGAAAGTGTGATTTTCAATTATCATCAGGCTACAAAAAAATCGTAAACCCCCAAGTGTTAATTGTAAAATACTATGAACTTTCTCATTGTATTAGTAGAGTGTAGTAAATTAGTAGAGTATACTGTACGTAAAATAAAGAATGATGTATAGAGTTTGCATTTTATTGTTGAAAATAATCAATAATCAAATGTTTTACTTGTCATTCACATTCCATTTAGAAAAAAAATCCAACACAACACTATCTAATAATATTTTAGATTAGAAGCGTTTCGTTAGCAAATAAATGGACTCCATCCAGCAAAAAATTCTATGGGGCTTTTATTTTTAAATAGAAACAAGAAGTGTTGTTTTTTGAGTCTGTGACATATTCCAAACTGTTTCTGGTCTGATCAGACTTTAGCTTAGCTTTGCACAAAGCTTTATTATATCTTACAAAGGCTCCGCCTTCTACTGGACTCTATGGGTACTACCTCTTAACCATACTATGCGAGCATTCACCTACTGAGATATCTATAAACGTAGCCGCGACTCGGGGCGGGCCTACCTGAATGCGCACGCAAGCCCACCGTATATAAGGCGGCCACGCCTCCTGACTGTCATCCTTTTCTCTTCAGCGAGCGAGCAACAACTGAAGCGTAATAAAACGTTTAAAGAAGAAGAAAGAGTTATCATACCTTCATGGAGTCACTACTTCTAGAATCCTGTCCTTCGTGCCCTGGCTTAACACCTCTTAGGCCCCACAGAACCGGTTCCGGGGCCGAAATCGCCTCATTTGCAGGTATCAACGTCTAAGGAACCTTAATATTTAATAAACTATGAATATTTTATATCCATATAACGGGAAAAAACTAATTTAACTGATCTTTTTCATTTGTTTTTAAAAAAAAAACACACAATGCTAATAGTGAGCCCCTGAATTAGCCCCGAGCGAAAAATGCTAACCTATTACTGCACAGAAAATCCCTCCTAGCTCCCTTATTACTTATCCTAGCTGCACATCCATCACATCGTTTATGATCGTAAAGACACAGAATCTAACGGTGCCCACCTCAACACTGAAAGATACAAACTTGCGACATTATCAACAAAAACGTACATCAAAACAAGTGGCGCTAGGCAGCCCACAACCCTAACATGGCTTACCTTCATCTTTGTCTGGTCTAAACTGGTCTTCGATGGCATTAAAACGATAACAACGATGATGTAGTTAATCCATAGGTTAATATCCAATGTGGCTGTGTGCCCTTTGAAATGTTCTGATAATCTATAAGCAATAAAACTGCAATTCCGTTTTAAAAAAGTAGAGCAGGCCACTCCTACGCTCTGTAGCAAGATTGAATGCGCGAAGACGCCATCTTCTTTTTTTAACATGAGTGTGTGCGGGACAATCTCCCTTCGATTCTATTGGCTCTAACGATCAGAAAGAGATGTCACATGTCAAAATCGAAGAAGGGGGGCCAGAGATATGGAAAATCCACCGAAATGGCCCCAGAAGAGGTTTTTTTTGTGAAATCTGTCTAAAAAGGTCAAATATCACTTGTTTTGCATCAATCTTGATACAGGGTACTTACTATATGTTGTACTTTGGATTCCTAAAGCTTTTAGTCTACTAACCTATCATCCAAGGTTAGTTTTCACTATAAGTACAACATATGTTTTGGACGGACACTATAATTTACAGTTTTTTACTATGTTCAATCTGAATTTTCTTTAAAATAAAAAAAATCTAAATTGATTCTGACTTTTCTACATCCAACTCACAGGTTTATCATTACTTTGAGAAAAAAGATTATTAATTTAACCCTTTTAGAAGGGAAGATATGTTCATTTGTTCTGGGAATGTCAATTTCGAGCCTGAAACCTGAAAAACAGGCTTGAGGCTTAAGAAGTTAATAGCGGGCGCCAATCCCCATCACCTATGCTTCGAGTGTTTGGGGGACCAGGATATGGCCTAGGCCAGGAGTGGCCAAACTTTGTGGCTCGG
Organism: Notothenia rossii; assembly: GCF_949606895.1. Lineage (NCBI taxonomy): Eukaryota > Metazoa > Chordata > Actinopteri > Perciformes > Nototheniidae > Notothenia > Notothenia rossii. Next base: position 29,336,652 of record NC_136907.1, on the reverse strand, counting down.
GGGCCACTATGAGTTTTAAAATTTGACAGACGGGCCGGGCCAGTAGCAGATCGGTGAAAAAATATTTAGCTGTCCACTCCTCATTATACACTCGGCACTCAATGTTGACTTTTCTTTTCTTTGGTCCAATCATTGTTACAGATGCAGGTTCAAAGGTGAATTAGGTTCAAAGGTGAATTATTGCGTCATCGTTTGCATCATGACGTAACCCTTTACGTGCCTTCTTATGACCCACACAGCGTTTTACGTCGCTGATTTTCTCCGCAACACCGCTCACAACAACATCAATAGAGGACTGCGTCGGGTAGTTTTTAATTATACGAAGCCAGATTAAATTAAAGAACTACTTCTCCAACCTTGTACCTTTTTCCAGAGTGCCGTGGTGCATTGTTTATTAATGTGGTTCAGCTGCATTACTGCCTGCTGCAGTGCTGCTCGTCTACCGGAGTTTATTCTCTCGTTAACTCGCGGCAGCGGCCGCTGTAAAGTTTTCATTGTCTGACTGTAACACAACAAACAGCTGATAAATATCCCCCAACCCCATAAATGAATGTGTTTTAGTCTGAAAGCTGTTTGGCATCACAGTTCCTCTGGCATTCTACAGGTGATGTTAGCTAATCTGACTATCTTGATCACTATACTTGTGATGGCCACATGTAGCCCATGTATTGATTCCATCCGATAGCTGCAATAATACAAAACAAAAGGAAAACGTCTTCCTCTTCACAATGATCAATAACAGTGAACGGATGGTTTTTAAAGTAAGATAAAAAATAAACAGAATCACACTAAGCCTGGTTTAGTGTTGCCTGACTTTATATAATAAATAATAATAATGCATTACATTTTTTATTAGAGCGCTTTTACAGGTGCTCAAAGCGCTTTACAATTACACATTACACATATTAGACATGAAAGAGTCATTACTGTGGACATTACCCACAGGAGCAAATACAGGTGAAGTGTCTCTATATATATATATATAAGTGTTTTTTATAAGTGTGTGGTCGCGTTCTAGTCACTTTGCTCAGTGCTACTGCTTGTTACAACTTGTATTCGCTGTACTCGCCATTAACTGTTATTGCTCAGGTTAATCTCGACCCCCTCCAATGTAAGCGTGACGTATTTGGTTCTTGGATCCAGCAAAGGTAAATTATGTCTAGAGTGCGCCATCTAGTGGGATAAACTGAAATGCCGGGAATTGCAGGAAAAAGGCTAAATGAATGCGGTCTTTACTGTAATTTGGACAATTTTGTACCAATATTCGGCGGGCCGGATTCAAAAGCCCAACGTGCCGTATATGGCCCGCGGGCCTTAGTTTGCCCATGCCTGGCCTAGGCGGTGCCATTCACGTTCGGCATTCCAGCGGGGCGGATGGCTCCGTTTGCCGGGAAGGAGGATGATGAGGACTTCTCGTTGTCGGGCACTTCCGGGTCCGGCGTCCATGGAAGTCCACCGCCCAGGTCTGTACTTCCCCCTAGCTGATGACCATGGCGGCGGAGCGTGCCAGCCCATCTGCTCCCAGCAGGCAGCAAGCTGGGCAGAGAGCCTCTGCCCCGCTCTCGCGTGACAGGGCGGCTGCAAATAAACACGGGTGTGTTTGGCATCGCGCTCATTGCTCTTCCGCAAGATGCCCCCACCTCACCGGGTCAGGGCGATTATTTGGCCGCAGCATCGGCCAAATTAATAGCTTGGTCTATGGTGTGGCCACCGCTGCTTGCCGTCTGATGTCCCTAGGGGATCACGCATGGCACTTTCCAAAAAGACTGTGAAGATCTCCTGGGAGCCCCCGTGTTTACGGGAGGGCTTCTTGGATCAATTTCCTTGGTCACGTGGATGAGGAGTAGTCGCAGCTTGTCGTATGCTGCTTCATGCTCATCCTCAGAGGATAGAACACTGTCCCACACTCGCCGCCCCGCTGTAAACTCCAGTAAAGGAACCGGCAGGTGGGCGCGCGCACATGAGTGGAATAAACCGCAGAAAGTGCTGTCCAAGCACTGTGCGGGTTCAAGAGACGTTATTGCCAGCTAGTGCTGTTGTCAGAAAACACACCTTTCCTGGTATAATAGCTCCGATTGATGCGTTTCACCTTTGAATGTGAAAGACAGCATTAATACGAAGGCGCGCGGCCCCCGTGAGAGTGGCCGCGGTGCGTTCAGGGACCTCCGCAGAACAACGGTGGGTTACGTATTGTAACCCTAGTTCTAGAGTGATGTGTGTGTGAAAATGCATTCAGTAAAAAAGATTGTTTTTATCCCAGAGTAAGAGTCATCTCTCTCCACAATTCCACATCTCCCCATAATGTCCGTTTCGAAGAGACGGCATTATGACAGAGCCGTAGCCCCAAGAGAGCGTGCCGCGGCGCGTTCAAGGACCTCAGTAGAAAATCGGCCCTTTCTGTGTCAGCTCCCTATGAGCCAATCTTCCTTTTATGGAAGGTTTGGCGGCAGAGTGGGCCGCCAGAGAGTGCTACAGCTTCTTTGCTGCGACTCAGCAGCCGCTTGCATGTCCCCTAACACAGTCTTATGGGGAATGAAAGCTTAGCTGTGTACTGACAGAATGGAGGGACAGGACACTGAAACTGGGGTTGAGCACTTTCAGGAGAGAAAAAAGGGTCTTTACCCCATTTACTTCCTGGTTCCCAAGAAGACAGGATAATTCAGACCCATTCTGGATCTTCGCAGCCTGAATCAGCACATTCTGGATCTTCGCAGCCTGAATCAGCACATTGCCTGCAAAAAGTTCCATAGATAAACCGATTACTGGAACAAGGGCAGCCGGGCGATTGGTTCACAACCATCGACCTGAAGGACGCTTATTTTCATGTCGAAAATTGCTCCAAAGCACAGAAAGTATTTGCGTTTTGCCTTCCAGGGGGTAGCTTACGAGTACAACAGACTACCGTTTGGCTACTCCCTATCTCCACGCACGTTCAGCAAATGTGTGGCCACAGCAATCAAGCCGCTTCGCGACCATGGCATGAGGGGTTTGTAATACAACCTCATAGTCATGGCCAGGTCAAGGGAAGACGCAAACACAGCCCAATTGATCCAAGTGGATTGCGGTCAATTGGATGAAGAGCAGTCCCATACCTCACCAGCAGGTCGGGTATCTGGGGATTTTGCTCGATGCAGGCAGACTACGTGCCACCCTGACAGAGAGCAGACAGGCATCCCTGCTTCATGAAGTTTGCAGACTGCAACAGGTGGCAACGGTGACAGCTTTGACCATCATGCAGACTCTGGGTCTCATGGCGGCTCGTAGTACCGCCGGGGTTACTTACTCGCCTGCAGAGGTGGTTTGCCGGCCTTCGTTTGGATCCCAAGAGGCACAAACAATGTTTGGTGACCCCCTCAGTGGAGGGCAACCTCCGACACTGGGGGTCCCAAAAGTATCTGCGGAGGGGAACTCCGCTGGGGCGGGTGACCTCCTACGTCACGGTGTCCAAGATGCATCCGTGACAGGATGGGGGGGGACCTGCCTAGAGAGAGCTATAGGTGGTGGCTGGCCTCTGACAGAAACTCGGCACATCAACCTTCTAGAGCTACGGGCAGTAGTACTGCTCCTACAGCACTGCAAACCCTTACTACAGGGAAAACGTGTGCTGGTGAGGAGCGACAAACGCACCACAGTGGCTTGCATCAACAGGCAGGACGGAGTCAGCTCCGCCGCATTGTTTAGCGCAGCGGAGAACCTGTGGTTGTGGGCCTCAGAGAATGTTTTTTATCTCCGCCCTGTTCTCCAGTCCAATTCCGGGACTGGAGAACAGGGCGGCTGGCCTCATGTCAAGAGGCGGGCCCCTGCCTGACGAATGGTGGTTCTCCCTGGCTCGGCAGGACAATCCACGCTGGGGGGTGGACACGTTTGCACATGAGCCATGGCCAAGATAGCTGCTCTACGCCTTTCCACCGCTGCGTCTCATTCTCCCCCTCCTGGAGAGGGTGAGACGAGAGAGTCTGTCAGTCATCCTAGTGGCCCCAGGTCGCCGCTTGGCGCCGTGGTACGTAGTGGTAACATAGATGATGGTGGGCCAGCCCTGGACGGTTCCTCAGGTCTGGGGGGCGTTGTCTCAGGAAGCAGGTGCAATAGAGGCGTTACCCACTCTGGGCCAACCTCTCCGGGCTTGGCTCCTGAGAGGGACAGGCTGAGACAGGGGGGACTGTCTGACAAGGTTGTTCAGACTATCCAGGCAGCAAGGGCAGGATCCACCACAGCCTGTTACAGGCCTAAGTGGTTGGGATTCCAGCGGTGGTGTGAAGAAAGGAGTACATTGGGCTCTATTCTGTCCTACTTACAGATACTGGTATACAGGGGGCTTGCTCATTCCACAATTAAAGTGTGTGCAGCAGCCATTTCGTTCTGTCATGAGGGATTTGGCGGCAGGTCAGCCTTCAGTCAGCCTCTTATGACGCGGTTTTTGCAGGGGGTCAGCAGACAGCACCCAGTGGTGCATGCCTCCTCCCCGCAATAGGACCTGCCATTGGTGCTTGAGGCTCTGGTAACAGAACCATTTGAGCATCTGGAGCTCTCCTCCCTGAAGGCACTATCATTGAAAACAGCTTTGCTGCTTGCCTTGACTTTGACGAAGAGATTGTGCAAGCTTCCTGCCTGTGGGCTGGCGGGGAGATCCTTGCTCACTATTTTCCATTTACACTCTTCACGAGGTAAACGTGTCTGAGTGTGCTCTACCAGCCAAGTAAACTCACAGCTGGAGGAGAAGAACTTACGGTGCAGTGGCTGTTAACCAAAAGCCGGGCAGGGGCAGTGTGATCGGTCGATGTTGTTGGACGACAGGGCGTTTATGCATCAGGGCTCCACCCACTATACCCATAGAGTCCAGTAGAGAGTGGAGCCTGTGCAAGATATAACGGGGGGTTACGTATTGTAACCCTAGTTATATAAGCACAGGCGGAGCCCTCTACTTGGGGCTCTGTCTGTCCTATGCCGCTCACTGAAGAGGGTGTAGGATGACAGTCAGGAGGCGTGGCCGCCTTATATGCGGTGGGCTTGCCTGCACATTCAGGTATGCCCGCCCCGAGGGGCCGGCTAAGTTTATAGATATCTCAGTAGGTGAATGCTCGCAAAGTAAGGTTACGAGGTAGTACCCAGTAGATGGCTCCGCCTGTGCTTATATAACTAGGGTTACAATACGTAACCCCCCATTATCATAAACAAACATTTATTAAGGGGTGTCGTGTTACTGAGATTTCTACTTTAAACTATGCAAGCTGTAAATGTATTTGTGTGAAATGCTTTTTGCAGGCTGCAAAAAACAAAGTGAGTTTTCATTGGCATGTAATACAATTCACTGAGAAGCCATTGAATGTAATCTGCTCTGCTTCTTGAACTTCTTCTCCAAACACAATCAGTGCAGCAGGTTAATAGCAGCTCATTCAGGCTAAAAAGCTCCATTGGCCCTTAGCACATAAAACAACCCTATGTGCACTGCTATACAAAATAAAAGTGTGGTCGCCCATAATCAGCTTATTAGAAGCAAATCTTGTTTTTTCAGGTTTCACATTGCTTTTCACCTTCAGATCGTTTTTCACTTTCAGATCTTTTTTTTCACTTTCAAACTTTTGGCCCTGATGTTGCTTGGGGAGCGGGGCTTACCAAAGAGTAGTTTGGCATCCTGAGTGACAGGCCTTCCTCTGTCATGTTGCCTTCATGGATGTTAGGTAGCGTGAGAAATACACAATACTCCTGTGATTGGTGGTAAACAAAACTGATACCAGCGTCAAAGTTCCGTTAAGCGAGCTGTTGAGCATCGTAGTTGGCAACAATCAAGGTATAAGAGCAATACACTGTGCTAGAATGTGAAATTACGTATCCGCAATCAAGCGTTGTCCTTCCCCACTTCCACATAGCTCCATGAACGCAGCATAGTATTGGCTTGGTTTTTGCGATCAGAATCCGAATACCTTTATTAGTCCCACAGGGGATAAATTTACATTGTTACAGCAGATAAGAGCCAAAGACAGCTTAATGTTACCTAAAGCATGCATACAAAAAGTATTAAAGATTTAAAAAAAAAATTATATATTTTTTAAAGTTACACATTTTACATAATACACACCCTGTAACATTTCCTATGATTTAGCAGCCAGGTATATATTGCACAGTTTTGAACGGCATATATATATTGCATATTATTGCAAATATTGCACATAGTTGGTATTTATCAACAAGAGTATAGTCTGCGTTGTTTTGTGCGGGGTCTACTAGGGGCTGTGCTGGTTGTATAGTCTGACCGCTGCAGGAAGGAAGGACCTGCGGTATCTCTCCGTGAGACAGCTGGGGATGTGGGTCAGGTCCACCAGAACAACCTGCTGGCTTGTTGCAGATATGTAATTTCAAATTCTAGCACAGTTTATTGCGCTTATGCCCAGTGCTTGAATTGGAATGAAAAAGGTGCCAGTACTCTAAATCAGCAACTGTTTCAAGTCAATTTATTTATAAAGCCCAAAAACAAGTATTTGGCTCAAAGTCATATAGTATATCCTATAATGCTGGTGGGTTTGTCTCTTTACTGTATATTTTTAGAAAGGCTCACTGTACTTAACAAAATGACAAAGGGTGCATCTGAGATTAGAGGGAGTGCAGTGATAAAGTGCTATTTTTAGAAGTGGGGAGTGGACCTGACACCCTCTAGGGGGGTCCGGGGTCATGCTCCCCCAGGAAGATTTATTTTTAGGTATTGAAGTTAGGTGCATCAATCTGGTGCACTTTGAGAGCAAAATGAAGATATATATGGATACCTTTCAACATCCAAATGAAACAACTGTAAACAGATTTACTTTTTCTTTATGCATATAAAAGAAAGTAAAGCCTGACTCCTACTGGCGGCTGGTTAAATGACTCCTCGTCCCTGAGTACACTCACCATCTTTCAGCAGGAAAGGAGAGAGGGAATCCTTGTCCGGCGACAACCGCTGTCTTTTCGCACTATTATTAAGCCAAGCTAACGTTTTTGAAATGCTAACGTTATGTGATGTCTTTTCTGCTCTAGTCTATCCATACCCTCCCGATTTTCGTGGGAGACTCCCGATTTCATAGCCCTCTCACGGTTTCCTCCCGTGGTCATATTTCTCCCGCATTTCTCCCGATTTCTGACAAAATCAGATTTACTCACGACTGTTTCCACTCAGACTTTAATACAGCTACACCATTGTTTGATTTCCATGGTAGCGCATCTCTTTAGTTGCGCGCGCAACTGAAAGTCTAAGAGGGTGAGGCAGATAGTCACAGAACAAGAATCGACAACTCCACCCTCTGCTCACTCCTTTCCTGTAAAATACAGGTCCAGGCCACACATATGCTCCATCAAGGATGGTGCTACAGGCACAAATAAGATCTGAAATTGAAAAACGATCTGAAGGTAAAAAGCAATGTGAATCCTGAAAAAACAAGATTTGAAACTGAAAAAATTATTGTTTTGAATCTGAAAACGAAAAATCTGCAACTGAAAAAAATAAGGATTCAAATATCAAAATATGTATAAAAGTGAAATCTGAAAATAAATATTTTATAAAAAAAAATTGCTGAACTGAATCAAAACAATATTTAACCTGAACAATGATTTCAAATACATATTTTTATTTTGAATACATCATTGTATTTTTCAAAGTTCAGGATAAAAACTTGAACTTTTTTTGAATGATCAAAACTTATGAATAGCTCCATAGAACTAACGCTTAGCATAATTTCCCATTCATTTCTTAACTTCACTTTTTGTGGTGAGGTTGCTTTATATTCTCCCGACTGGGACATCAGTCTGTGTCCATATAGAGTGGCGAAGTCCCTCCCCTTCCGGTGGACCTCCATGGGACCTTATTTCGAAAAAATTATGTATTGAAGTCAATGGAGAGAGAAAGACTATTTTTCGATCCTGTTTGAATTGTGCCACAAATTACACATGATGTTTGTCAATTTAAAAGATAATTTTGCATGTCAAAAAATAATAATATTGTTGTAAAACTGTGAAGTAACACATTTGTTTTTGTGAAACGCTCAATGAACTACATCTCTGGTCTCGCAGAACAACACACGTCACCAAGATGGCCATCACTACTGTCTTTTCAACAAAACGATTGACTACCCTCAGTATCACCACAATGAAACATGTCCAGAAGAATGTCATGCAAAGCTGCCTGCCTGCCTTCCTTTGATTCTCTCTGAACTGCCTGGTCTTTTTTTAATGTCTAATGTCAACCATTTGTGCAGATAGCATGAAGTAGAAAAGATCGGCGATCGCCGATGCTAGCGTTAGCATTTCTCCCCCGGGCTTAAATTGTGTATTATAGAATGATCACACCGGTGACAGTACTCTTCAAAGAGTTCACAAAATATGACTACTACTCTTACTGTTTAACATTTTGGGTTACTTAATGTTACTTCATATTAAGGCTAATACAAATGACAAGGCTGTAATGCTAACTAACGTGCTAGCTACTAGCTAGGTAGCTAACTTGATCCAGCCACTCCTGGTCTTTTCATCAGACGGGAAGCGAAAAAACGAGCAAGACCCATTGCTGGTATGATAACAACCTGGTAAGAAGCACACAGGCATCTTGTTAAAGTTATCTTATCTTATATCTATATGGTGCTGATATTAGCTATCTCTTAGTGGAGGAAAATAATTGTGACATAACTTATGCGCCTCTGGGATTTTTAGTCTTTCTACACTGAACAAAAATATAAATGCAACACTTTTGTTTTTGCTCCCATTTTTCATGAGATGAACTCAAAGATCTAAAACATTTTCTATATAAACAAAATAACAATTTCTCTCAAATATTGTTCACAAATCTGAAAAAATCTGTGATAGTGAGCACTTCTCCTTTGCCGAGATAATCCATCCCACCTCACAGGTGTGGCATATCAAGATGCTGATTAGACAGCATGATTATTGCACAGGTGTGCCTTAGGCGGGCCACAATAAAAGGCCACTCTGAAACGTGCAGTTTTGCTTTATTGGGGGGGTCCGAAAACCAGTCAGTATCTGGTGTGAGGGTTAGGATTAGGGTTAGGGTTAGGGTTAGGGTTAGGGTAATGTTGTGAATCGAGCGGCCCATGGTGGTGGTGGGGTTATGGTATGGGCAGGCGTATGTTATGGACGACGAACACAGGCCACTCGGAGATGGCACTGGTCTCCTGCTCTCTCCCAACTGGAGCTTTTCCCTCTTCAAGCTACCTAACTTCACTCCTTCCACCTTTGAATTCCATGCCGTCACAGTAACCCATCCTATACAATTAACCATTGTTGTTCTCTACCGTCCACCAGGCGCCTTGGGGGACTTCTTGGAGGAATTAGATCATCTCCTCTCACACATCCCTGAAACTGGTCCTCCCGCTATACTTCTCAGAGACTTCAACCTCCAGACAGGGAAGATAGACAAACTAACATCTCTGTTAACCGCCTTTGCTTTCTCACTGTCTCCATCCCCACCAACTCATAACGCTGGCAATGTCCTTGATCTCATATTCTCAAGGAACTGCACTACTTCTAACCTCACTGTAAACCCGCTTAACACATCCGATCACTTCTTCATTTCATTCTCTCTACCCCTTTCCAAACATAACAAACTAATCCCTTCTAATTCTGCACCTGTCCGCTGCAACCTCCGTTCCCTCTCCCCCTCTACCTTTGCCTCATCGGTGCTCTCAGCCCTCCCTTCCTCTGACTCGTTCCAACTCCTGCCTCCAAACTCTGCTGCAGAAACTCTCCTCTCTACTCTCTCATCCTCTCTGGACTCTCTCTGTCCTCTCACATCTCGGCAGGCTCGTCAGTCCCCTCCTGCTCCCTGGCTAAATGACGCACTGCGTGCTAAAAGAACCATCCTTTGGGCAGCAGAGCGGAAATGGTGGAAATCCAAACACCATGACAACCTCCTAACCTATCGGGCTCTCCTCTCCTCTTTCTCTGCTTCGATCTCTCAGGCAAAAAGCACTTTCTTTCAAGATAAGATCCAATCTTCCTATTCCAATCCCAAAAAAACTATTTTCCATTTTCGCCACCCTCTTGGACCCCCCCAAAGCCCCTTCCCCCTCCTTCCTTCTGTCAAGCGACTTTGTTAACCACTTTGAAAAAAAGGTTGATGATATTCACTCTTCCTTTTCTGACTCACCTTTACTCACCGCTGGGTCACCAGACCCGCCTTTCACCCACACACTGACCTCCTTCTCCCCTCTCTCTCCAAGTAAGGTTCGTACCCTCATTACCTCTGCCCGTCCTACCACCTGTCCTCTGGACCCTATCCCTTCAAACCTCCTTCAAACTATCACTCCTGATATTCTAACGTTTCTCAACCATTTCATCAACACTTCTCTAACTTCTGGTCACTTTCCAAACAGTCTCAAGGAGGCAAGAGTAAACCCTCTCCTAAAGAAACCCACTCTCAACCCATCTGATGTTATAAACTACAAGCCTGTCTCTCTCCTCCCGTTCCTGTCTAAAACACTTGAACGAGCTGTCTTTAAACAACTCTCCTGTTATCTCCATCAGAACAACCTTCTGGTTCCGCACCAGTCAGGTTTCAAGGCAGGTCACTCAACAGAAACTGCTCTCCTTGCTGTCTCTGAGGAACTGCATACTGCTAAAGCAGCATCACTATCCTCTGTCATCATCCTTTTGGATCTGTCTGCTGCATTCAATACGGTGAATCATCAGTTCCTCCTTCGCACTCTCCAAGAACTTGGAGTTTCAGGCACTGCACTTTCCCTCCTCACCTCATACCTCAAAGACCTAACCTACAGGGTAACTTGGAGAGTGTCCGAGTCCGACCCTTGTCAATTAACTACAGTGGTCCCTCAGGGCTCTGTTCTTGGTCCCCTCCTCTTCTCCTTGTACACAAACTCGCTCGGATCAGTCATTAGCCCGCATGGTTTTTAATAGCACTGCTACGCTGACGACACCCAATTAATTCTGTCCTTTCCCCGCTCAGAGACCCAGGTCGTTGCACGCATCTCTGCTTGTCTAGCTGACATCTCTCAGTGGATGTCTGCTCACCACCTAAAGCTCAACCTTGAGAAGACTGAACTGCTTTTCCTTCCGGGAAAAGATTGTCCCACTCTTGACCTAACAATCAACATCGGCACCTCTATTGTTTCCCCGACTCAGACTGCAAGGAATCTGGCTGTGATCCTAGATAACAAACTTTCCTTCACTGCAAACATCGCTGCTACAACCCGCTGCTGCAGATACACGCTTTACAACATCAGGAGGATACGTCCCCAGCTGACCCAGAAAGCGACGCAGGTTCTGATCCAGGCTTTCGTCATCTCACGCCTAGACTACTGCAACTCCCTCCTGGCTGGTCTACCTGCATGTGACATCCGACCTCTGCAGCTCATCCAGAATGCAGCGGCTCGTTTGGTGTTCAACCTTCCTAAATTCTTCAACCCCACGCCGCTCCTCCGCTCCCTTCACTGGCTTCCGGTAACTGCTAGAGTCCACTTCAAGACAATGGTACTTGCGTACCATGCTGTGAATGGATCTGGCCCTTCCTACATCCAGGACATGGTTAAACTGTACACCCCAGCACGTGCACTCCGCTCTGCATCAGCCAAACAGCTCGCTGCACCCGCACTGCGAGGGGGACCCAAGTTCCCATCAGCAAAAACACGTGGGTTTGCTATCGTGGCTCCACAATGGTGGAATGAGCTCCCCATTGACATCAGGACAGCAGAAAGCTTACACATCTTCTGGCGCAGACTGAAAACTCATCTCTTTCGACTCCACTTCAAGCGATAGAACTATTAACAAAGCACTTATATACTAATAAAGGACTGGCTTATCTAAAGCCAGTTGAGTAGCACTTGAAATGTTTTAGCTCTATGAAACCTGATGTACTTATATGATTCTGTTTTCTTCAAGTTTGTACTTTGTTGGTCGAACGCACTTATTGTACAGATGTAGCGATTCATTCCAGACAGTTTGAAACGCGAGGGCCGTGATTGGTACGTGATCTGCCCAAGGGAAAACCTCCAGTTTGACTTGAGACCGTCCCCGTGATAGATAAATGTAATTATAATGAAGCCAGCTGCAATGGATCATTGATCCACCAGGGGGTGCAGTGGGGTTCCACACTGGAGTTCATGTGAAATAAAGTGAGATACAGTATGCTGGATTTACAGCGGAACTTTAATAAGATCCATATTTATTTAAGTATTTCAATGTTTTGCTACTTTGTTCTTCTATTCCACTACAGTTCAGAGGTACATGGTGTACTTTGACTCCACTACATGTATTTAATACCTTTAGTTACTTCACAGATCTGGATTAATTAAGGGAAATATAATCAAGTGTTAAATCAGACTTTAGTTCCACCTGGAGTAAATCCACAAGCTACCCTGCAGTATACAAAGTCATTCAAACTAGCTGCACCTTTACCAGCTTTGAGAACACTTTCATGATCAATCATTATAAAACATATCATATCTATTATTCTGAAATGGACCAATCTGCAAAATGACTACTTTTACTGTCGCTACTTTCACTATATTTTGATGATAATACTTTTCTACTTTTACTTGAGGAACATTTTGAATGCAGGACTTTTACTGTAACAGAGTATTCCTACACTCTGGGACTATTACTTTTACACATGTACAAGATCTGAGTACTTCTACTTTTACTCAAGTACAAGACCTGAGTACTTCTACTTTTACTCTAGTACAAGATCTGTGTGCTTCTACTTTTACTCAAGTACAAGACCTGAGTGCTTCTACTTTTACTCAAGTACAAGATTTGAGTACTTCTACTTTTACTCTAGTACAAGATCTGTGTGCTTCTACTTTTACTCAAGTACAAGATTTAAGTACTTCTACTTTTACTCTAGTACAAGATCTGTGTGCTTCTACTTTTACTCAAGTACAAGATCTGAGTACTTCTACTTTTACTCAAGTACAATATATATATACTTATACCACCTCTGTTTATAGCCTATGAAAAAAACTATTAGAAATAGAAGGCTAAAGCTAACGTTAGCAGATAGTGACAATGTATGCTAGCTAGCTAGCTCAACGATTCCTTAAATAATATTGCCACAGAAAAACTTTTCAGTTCACATCACGCTCTGCCGCTCCGACAGGGAGCTCTGCTCTGAACACCTGAACGGCCCGTTCTAACAGCTGTTCACCAGCGGTCCAGTCTGTGCCACAGTGACTCCGGACGCACAGTTAATATTAACGAACGCACCCGTAGGTAATGTAGCTGCTGAAGCTAGACCATCATCTCGGAGCAGCAGAGCCTTATTATACATCCATGAGCAGAGCCGACAGGCAGGAAGACTCGAGCACACAGCTCGTACTTCATTATAATATATAAAAAAAGAACACCATGCGTGTCATGATGGCACATAACAGCTCACGGCCGCAGATTACTCCGGGTCCCAGCCCCCCCCATACCCCAAAAATATTTGTATTGCAGATCTACATGAATCACACAAACGACTTATTTTGGATTCAAAACGGCGAATTTCGTCGAAAGGTGACAAGTTTGCATCACTGAACATACACAGAGCACAACTGAAACATAACATCTGAAACGATGTAACAACATAATACACTTGTGGGGATGCTTGGGATGTGAGGAGTGAGGGACACGGCTTAGAACGGGCGTGTCGCCTGGCAGGACAGGAGAGTGTGTGCACCAGTCTGCCTTGATCTATGAATTCATGTCCGTGACACTCACTGCTGCCCACAGCTGTTTTATAGAAGGAAATTCCTTCACTTCATGAAAGTGTTTTAACCACACACACCTCTACACACACATGACGGGTGTTATTTTCCCCATAAGGAACAAGTCGCTGCAAATTATCCCGCTTATTACACGGCCACATTCTCAACAAAGTAACGACATGACTCCCAATATTAATTGAAATGCTTTTATGGATTTAGAAAATGTTTTTATTGTTTTAAAAAATAGTTGTATGTATTGATTTAAAAAATAGTTGTATGTATTGATTTAAATTGACATGCATCCGCTAAGAAAAATAGTCCGTTGTTACAGTTTTTTAAACAGTCTGAATGAAACGGCAGCTCTCAGCTGTGTATTTACACAACTAATGGCCCATCAACCACAGCTCTCTCCCCCCCTCCTCCCTTGATCTTTTTTCTCCAGCAGCTAAATTAACGGTAGGTTACTCTGAGTGACAAGCTTACAGTTAGACACAACACTGTCATTGCAAGTGACCCTCAGTTAGTTGACTTTTATGTTCAACTGCTAAATTCGTTACTGATAAAAAAGGGCTTCTACTGTACCTAATTACCTTAACACTAGAACCGCGAGAGGTTTTTGTATAGACCTACCTAAACCCGTCAAATCCCGCTATTAGAATGCCATTTTTAACAACATAGGGTGCTACATAACACACTTTCAGGAAAAGTCACGGACTGGGAGACTTTAATATTTTATTGAAAAAAAGTTACATTGCACACACACAACACACATCACACAAATTGACCCGATTGGCGGTTCTAGTGTTAAATAAACTCACTAATTAATGAAACCAGTTCAATACGCATTATTCTTATTCTTATCATTCTTTATGAGCGTAGAAATAGTCTTAAAATCAGATCTGTTTTTTAAATGAAATCTGACGGCAGGCAGTTAGCTCTGATCACCTATGATAAATGCGCCGCACCTAATCACTGGCCATTCAGCCACAGACACTGTTCGAAATGGGGGGGGAGCTAGGGGGAGCTTGGCTCCCCCGAAGAGGGAGGGAGCTCCCTTGATGGCTGACTTTGAGATAAATAGGGGGAGCCCAAAACAATCGTGCATATTTGTGTCACACAGATTAGAAATGCTGAGTTTCTGTAAATAACAGTTCTTGAAATAAATAATAGTTATTGTTCATTATAGTTTCTGAATATTTGTTTTATATTTGTGAATATGTCTGGGTGTTGCCATCTGTACGTGGCAGCGCTGCATTCTTACTTACGTTGCTATGGTTATGGCGGTGATGCCGGCGTGGTATTTGAAATGTTCATATTGATATTTTTTTTACTCTGGCTGTGTAATAAAAAAATATGGCAAAACGAATGACAACGTGAACGGAAAACAACTTTTAGTTGGCCGGCTGTAAGCGGCGTTAGGGTTGAGTTTGACAGCTCCACACCGAGGGAGAGGCCTGCCGATGCGGAGCCTGAAGAGGTTTCAACAACGGCCACATCCGCCGGCATAGTGACACCGTTTGTATTAGTAGAAGAGTGTTTTTATAGCAATTGATCGCATCCGCGCTGCTGCGCCAGTCAACAGAGCGTGCGTGTGACATATTTAGTAGCAGGATGTGCACTGAAAAATAGGGCTCCCCGAAAGCAAATGGGTAATTCGAAAACTGACAGAGCTCCCTCTATACAAATCAAACTGTATACGGTGTGAAAGCACCTATTGTTTTAAATAATGGTCGGAATGTGACCTGTGAGCCTTCTGAATTACCGTAGGACAGCACATTCTAAACTAAAATGTTCAATCAATAAAGTAACATCTTATCTTATCTTAATAATATCTTCATATTAATAATAATAATAAATCATACAGTATGTGTCCGAAAGGGAGCAGGAGGAAGCAAACACAAAAATATACTGCATATTAAAGCAAACGATTGTAAAGGTTAAAGTATGAGCATAACAAATAAAGAAGTGTAATGTAAACATTTACATTATAATTATGATTATTTAATATATAAAGACTATATATTATTGAATTTCAAGATTAGATATACTTTAGTTGATCTAAAATATTGATGTGTTCAAATGCTCTTCAAAACACAACTGAAAGTCCATGAAACTTGTCTTTCTGTATTTGTGAATGAAGCGCCATCTCCTGGTTAAACCCTGAAATTGAAAATCTGGCAACTCCCTCTTGGAAAATAGTGGGAGGGCTTAACATTCCTCTATACTGGTTTTTGGCAGGCCGTAGGCAGGAAGCTGTAAGCTGGAGTCCGAAATTCAGTGCTACATCTGTAAGTTGCTTTGGATAAAAGCGTCAGCTAAATGCAATGTAATGAATTTCAAAATAAAGTCACCAGAAACAGACGTAGGCCTATATGGGACATTTCGAGCATCATTGCGATACACACCCACTGAACTGATTACAATAGGATATTACTTTATACTTTCCCAAGATCCTCAGCTATGGTTTAAGTTCGGTGGTTGGATGTTTTAGCCGCAATGCACATTGGGATATGGTGTTAATACGATATGAAATCCCATAAACATTTCGGAGTTTAGGATGGCCGAAGACACTACACTACCCATAATCCTCAGCTATCTTTTAGGACTACAGTCCCGTTGCTTGACAAACCCCGTGATTAATCTTCAAGCTCTGGGATTGGATGTTGGAGTGGCAGTGTGCCAAGGTTACGCCGAGCGTCAGACAGCTCTTTGAAATGGAATGAAACCACAGCAGACTATCCAAAACTGGACTGGAACGGGTCCAGCCCCCCCCCAGACCTACACATGCTGGCTATTCTGTTTCGCCACATGTTCTATAGCACGCCTCTACTGGGAATTGTAGTTTTAAAAAGACGTTTTTCCCAAATTAGAAGTTGCCAGTATTAAACTGTGTACATCCCTGGAGGTTTAGGGGATAGGCAACACATTGGTGTGTACAAATTTCAAACATATAATTAATAAATGCGTGAAAATTGCTTGTGTCCATAATGGGCAGCATTAATCAGAATCAGAATCAGAAACAGGTTTATTGCCAGGTAGGTTCGCACATACTAGGAATTTGACTTGATGTCAATATAATAATATATACCCACATGACAGCTCATTGTTTCTTTGTAATTCTACTCCACTACAATTCAGAGGTTAACCTGGTATTTTTACTCGACTAAATTTATTTGAATTACTTTGCAGATTCTGATTAATGATGTGAAATATAAACAACCCTTAAATCAGAGTAAAATTCAGGGAAGGTGATTGTCAAATGCCAACAATCAGGCGAGATATTTGATAGTCGGTGCTTGAAAAGAGTAAACATTTATCTGCAGATCCCTATAAAGTATATTCATTACTCGTTATTCTCTACTAATAGTTCATTAAAGACTGTATATAATGGCTATTTTGCACATCCCTTTCAAGATTTCAAGATTTTCTAACGTTTATTGACATATCATATACAAAACCAGGGTGTATTTATGCAATGAATGAAAAACTTGGATCGCAGGTTCCTCAACAGTGCATTACACAACCCAGTCTCATGGCATTTCGTGTTCACCAACACGATTTTTAATCTATTGATTCGTGTTCACCAACACGATTTCCCCCTTTTTTTTCGTGTTGCACAGCACGATTTTAAAAGCAATGTATTTCTACTGGTAATATGTTTTGTGCCTGCAGCACGTCTTTTTCTCCGGTCGGGTCGTGGAAGACCGGAAGCTGTGTGTTTCATAAAAACAGGTTCTTACTCAATATCAAGCCACAATTATTGCTTTTATTTTAAATCGTATAATTTCGGACTTTTGTTTCCGTCTGTGAGGAAAATAAATGGGGCTCAGAGCAATAGAACACTGAAATCTGTATTTTTTAAATCTTTTTTTCCTTCTAATTTGTTATTCTTTTCAAAATAACACACTGTTATTTACTCACCAATAACACACAATTATCCTTGCGTTTATTTATTGGTTTAATTCCATAATCTCGGGCTTTGTTGGCGTCCTTCAGGAACTGAATTTCCAAATAAAAATAACCGGAGACAGACGTAGGCATTTCGAGCGATTACCCAAGATCCTCAGCAATGGTTTAAGCTCGCTGTTTGGATGTTTTAGCCGCAATGCATGCTGGGATTTGATGTTTATATGATATGAAACTTGCAGTTTGCTTTTCAGACTGGAACAAGAAAGCAGCGGAGAAGTAACGGGGCAGAAAACCTCCTTTTTATGCAGCGGTCCAGACATAGAAATCAAACGGCAAAACATATTCAGTGTGCAGTTCCTTTGGCATTAGGGCAGGGATATCTAGATATTTTCCAAGGTTTGACATAATGAATTGTGCTACATTTAAAGCAAGTAATGATGTTTTCAAATCTGTAATCAAAGAGGTCCGCAAAAACACTATCGACCAATCAGATTGCTTGATTTGACTTGTCAGTTTTATAAATATATTTACATTTCTTCCGTTACGAAACAAACTTACAAAGCATAAGAAACATTTAAGATTGACTTCGACCTCCGGGGGGGGTCTTACTATGGAGGAGTGGATTGAGGAGTGCCTATCTCCAGAAAACAAAAGCACCTAAACTACGACATGCAGAGCTACGTGAAGAGCAGGTAGACCAACTGGAAAAGTAGCACCATTCAAAAGCTTTCTGATGCGGGTCTTGAAACAAAGCAGGGAAATTATGACCGTTAGTGGCCACAGGTGCAAAAGCTCTCTCCAGAGCTACTGGAAGCCGAATTTCGGGTACCGGAGAAAGTGGAGCAATATTCTCGCCACGCCAAGCAACAGCCTCGAACAACCTCAACCTATACAAGTAACCACGTAAGCCATGCTACTGATGCTGGACAGTTTTTCAGTGGCTGCACAATAAACAGCAACATACACATTAATGTAAATAAACAGCCAAATAATGGATCAACGCTCTCTGTCTAATATGTTCGCTAGCTGTTAGTGTTGTTGCATAGCAACCATCTCGCATTATGTTTTGTGCAGAAGGCAATGGAGGGACTATTTTATTTTGAACATCATTATTTACTAATAAAAACGATTTAAATTAGAGTGTGTATTTTTCTTTCATATTGCCACACTTGGTAACCGTTTTATAAAAGCAATAGCTCACTTCAGGCCGTGATATATGCTCATTATATCACAGCTAAGCGGGTTGTCTCCGCTTCGCGTCGGGCCGAACCACGCCGATCATTCTATAATTAGGGGTACATTTCACATCAACCAAAAAGTCAAGAAATTACTGTTTTTTTAAATAAATAATCTAGTTGTTTTCATAAAATACTCTCTCAACGTGCTAAATTCATCAACTGCCAAGCTTAAGCTTTTATGACTTTTAAAACATTTTAATGAAAATAAACATTCAATGCATTATTTTGTCAACTGTGTTACAGACAAATGATATGTCATATAAAACATGAATGAAGTACTACACATTTGATAAAACATTTGTTTGAAAGTTTTTAAGTCTATTCACTAGGGTTTTGGAGATGTTCTGTCTAACTGATCTGAAAATATGAAATTTAAGCTTAATGATGGACATTCTGTGAGGTGCTATCATCAAGGATGAATCCTTTTTCGACGTAAATCCATGTTAAATTGACTTTAGAGTTATTCACCATCCTTATGTAAAACTTCCCTTTCTAGAGAAATACCCCATAATTTGTCTTACAAATAAACCAACATTTCAAATATTTATTACACAAAAAAACACACGGAACACAGTTGACAGACACAGTAACACAGTTGATGAAGTAACACAGGTGACAGGACGCATTAAGAGAACAACAGAAACCTTTCTTAAAGATAACATTTTTATTTTGATCACAAAAGTGATGAATTAAGAAGATTAAAAAACATCACAATACTTAAACTCATCTCATAGCTACTGTGAACATAGTTAAAAAAATTATTTAATACATCTTTTCACATCCCTAACTTCTGTCCTTAACTCAAGTAGAATCCAAACATCTTCAACTTTAACATATTCTACATTTAAAAAACATTTTTTTCCTTTTATTAATCTCATGCACAAAACATTTATAACTCATCCTCTTGTATTTCATTTTTATGTTTCGTGTTTCTTTTGTTTTAAGACAGTTCACATCGCTGAGATCTTTGACCATATGTCTCTGTCGATCTCCACATGTCGTGAGGTCACAGAAGTTGGTGGAGGAATAATTCTGATCATGTCCTCATGTAAATACCACAGAACATCCTCCCGCTTAGGCCAGAAAAAGCGATTGACTCCAATCCGGTGCATACATTTAACCTCAACATGACTTTCATTCACCTCTTGTATTATTCCAGGATAAATGTTGTCATCATAATTTAAGATACACCACTGGCCGATGATGTCTGTGTTTTGCCAATGTATTTGGGCCTCATGCAGACTCTCATCCTCCTGTGTGGGTGCTGTTGCCTGAGCCTCAAAGGTGAAGGTTTTCGTGTTGTAACACTGACACTCCAGGGTCTGTCTTGTTGAGCAAAGGCAGCTCACATCCCGGTAACTGATTCGTCCCGGGGTCACTGTTACCACTTGGTGAATGCGCATGGTTGATGGCACCACCGTGAGACGATCTGGCATGCTCTTTGTCGATTCATCTACTCTATCCTCACTGATAAAGAAGAGTTTGACTTTGGTCTGTGCATCCACCAGTGAGTTGAAGAAGAGCTCAGGGTTGGGGATATCTTTCCCATGGCTAACAAGCCTGTCAGCAGTCCTTTTGAGGAGGCCTCCAACTCCATCTGGAGCACCCTTACCATGGCTTGCCTCAAAAAAGTTCCAGGTGCCTGACTGGAAACCACACTTTTGCAGCTTAGTACAAAACAGATAGAAATTGCCTTTCTGTCTGTATTGTGTGCACGGCCCATCACTAAAGAAATGCACAACAGTCACTTTGGGATAGGAAGCCCTGACCAGGTTGAGTATTGGGGATAGGTGGGTCCATATGGCTGCAGGGCCTTTCTCCTTTGATGGACTGATTGTGCTAAAGCACACATGCTCTTCCACTCCACCAACATGTAGAACTCCAGTGTGGAGAGTTGCCTGCTGCTGGTTTGATGCAAAATGTACAGCTTGGATTTCAGAGGAGTACTTGCAGGCGTAATTTTCGGAGAAATCGACATGAATTAAGCATTCATGATCTGTCATGCTCCTCTTTAGTTCCCGATAGTAGGTGAATTGCTGCTTTATGTTGAACTGGTGTCTTTTGAAGTGTGTAAGTTGGCGCTGGAAGAGCTCGAGTACATCCTGCAGAGTCGTTTCTGTCTTCTTTTTCATTGTCATTTTGACAGCCATTTTTTCTTTTTCACCTTCCTTGTTCTTCTTCTCTCTGAGAACAGTCTCCGTTTTCCACTGTGTGATAAAAACACTTGCTTGCAAATCTCCCTCACTTGCGACTGGAAAGTCTCTATCTTTGCAGTTAGGACATTCATTGTACATGCAGTCTTTTGACTTTGAGTCACAGCATATTGACTCTGCCATTCCCTCCAAGTCAGTTCTCCCAATGAGTCGGAGAGAATGTAGTTTCTCTGCAAGAAAACAAAGATTTTCATGTACCTTGCAAAGGCAGGTCTCTCTGTCTGCAATGGATGGCTGGACTACCCAGAAGGCCCGCATACGGCAGAACAAAGAATATGAGATCCTGCAGTTGGGGCTCTCAAGGAGGAATCTCCTGTGCAGGTTTCTCATGGTGTCGTTTAAGAACCTTTTCTGTTTTTTTTTCTTCCCTCTTGTTATTGTTTGGGATTTTCCAGCTGTGAGACGGCTATTCTCATCCCTTGTCATGAAGGACAGAACGTTGTTGCCCAGTTTATAGCATAAAGATCTATACTTCAACTTGTTGGGGATGGTGGATATCTCACTGTGGCTCTGTTGTTTTCTTGAAATTGATAGGGTCTCCTGGATTCTTTTTTTGAACTTGTATTTTTTCAAGATCCTTCCTGACACAAGAGCTGCAATTACCTGCCTAGTCTTTTTGTGTGTGGTAGAGGCATACTTTGTACTAATGTTGTCCACTAGGGCATGGTGGAAAACTAATGTTTTGTGCACTTCTGTAGGCACAGAAATCCTTCCTAACAGGCGCCTGGTTTTTGATCTGGGTGACTCTGACACTTGCTGTAGCCTTGTAAATCTTTTTCTATATTTGTCAGTTTTTCTCTTCTGTTGTTTGAGTAATTCATTCAAAGCTTGAACCTCCCTGTATAACTTGGACTCCCTTCTCTTGACTTTCTTCCTTCCAGCAATTCTCTGTCTGAAGTGATACACAAAGCAATGGATCATGTATTATATGCTTACTGAATGGAGTAATGATGACAAGCAGTTACTAGTGTCTTATCATGTATTATCATTTCATAATCAAATCTATTCTTAAACTTGTTTTCTGTGTTTCAATAAATCTTTACCTTGGCATGTCAGGCTGTGGAACATTTTCAGGACTCTGGGGTGGGGTAACCTGATTCTCTATCACTTTCTTTCTCTCTCTGCTCTGGTGTTGGGCTCTTCTCCAGTATGTTCGTTTCCTTCTCTTCTCCCTCTCACTTAAATCTTTTACTGTCTTCACCTTCCCTAGGTTTTTGTTGTCATGCCATGTCTCTCTGTGTTTCTGTAAGTATGCTGCCCGTCTCTGAGGATCAGAATTACGCCGTGCCCTGTACTGGCGCTGCTTCTCTGCAGCAGATAACTTCATCGCTCTAAAACACAAATAACTCGGTTTAAGGATCATGTCAAACCACTGAATATCAAAATCATCCATACCCTGTGAAGTTTCATTTCAACATTCAATATAAGCATAAACTATGACAATAAACTGCCAACATTGTCAACTGTGTTTATCCCTGTCAACCGTGTTACAGTTGATAGGTAACACAGTTGAGAGGTAACACAGTTGACATTTCCGCCATTTTAGCGTCTTGTGCTAACTGCAGACCTTCAACCGGTCACCACATTACCTTGATAAAATCATGTTTTTATGCACCCTCTCTGTATATTTGTAAATATAATATCTAAAGTAAGTTCACAAAAACATGTTGATAACACAGTTGATGATCAATTAACCCACTCTATGCGTACACTTTAATATTGATGAAATATTGAAGAGGAGAAGTACAAACTTGCCTCACTGTCTTCAGAATTCCCTCCAAAAAGGAAATGACATCACTTGATACTGTAAATATGACTTTGGAGCAAACCATTGATAATTTATAGGGGTGTTTTTAATGGGTAACACAGTTGACAGAGATTTCTTGGACACGCACAAAATGGGTGATTTTATGTACACAAATGAGCCAAATAGTTTTGAAAACACCTTGTTTATATTCTAATGATTATTTTAATTAAACAATAATGAAAATTATTTACAAAAATATGTATGTTATTGCTTAACTGAAGAGCAAACCCTGACATTTAGCAAATCGGACAGCACCAAAACAGCAAATTCCAGCACTGAATATGCATTTTCTGCTAAATACATTATGTGATCTGTCGGCTTTTTGTATTAAATGAAATAAATATGTGCCCCAATATAAAATTGATCATTGCATTAATTTAATACTTAATAAAATGGATTACCACAACCTATGGACATGACATGTACCCCTAATTATAGAATGACTCGATATAATGAGCATATGCCACGGCCTGTCGTGAGCTATTGCTATCAGTTAAAATAAGTGCCTCAACATAGTCAACATTGCAGGAAAGCAATATATTAGATGTTAAGTACTTTGTCAGGCTTAATATTTATCTGTAGATAGATGCCCCCAAAGCTATTTTCTTATTTAAAAGAAGACCTTAACCTAAAGTATTCTTTAATGTTTAAATAAAGGTTAATTCGTTTTTCTGTTTTGTACATCCTCATATTAATATCTTTTGTACATCTGGCACTAAACCGTTTTATTGTAGAGATCACTTACAGTATCTTCTTGATTTTTTATATTCTATATTTCTATCACTGATCTTCTACTTTCCCCCTGTTTTGTAGGTAAATATAACATATTCAACAAAAAAATGCAATAACGTGCTTTAAACACTAGGCGGTGCGGGTTAAAAAACTGTCGATTTTACAGTGTTAACACAATAAATTATACTTTCCAATATAACTTTACAGCTTAGTTCATGACGGATGTATTTTGTTATCCACAAATATATATTTTTTTGATATTTGAACCTACACCTGCAACAGTCAAAGACAGGCAACTGTTGAGGAGTTGGAAAGGTCTGAAGATGTTACAAATAAGTTACATACAGCATACAATGTCATAATAACTTTGTATTATTAGTGTAGGACACTTATGTACGTATGTATAACATCTGAAGATGTGTAGTTTAATTCATGTTTTCACATCATTTTACAGGATATTGCTATATTATTACACATGTTTTACTTCTACACATTAATATCTGATTTGTAAAACATCATAGACAGAAAGGTATATCCGTCGTTTAATGTTAAGCTATTGAAATTCTGAATCCAAAGATGCGTCTCCCATCACCCAACACCCCTGACTATTCTTCCAATTCAGTATTTACATTCTTATATTCAAAGAAAATCAGTAATATCTTTAAAAACTCCTTTTCATCAGCTGTGCACCGTTATGGTCTCCTATTTACCAATTGGATCAAATATAAAAGTCAGCCGAATTAATGTTGATACTGCGAGGAGACGTATTGTGTGAAGAGAAATTGAAGATGTTGTTTAATTGCTGATATATTTATGATCCATGTCAAGTATTCAGTTTCGGTGGCAGTTCTTCCAGTTTGTCTAGAAGTCTTCTAATCAGGGCTCTATAAATAAAGAACTACGGCAGATGTTATATTTAATGCAGCCAAACCATGTATTAAAATGCATTCATGTGATGACTTTCAAAGAGAAAAGCAAGCACACTCAGATTAAAGTATTATTTTATTTTTTGTAAATGTTTCTCGGATTTCATACCGCATAAACACCATGTCCCAACGTGCATTGCGGCTAAAACATCCAAATCACCGAGCTTCAACCATAGCTGAGGATCTTGGGTTATGAGTTCAGTGGTTATGTATCAAGCCCCCAGGAAGTGCACCGGACTCTGATGAAAATATTCGTTGTGTCCAAACGGTGGTACTACAATTTCCGTATCAGTCCGTGACGTCACTGGGCCCAGAAATACTTTTCCCCATTGACTAACATTGGGAAAGAGACGTCTGTAAATCGGTGGATAATTTTTTTGACATTAAATAAACTACCCAGTAGGAACTATTTTATAGCCCTTATTAGAATCACAATTAAGTTGTAAAATGCACTAAAAGCCGAATCTAGTTCATCTCTGTTTCCGGTGACTTTATTTTGAAATTCAGTTCCTGAGGAACGGCAAAAAAGCCAGAGATTATCGAATTAAATAAATAAATAAAAACAAGGATAATTGTGTGTTATTGTTGAGTAAATAACAGTGTGTTATTTAGAAAAGAATAACAAATTAGAAGGAAAAAAAGATTTTTAAAAATACAGATTTCAGTATTATGAGGCTCTGAGGCCCATTTATTTCCCTTGCGGACGGCAAAAAAAGTCAGACATTATACGATTTAAAATAAAAGCAATAATCGTGGCTTGATATTGAGTAAGAACATGCTTTTATGAACCACACAGCTTCCCCCGACCGGACAAAAAAACGTGGTGCAGGCACGAAACATACTACCAACATACATTGCAATACATTGCTTTTAAAATCGTTCTGTGTGACACGAAGAAAAGGGGAAAATCGTGATGGTGAACACGAACCAATAGATTAAATGTCGTGACTATAACACGAAATGCTGTGAGACTGGGTTGAACATTTGCTATAGCAAGCCCTTAACAAAGTGTCCTTCAAACAAGCAGTTTGACCATATGTCTGCGAGTGATACTGTGAAGAGATAATTACTTTCTACCTGTCTCTATCAGACTGTGTAGAGGTGTTCGCCTGTTTTCGTCTGAGATGAATGATCTATTTTCTTGTTATGTATTTAAAACTTTTTGACAAGTTAAGTTTATCTAAAATAATTTCCGTTTTAGGCTTCCCTTTCCAGAGTTTACCCTCCATTTCAAATACCTCAAGTTTCATTATGGGATATTGACAAGATTCGGAAGAGAACAAAACAAATGCAGTAATATAGAAAGCAGTTCCTTGAGCTACGTGCTAAGAAAAATGCTTACCTGCTAAAGTTGATCATTTTAATGTTAGCATGCTAACAGTGGCACAACACATGAAGTAGCCATATGAAAAATAGAAAACCATTACTGATAGAGTAGGCTCAAATATGCTCTCTTCTAAGGATGTTAATAGTTTGAGGTTTAGAAACCTCCCTTCTGGAGATCAGAAAGCTAATGCCACATATCATCCTGCAATCTTCTCACCCCCACCTCTCCTCTGCACAGATGAGAAGAACAAGAAGAACCTCCCCCAGGACTTTGACATCGACATGGATAACCCGGAGACGGAGAAGGCCGCTGTAGCCATCCAGTCTCAGTTCAGGAAGTTCCAGAAAAAGAAGCAGGATGTGAAGTGAGGACGCTGTCAGCTGCGTCTCCCTGCATGTCACGAACTGCACCGTCATTAAGTGAAGAGGAAGGGGGGGTTGGGATTCTTGAAGTTGGAGGTCTGGGATTGGTGTGGTCTGAGGATAGTGTATTTTTGAATGTCTCTGTGTAAATATTAACTTATCATGACTATTATATGCAAAAACAAACAAACGCTGGATGTGCATTTCAATATTTCCCCACACTCGGAGGCTGCAGATTCACAGAAGATACACTTGTCATGACTATTATATGCAAAAACAAAGAAACGCTGGATGTGCATTTCAATATTTCCCCACACAGGTAAACTGTACAAGCGCACACACTTGCATGCAAGCTTGCGCACATACAGAAATTGTAAAAACTGTAGAGATGTGCAAGATGATTCACTTACTACCAACTTGTTATGGTTAGCAGATTTGACTGCTATTGTCCATTATACTGTACACAGTTTGTAAAGCATGAGTACATCACAAAGTACATCACATTAAAATTGATTTAAATTACAATTAAATTACTGGATTATTGATGCATTAATGTGTTCCTCACAGCTGGGAAAGGTGGAGCTAGTTTTTATTATTTTATATACTGCTGATGGAAATCTTAACCTATAATTACATGTTAATGGTTATTTATTCGTTTATGTTTTGTTTATTTTGTATAAACAAAAAATAAGAATATGTAAAGTAACTCAAGCTGTCAGCTAAATGTAGTTGATAAAAATTACAATATCAGCTTCCAAATTTCAGCAAAAACGAAATACTTATGTGAACTACAAGCACCGCAAAATACAACACTTGAGTAAATATATTACATTATATTCTACCTCTTACATTTTAACAATTAGGTTTTGTTACTTTTAACTTGATATTTAACTTCTTAGACCTCTGGCTGTAACCTGTACAGAGAGGCAGTTTCTAAATTGCTCTTTTCAAACAGCAGTCTGATAAAAGTGAATGTAAGAGGATGGATGAGTAGGAAAGGAAACTGCTGCCTGCAGGCTCGGAGGCTGCAGATTCACAGAAGATGAGCAACATTACAACATGTCATTGCTGACTTCCTTTGGGTGCTGAAACAAAGCGAGGGTCGGGGGTGTTTGCTCGGTCTCCCCAGCGCTACAGTCACTCATGTCAAACCCGTGGAGGACACTTTGGGGAACAGCCATTTTATTAACCAAATTTGAACTTTGTGTTAGTTTCTCTTTATTTCAGTGCCACCATGGTGAACACTCATGTTAAAAATAAAAAGTGACATTTTCTTTCCGTTAAAATGTATAATCATAATGAAGACAGTTAATCATAGAAACTCATCATAGAAACTGACATAATGACCTCACAGCATTTTGGATCAAACTCCCTTCAGACTAACTCAAAGAAACAGAGAGAACAGAAACGGGGTAGACAGGAACAAAAACAGATTCTTACGTATATCCACTTTTTTTCTTCTTTTTTTTCAGATATTTCCCATAGACATTATAGGTTTGGTTTGAAGGGGGATTCTGCTGGATTGTCTCACGTTTTGTTTTCCCTGTAGAGGAGCGTCACTGCAATGCAGCGACAGTAAATCTACTGAGGAGTGTGAGAGCCATGAAGACTCTACCTAGTGCACTGAGAGTAAGGGGATCTATCTGGACACACTTGAGTCGGGGTGTTGTGAAGTGCAAACCATTAGTTCTCTAAACCCTCCCTATTCTAGCTAACATCATTTACCACCAAACAAGCAGTGGTAAACTACACCTGAATACATAGCTGGAGTGTGTCCGGCCCTGTAAGTATACTCACAACATAGTTATTTTCATCATTACAGTACAGTATAGAGCAATAGTTTTCATATACTTTTCATATCTTTTTTCATATTGCACCATCAGAGAATGGGACACAGAGAAAGATCAACAGAGACTCCATTTCCTAATTAAAACGAGATATGTGCAAACATGACTAAGGACTTTATTAACCAAATCAATTATTCCCTGTAATATCCACAAATAAAAGTGATTTCTCTTTTTATATATATATTTATAGTAATAAGAATAATAAATCTTCACATTGGATCATTTCATAGTGTGACAAAATGCTGACTGGGCCGTCCAGCCACGATCGTAATCCTCATTGTCTTTTAGTTGGTCAGTCCCCATGCATCCATAGGAAATAGATTTTTTTTTTATTCAAAAAAAGTAACAATTTGAGAGCAGCTGAAAAGTTTGGACTGGTGTCAATTGCTTTCATTCAAAGATTTCTCCCGAGTTTGGTTCAGTGTTTCAGAAGGATATTCCATAGGAAAAAAATGACTCCAAATCGTCATCTTCCACGCCAGGAAAAAAAAAGATGTCCGGGTTTTTATGAAACTGTGTGTTAATGTTAAGAATAGATCATTTGGTTATCGATAATTAATGATCATTAATAGCTGACAACTAACAATTAAGAATCACTGATTAATTATAAAGAATTAACAATACTCAAGAATAAATAATGCTACCTCAATTAGTTTGGCAAAACTCCGGCTGGAGTCGTTTCCGATGAGTGCATTCTTTCTCAAGTGAAACAAAAAAAGAAATACAAAGAAGAAATAAAAGAAAGCTCTAAAATAAATAAAAGGAGATTAGTAAAAGTGACCCCCCCCCCTCCTTGGAGGAGGGTGGACGTATGTACAGAACTGCGTGGTGAAGGTCATTTTACTGCACTTGAGTGTTAAGTCCAGTGTTCGAGTCGTAGTCCTGCCCTCGGGTCCCTGCTGTTATACCAGCGTGTAGGACTTTGCGTAGGGGTTGCTGCTCTGTTTGAGATGTCCCCGCGAGTCCAGCAGGGACTCCTGGGAGGTGCTGAGCTTGGCGGCCTGGGCCAGCTCCGAGCCCTCTCTGTGGGGGAGCGTGGCTGCGGAGCCAGGCTGCCACTGGGCCGCCTGGTCCCTGCTGGCCTGAGGGGCCTCTGTAGGGGTCGGGGGCGCCATGCGAGAGGGCCGCTTCAGAGAGCGGCTTTTCTGGGGCTCCAGACAGGCCTGACCCATGGCCGCCCGCTCCCCGCTCGCTGTCCCCCTGGAGGAGCCCGAGCAGGACATGCCTCGGTTTAACAGGAAGTCCATGCGCAGGTATGGAGGAAGGTGAACCAGCTCGCCCCCTGCAGGACCAAACAGAGATCAGTCAAGCAAAGAGAACAATTATGCACACATTTCTGGCCAACATCAGCTAAACTTATCTGTGTTTTAACTTAAATGTAAGAACTAGTGCTGTCAGCGTTAACGCGGTAACGCTCGCGATTAATCTGGAAACCCTAATGCTTTAAAAATCTGACTCAAATTAATCACATTACCAGATTATACCGAAATGTATTGCATGTGAGTGAATAGAAAATAGTTGTGTCATGTTATAATAAAGTTAAAAATCCCTAAGATTTCTCTGAGCAGTTTGTCATGGATCTTTTTTTACAACACCACGCTTGTTTTCTTTTTTTGTCTTCTTCTATTTGTAGAAGTCTTTTTACTTAACATTATGGGTAAAAACAATACAGCTTTATCAGCTTATAAAATCAATAAACCAATAGTTTATTGACTATGCTCACACAGACATGAAACCCTAACCCTTGCTGATATTGACCTCATATCTCAAAACACTTACAGAAATATAAAATGATTTAAACCAATACTTCTATCTGCAGAAGGATTTGGATCTGCCTCACTGACAGCGGAGGCTGTATCGAAAAGTATTTTCTTATTAAGAGCTCGGAGCATCCATAGGAAGTGCGGCTCATTAAGTTAAAACCCTCATCGTGCATTTTGGTAAGGAAATAAAATGCAATTTATCCTTTAGTTTTAAAACAATATCCATAGTTTCTGCTTTGGCTTAGCGAGAGTTATCATTTATTTTTATAATTTGAAAAATAATGTTTGAATATTTTTGGAATGTCCTACTTTGTTTACTCAGATTCATTTTCAATTTCATTCTTCCCACTTTCTTAAATTCTTGGACCCAACTGAGACTATCATCAATTCAAATACATTGTGGAACACTTTTTCTGATTCACTGTTGGCGTTAGAGTCCCAGTTAATGATTGGGTATTAATGGTACACAGGAAGTTAAGCTTTAGTGTATCAGCAGTGCAATGAGGCCAGTTGTAATTGCGGTTAGCATGCGGTCGGGGTTCAGGCCGACAGATCTGGGGCCTCACCCGGTCTGTGGGCCTTGGGCGCGGCCATGTTCATGACCCGGCTGACATCCTGAGGCTTGGGCGGGGAGGCAGTGAAGCGGCAGATGCCTGATTCGGACGGTGTGCTGGAGGTCAGGCTGTCAGTGTAGTCGTTGGTGCCTGCCGTCATCTGCTCTGAGGAAGTGTCAGAGATGAAGCATTCGGTGATGGTGAACTTGGCGTGGCGAAGCTGCTCCTCCATCTTGGCGTGCTCGTAGGCTCTGGCCAGCTCCTCGTAGGTGGAGGACGCGCTCTCTGTGGACACCATGCTGCTCCGCGCGCGGTCTGGACAGGGGCCGGGGTTAGGGTGGGGATTAGTGTCAGGGTTAGAGTTAGAGTTAATGTGAAATGGCAGCTGGTACTGATTTGTTGTTAGAAAAGAGTAATGTTCAGATGTTGGAGAAGTACTCAGATATTGTACTTAAGTCAAAGTAGAAATACCAGAGGGGTAATTCTCTGTTACAAGTAAAAGTCCTGCATTCAAAATCTTACTCAAGTAAAAGCACAATGAAAAAACTGGAACGTTGATATAAATACAAATATTATGTCAACTGATTTCACATAACTGTATCAGGTTAGTTGAAAACAAAATATTAGGTTCAACATAATATTATTGCTTTCAACTAACCTAATACAGTTATGTGAAATGTGATAACTGAATACATTTAATTAAAGTCGACATTTCAGTTTTTTTTTCATTGCATAAAAATATCAGCATCAACATATAGTTAAAGTGCTAAAAATAAAAGGAATCATTATGCAGATTGACATCATATGTTTTGAATATAATTATGAATGCATTAATAAATGTTATTATAGCTGGTAAAGGTGGAGCCCATCTCTTTATTATTTGATTTACTGCTGAGTAGTTTGTGAGTTTAGCCCAGGTGTAACTAAAGTCTTATTTAAGTGTTGATGATGTTTTGTATCATTAATCGATATCTGCAAAGTAATTACAGGTATCTGATATATGTAGTGGAATAAAAGGACATGATTAACCTCTGAATTGTAGTGGGGTAGAATACAGAATGCAGAAAATGGAGATACTAATGTACCTAACAATTCTACTTAAGTACAGTACTTGAGTAAATGTACTTACTTTCCACCTCTGGTAGTGTCACACTGATATTTGGCTCACCTGTGTCCTGAGATGGGCTGACGCTGTAGCTGTCACTCTCTTTGTCCACAGAGCCTGCCACTCTGGGGGTGGGCAGCCTCCAGTCAGTGCTGAGAGTGTGGGAGGAGACCGGGGGGTGGGGGCGGTTCAGGGTCCACTGGCTGGCGTAGCGGTTGCGAGCGGCCGGGCCGGCTTTGGCTGTGCGGCGGGCCGTAGGGTCTGAGAGGGAGGAGGGAACGCAGCGTGTTGGTGAGGCTCATGGGAAGGATATGACTTAACTTAAGGAAAGATAAATGAGTGATGCAGGGAAGAGTCCTAAACATGGAAATTAGTTTTAGCTCTTTCATTCCCTTGTCTTGAAGAAAATGTATTTTGAATGAGTTTGCACTGCAGCATCACTATATAGTAACACATTCATCTAACACCACATTTACCAAAAACATCAACTATAATATCTGGACACACATGGCACTAGTTGCACATATTTTAACATGCAATTTATGGCCCAGTGGCCTAACGGACAAGGCATCAGCCTCTGAAGTTGGGGATTGTGGGTTCAAATCCCACCTGGGTCTTTAACTGCAGACAACTGTCATAATAGGAGAAGTATAGTTTGATGTATAGAGGCTGGATGAAATACCATGAAATGTGATTTCTAATATGATAAATACATGGATGAAAAAATTAATAATAACAATAATTTCCTCCATATGAAAGCTCCAGAATGTTAACAACCACACGTTCCTTTTTTATGACACTTTTTACATCCACTGTAATGGGTTGAAGTTAAAGCCTTTTGGTGGAATGAGGTTGAATCACTTATCGTGTGAATGTAGAGTTTTTGCACACAGGCCCTGAGCTCATCACCTTCTACAAGGAAACATGAACTTTACTATTGTAAAGCCACTGATCATTGCACGCTTTACTCCAGGGCTGACTGGCCATGTATGACCTGTAATAGGCTCAGTTATCACTACTAGTTCATTTATAAAGTCATTCTGGCTAAGCTGCCCTTCATCCCTCCCTTACTCCCTTCATTCCTTCAACCTTACATCCCTCCCTAACTTAATTCCTCCATTACTAGATATCCCATTCCCTACTTATCTCCCAATAAGTATTCCTCTGTCTTCAGTACGTCTACCAGACCAGATTGAACGATGACATACCTAATTTTTCTCCACCACTTTCCTTTGCCTTTTGACGTGCCTGACATCCAACGGCTCCTGTGATTATCCTTAGCCCACATATTGTTATGATGTGGTCACTGATATATTTTATGTGTTAGGGAGTTAAAAAATCTTTCGTACTGGACTTACTGGTTCCTGGTCTGGCGTCAGACACGTCCACCAGGGGGCCGGTGGCCTGGGACAGGGACTGATAGTGGACCGTGTGAGTGACTGTGGAGGACTTCTGTTTCTGGGTTTCCCCGAAGTCGTTATCGGTCAGTAACACAGTGGACCTGTCGTCTGCGGGACACAAAAACAAGCTTAGCACAACAATAACCAGGACACAGTGCAGCCTGTCCTGTGTCAGCAGAACGTACCAACAGTCTCCATGGTGTCTCTCTCCTCGATCAGCAGCTGGGCTCTGGGGATGTCGATGTGCATGCGGAGCGTCTGTTGCTGTTTGTTGACTGGCTCTGCCGGACGTGTGTTTTTACTGCAGAGCACAAAACAAAAAAACACTTAAATATCAGAATCAGTTGTCGTAATGAATTCCTCTCAGTTGACATTGATGTGTCCATATGAGTTTAGTGTCTTGAAAACTCTTACCTCATTAACATCTCAGCCAAACTTTTAGCATCTGAAAAACATAGAGAGAAGACAGTCATTTTATGTTTTACATAAAAGAGTAGAGGCTTAAATGTGTCATGCTGGATGACCTCTCCTCTCACCTCTGAGCCTCTTCAGCCTCTGCTCCCTCCTCCTCCTCCTCAGCACCAGCAGCCCGATGAAGATTACAACGATGCCCACCAACACACAGGAAATAGTCACCATCATCTTTAAGCCCTCGCCGCCTCCAGAGTGGTCCTCACTTACGTTGGGGGCCTTCACCAAAGGTGCGATCGTACCTGTGCAGAAGACACAAGATATGTGTGATGATAATGATCTATCAATGTGCTGTAAGACATCATTTTCACTTCCTGAATCCTAACCATTCATGTCATTGTCAAATGATGTAAAAAAGTTTAGAATTGTTTTCCAAAGCAATCTCGTACAGTTTTCCACCAAAGCTGAACTCTGATAATATCATCATGACCTCTTTCAGGATTGTTTTCCTTTGCCAACCTGCACTTACAGTAAATGCAAAGTAAATAATGCTGTAGAGGTATATGCTCAGGTTGATGGTGTCTTCATCTCCAGGGTGTGAGTGAAGGAGTAAGTGAATGGGTTGGAAAACTCTAGGGTTGATTTTGAAAATCGTTTTTGCTTAGGAAACATGAAAGGACCCAAGTCAATTCTCTAGACCAGTGGATCTCAAACTTTTTCTGTCAGGCCCCCCCTTTGGAGAAAAAAAAAAGTTGGGCGCCCCCAACACAAATAGTCAGGCTCAGTGGCGGCGCCAGAGATTTATTTTGGGGGTGCTGTGGGGTAGCTTGACGTTTCATAGAGGGTGCTCAAACATTTAGGGTTTTCCATTAATGTACCGGGCGCTACAGTGGAGTGTTCTAATACAACAATCCCCACGCATATACACAATGACTGTTATAATGAAGGCTCGATAATCAGCTCAAGGCATATAGGTGTACGTAAGCAGGGGTAAAGTACTATTTTTATAGGTGGTGTGTGGACCTTACATAGGGGGGTCCGGGGGCATGTTCCCCCGGGAAGATTTATTTTTAAATATTGAAGTTAAATGCATCAATCTGTTGCACTTTGAGAGCAAAATTAAGAGATCTATGGATTTATGGATTAAAAAGTAAATCTGTTTACACCTCTGTTTCATACGGGTGTTGAGAAAGGTTCTCAACACCCGTATGAAACAAAACTGTAAACAGATTGACTTTTTCTTTATGGATATTTTACAAATCACCCTTTTAAACTTTATTCTTTTTTTTACTGTCATATAGTATTTCATACCTGTTTTTCATTTATTCTCTTACTTTTTTAAAACTATAATGATCATATAAACGTGTGCCTCGGAAATAATTGTTTACATTAATGGTGACCAAAACGTTTGAGACCCACTGAGATAACACTGAGAGTCCTTTAGCTCACTGAGTCTCTCAGTCTGACAGGAGAGGACTTTCCTCCACTTTGTTGTTGAAAAAACTCCTTATATCCGTTAGCGTAGCTCGCTAGCACCAGAAGCTAACAACAACGATCTCCGGTACCGGTGCGCTCTCTCTCGCTCTCGCACGCACACAAAATGGCTCGTTCCACACACACACACAGAGCCGAACTTTAATGAAACACAGAGACCCAGATGTAATAGCACTGTACTGTATCATATTATTTTCGAATCAATAATTTTTCAAATTATGATTTTTTTTTTATTGATTTTTTTTATAACCATTTTTCCTCCTGGTCTCTCGCGTCCCCCCTGTCATGCCTCTGCGCCCCCCACTTTGGGAACCACTGCTCTAGACAATAGGAAAGGATCCTCAATGCGTTCCGTGACATCTCCCTTAGCATAGGATTTACTGGACCAGCCTTTATGAAACAAAAGGAGATAATGCTATCCTCCAAGTCTCATGGCCGCAATATTTAAAGTGACACACCCTTCGGCCGTTCAACGAAACAACTGATCGTGACCCACAAATGCAGATCATGTAAGTTAGCTTCTATGTTTTGATCTTTTAATAAAATGTTAAACTAAAAGTAAAAACTATGAACGTGACGCTAATAGTATAACATTATCTGATAAAGTCAACATTTAATGTTCTTCACTTAATAGCTTTTTTTGTTGCGCTTTTCTTTATAGGCACAGTGCTAGAAACGATTTGTTGTACTATTCAACTGCAGCCTAGCTGTGCTTTTGGCACTTCTCTTTGCCTCAAAACTACTATGGAGAGAGACTCAGTGTGCTGCAGTTACCACAAAGAGTCTCCTTAGTTCCACTGTCAGTGTCAGTGTTCTGTGGATCACGCAGCTGCAGTTCCCTGCTCTACAGACAGGATATTTCAATGCTTCGTATTATCCCCCGCTATTCTGTTCACTTACTGCCATCGTAGCTGAGAGTTGAAAACTTGACTCTCTTCTCAGCGTATCCGGCGCTGTTGTAGACCTTCATCTGCAGCTCGTACCAGCTGGCCTCCTGCAGGTCGTACAGGATGTAGCTCTTGGTGAGGGAGGTGCGCTGTGCCGTGGTCCAGGAGGGCGCGTCCATCGGCCGGTACTCCAGGGTGAAGGAGGTGATGGGGCAGCCACCATTGTTCCAGCCGTTCAGGTTGAGCTTCACCCGAGTGGCGTTGATGCTGGTGAACAGCTCCTGCTCTTTAGAGTACTGAGGCTCTGTGGAGAGGAGAACAGGGCATCAATCATCTGCCTTCTGTCTCCTACATTCATACTTTGCTTAAAAACAAAAGGCCTCAAAGGTTTCTCAGTTAAGTTGATCTGTCTTTAAATGCCTTTTTGTCAAACAAACAACTCAAAGAGTGATTGACTATTGTAGAAGAAAAAAATATCAAACTTTTTGGAACTTAAATTGAAGCTAAAGCTGTTGAGCATTTTTGCTTCAAAGAAATTGGATCATCAAAATAGTTCTGTTCATTTGATGTTGATTAATACCTAGATTCATTTGTGTTATAATAAAAGTCCATCACAATTGTCTGACAATTTCCATTTATTTGTAACATTTAATTTGACCAAGTAACATTGAATTTTACATTATTAGGAAGGGGGAAAAGTGTGATTAAAGAAATGAATTTATTACATCATTGTTGATTTATATAACAGGCCTTTTTCTTCTTGTTAAAAGGACAAGTATTTATCACTTGACTATAAGTTACTACTGAGAAGTAAATCTGAGACAATCTATGGCAAAAAATAAAGACTCTTGAAAGTTTTTTCATTAAAAAATACTGCAATCCCATATTATTAAAATATGCAACCCCCACTATTTATAAAGTTATATAAAAGACCTCAGTTAAAAAATCCCACCTCTAAATGATCAAACATAACATTATGTGTTATTTATTCATACCTTTCCCATGGGTCTTTGCTTCAATTATCTCACTGATGCGCCCTGGCCCAACTGCATTCTGGGCAGTGAGTGTGAACTTGTACCAGGTTCCACACTTGAGGTTCTCCAGTCTGTAGGAGCGCTCACTGGGGCTGATGGGAAAGTTCCCCCACTGCTCACTGTTATCCTCCGAGTACTGCAGGATGTAGCCTGGAGGGGAGGCGTGTGGGGAAATTAGTGTTAATGCACAGGAAGAAATCCACAGAAAGGTAAACACTAAAACTCCTGCAGGTCGTGTCTGTCTGACCTCTGATGGAGCTGCCTCCGTTGTCCCCAGGGATCCAGGAGAGGGTTATTGACGTGGTGGTTGTCTTTGTTACTGTGAGGCGAGGCTGGTCCGGGGGAACTGAAGGAGAGACCCAAACATGAGTGATTATAATTGTGCTGCAGATACCTGAATATATATAAGTGGATACAAGCACTACAATTGGCACAAATACTCCATGGAGGTTACTCTGTTAGCCACAGGATTTGTCTTAACTGAAAGCTATGTGTAGAACTGAAATGTCCACCACAGGTTAAATTCAGAAAGGTCTTTATTTTTCTCATACTGCCTCTTTTCACCCTCTGTCTGAAACCAGAGCCCAGTCTGCTCTGATTGGTTAGCTAGCAAACCACTTAGAGTTGTCAAGCCGCTTAACCTATCATTATCACCTATCAGCCTAATGTGTAGGAGCCAATAGAAGCGAGAGTGTGAC
Source organism: Notothenia rossii (assembly GCF_949606895.1). NCBI lineage: Eukaryota > Metazoa > Chordata > Actinopteri > Perciformes > Nototheniidae > Notothenia > Notothenia rossii. The sequence goes on along the minus strand of NC_136907.1, from coordinate 29,299,266 downwards.
GTAGTGATGTCCTTATGTTCATGATTGATCTAAGGCTAAGCTATAGAACACATTGCAGGGAAGGGAAACTCCAAAAAGCATGATAGGGCCTCTTTGACCGACAACACGACAGTGGAAGAACAATCCACTTGGCACTATTATTATGACCCCTTAGTCACATTTAGACTTTAAGATGCAATATATATTTTTTGTGTATCATGTGTGAAATGTATGTTTTGCTCTGTTGTTTTATTTGCCGGTACCAAAGAGCAGTGTTGGGACTAACGCGTTACAAACTGTAACGCGTTACTGTAACGCCGTTATTTTTGGCAGTAACTAGTACTCTAACGCATTCTTTTTTAAATTCAGTAACTCAGTTACCGTTACTACATGGTGCGTGCCCAAACGTTGGCGAGAGGCGCCAACAGTGAGGCGAACAGAGATGAGAACTGTACTTAAGTACAGTACTTGAGTAAATGTACTTAGATACTTCCTGTGTCACATGCGGAGACGGGCTGTGAGCGTGTTTGTGTTTACTAACAAGACTATCATGGCAGCTGCGGAGCTCAAGTCGAGTTTCTCCGCCTGGAGATATTCTCACTATTTCACTTTTGTCGAGCACAAAGAAAAGACATTTTTAGTTAAATGTAAGTTGTGTCTTGGCGGGTCAAAGATCCTATCTACTGCCCAAAACAGCAATTCAAATCTGTTGAAACATCTGCAGAAACAACATGCTGGGACGAAGCTAGTAGCTAAGACCACAGACCCAGACTCATCCGACGCCACTCCACCTCCACCTAAGCAACAGTGGCTGGATTTTAACGGAGGGACTGCTAGCCAGGGAAAAGTTGATAAAGCCATTGCCAGGTATGTTGTAGAACACATGCAGGCTATTTCTACTATTTATATTGCTATTTCTTGATCAACAGATTGTATTATTCTCCAATGCAATAACAGTACTGAAATGAAGGCTATAAGGGCATTAATGGGAGCCCTTTTTTTAAGTAACTAATGGTGTTTTGGTGAAAGTAATCAGTAAAGTAACTGAGTTACTTTTGAAATGAAGTAACTAGTAATGGTAACTAGTTACTGGTTTTCAGTAACTAGCACAACACTTCCAAAGACACATTTTCCACTTGATGTCAATTTAATGGACAATAAAGTATTCTGAATCTGAGCGTCTCACCTTGGACCTGCAGGTTGAGGACGATCTTTTCTGAACCGAAGCTGTTACTGGCCACGCAAGTGTAGTTCCCAGAATCCTCTGCTTTCACCGTGCGAATAACGAGGCTGCCGTTACCATGGACGCTGCGCCGGCTGTCAATCACAACAGGTGCTGGGGTTCCGTTGCTAAAACATATATGTGTTTAGAATTCATATCTTTGAAGGGACACATTTGTGAGGATGTTTTTATCCTTTATATCACTGTACTCACATCTCCTTCAGCCACTTGATGGTTGGAGATGGATCTCCCACCGCTTTACACGGCAGCACGATGTCCCTCATCCAGGGGGTGGTGACTGTCCTGTTGAAGGTCAGGATCCGAGCCGGAGCTGCACAAATACACAAACACTTCAGCATCAGAGGACATGCAGAAACAAATGTGTTTCAAAAGATTTCACAAAGCACTATCCTTTCATGTAATCTCTTTTACTCCCTTAGCTCTCAGAGTCACTGTTCAGTAATTCCTTTTTACAAGTATATACATAAATGAATCTATTAAAACTTTAGACTTTATATATAGGTATGTCCAGGGTTTTGAGGAGTCATCAAAATGCCTCATCTTTATTGCTTTCCCTGTTTAGGATAGATATGGCCAGAGAATGTTTCAGAACAGATGGAGGATGTGACTGCACACTTCATCCTCAGTTTTCCTTGAACAAGGCTTTCAATAAACCTTGTCTTTGTGTGTTCTAGTATTATTGCTCAATCTACAGTCAGGGTTACAGTCTCCATCTGAGGAGGGGGAGCAGGGGAGGCGGGACATCCATCACCTAGCCCTGCGACAGGCTGCTGATAGGAGGCCATGGTGTCAATCAGCATATTCAATCAGCTTATCAGCTCTCACCAAGCATGTCAGTGTTAACAGGGTCAGACTCAGGGTCATCAGATTCAATGGATGCTCCCCCACCTGTCCAGATACTAGGAAAAAGCTACTGTCACACACCCACATGGGGGAAATGAGGTGTGGTGAGAGAAGCTGGAGCTAATATTATAAACAGTTAAGAATTGGGACTACTGCAATAACATGATACTTTACATGTTAGATCCCAAATGCTTTCATTAACTTACTCCTTGAGCTTCATCCTGATATATTATCTCTGGCATTTAATTGCACTTTTTTACTTCCTTATTTCTTTGTGTCTTAGGAATTTTGTATGTTGTGCTGTGGCTATTGTGTATATGACAATAAAACCTTTGGAATTTGAAATGTTCCCAAAAAGATGCATCCCAAGGACACAATGTGCATCTTTTTCTTGCTGACATAAACCTCTATGCACTTGCATACATCAATTTGCATGTATATCACATTTGGTACACAGTAGAGTACTTTATTCAGCCTGGTATTGCACCACAGAGGAGCGGCACCTACCCTCAGCCATGGGTTTGACAGTGATGATGTCACTGGCGTTCCCCCGGCCGGCGGCGGTGACGGCCACCACCCAGATGCTGTACTGACGGTTCCTGCTCAGGTTGGGGATGCGGTAGAAGAACACATCTGGAGCCGCCTCAAACTCACTGCTCACCTGTGGGAACACATTCATCCATTCACTTTAAATACTGCACAATGACTATTAAACTAACTAACGAATGCTAAAGAATAAGTCTGGTGATATTATAGATATTATATATATATATTGTAAACAGATACCATAAAAACTATGAAATTCTCACTGATACCTGTGTGTATTATTAGAATGATAGTGTATATCAGGTTATCTCTGTGATAGAGCTTAACTGTTACTAATACAAACGCACCAATTGGCAATTGAATTCTGTTTTTAGTGAATGTATTTTGCTAACTTTGTGGTTGAAATCACCTCTGAATTCACCCAGCATTACTGGAATACTGACACTGGACTAATAGCATTTATATCTTATGAATACTAATACAACACTGTAAATACTGTATTTGATTATGTGCATATTTGTACTTTAACAATCTTATATGTAAACAAATGCTTGAAATGTATTTGATTATAGGCCATTTTACGTTAATATAATATAATACATGTATTTATTATGTTATGCTTTGATTGCACATTCCTACTTTTTAAATATATTTTCTATTCTAAAGTTGAGCCACTGTCATAATAAAAAAATTCTCCCTGGAAACATAAATTATTCTGAGTACTGGCTCTTTAGCTGGTATATGCTTCCCAATGTTCCCTGGCTGCTCACTAGCATGGTCACCCTGCTGCTTGGTGCTGAATGCTAGTTTAAAGTGGGCTGAAAAAACAAGACAAGGAGCTGAAAGACACTATAACGCTGCAGAACACTGAGAGACCAATACATGATCAGTTCTTTTTCAATTCAACTCGTCGAAAATGCTAAATGTGCTCATAGATTTAATTCACGGAATTGTAATACTTGCAATGTATTGAACATCTCATTCCATGTTTTTGAAAACGTTGACATACCGTGGGGTGTGGGTTGGAGCAGAACACGGTGTATTTCCTGATGATGCCGTTCACTTTGAGAGGAGGAAGCCAGGACACAAACACCACGGAGTTAGAAGCAGCTGCTGCCTTCACCCCCGCCGGAGGTCCGGGAACTGAGGGGGGATACAAATTGAGTTGATATATTTCCCACACTAGGCTAACATCATTTATACACTGATTATCATTCAGCAAGATAACAGATGGCAAATTTCATTTTTTACGGGACTGCATATAAGTTACATTAAGAGCGCTCCGCCTAATCGGTTTATTAAAGACCCTGCAGCTTTCTCTTCTTGTTTTTACCAAAGGGGATCATTACCTGCAGGAAATATTATCAATGTTGCGAAGCGGACAATTCTCATACTAAGAAGATACTTGTAGAAATGTATGGAAGCCATTTAGCAGCGCCTCACAGTTCAGCAGTGTTCTGGAGAGAAAATAATCTTCTTACCGTCCTCCTTGGTGCGGGTGTAGATCTGCTCACTGCGGACTCCGTCTCCCGCTCTGGTGAAGGTCAGCACCTGTATACTGTAGTTGGTGTACTTCTCCAGTCCGTCCAGCTCCAGAGAGGGCTTAGAGGTGGTCACGTTCCTGATCTCTCCCAGCTCTAATGGACGGGAAAAAGGACGGAGAGAGTTAAGTGAGAATCAGACAGAACCCCTCAGGTCAAAGGTATTTTCAAATTCAGGTTTCTTATTAAATGAATGGAAATAGCACACCTGTATGTGTAGAAGCACATTCAAATACAGCTTTCAGCAAATGTCTGAAATAATTCAGTGTAACCCTAATATAACAAATGTGTAACTGTCTGAAAAAGACCCATTAGCACTGGCACTGATGCCCTGTTACACTCTGCATCACTGTGTGTTACACTCTGCCTGCACCCCCCTCTGCTGGTCAGGGACATTGCATCGGGTCATACTGATATACGGCTACATTCTGAGATTATAGATATAATAGTAAACAGTCTGATTTGAAGAGATACATGTTAAGATGATACATGTGAAGTGTTGACTATATAAATAAAATAAACTTGCCTATATTGTGCAAAATATACTTTTAAAGTTTAACTTTGTTGGCTGCAACACTGTGACAACACTTTTCTAAATACCACTGTGCAATGTCTGTTTTTAAGATATTCTTAGTACTTGATGCTAGTTCACTGTTTTTTATATCCTTTTTCAATTGACCAATTTACCAATTTTACTTTAATTTAATAATGAAGTACTTTTGATTCTGATATGTTCACTAACTCTTATAATGCTGCTACTTATTTTTGACACCTTGCATGTTCTATTTTCATTTAAATATACGCCTTACTTAATGTTAATCTACTCATTTATTTTAATTTTCTGCACTGTTCCAATTCTGTAATGATGTAAAATTCCACGCTGTGGGAAAAATAAAAGATGTTTTATTCTGATTTGAATGTCATAGTTTTTATTACATTTACATAGAATATAAACCAAGCCATTTATAAACAATATCAAAATGTGACTCCAAGCTGCACACTGTTTCCATGCAGACTCTTGCTGGCTGTCTGCAGTGCTCACGTTGTGCCGACATGATGTGACAGAGCGGGGGTCAAAGGTAATCGTGCTGTCACAACCGATCACTCGGACACACGGCCGGCCTGTGACATCATGCGCTCTGACTTCAACAGGACCATACAGACTTGGCCAGTATCGGAGGTTACTCAGAAATACCCAGAATACACCTGGATAACTAAACAATATAACTACTCTTAGGCGTAGTATATCATCGTAATTAATTAAATAAATAAAGATTGCATTTACATTGTTTTTAGCTCATAACCTTTGTCTGCAGCACAGTACATTGTATAGATACAATAATGAGTCATATTACCTCAGCAAACAAACTAATGTGATTTATTGGAATCCAATGCGGTTTTCTACATTAATTAATAATACAAAAACAATTGAATTTCTGGTTAGAAAACTATTTCCATTTAAAACATTTTTAGAAAGCAATAGTTTACCATATAATATGATCTATTCTTGATTTTTTTGTTCTAGAATTTTAGTGTTGGTTTTGTAGTTACAATGATTGGCCTAATTTTGTCTTATACCATATATATTTCTCATTTTGCCCTGACATATGCAGGGTGTTTTCCCTGTAGAAAGTTAAGCGGCTTAGCTCTGGTTGGTCCAGTACACTTAAAGAGGCCCTGTGAAAGTAGTGGTTTCATTAGCATGACTCAGCACAATGCATAGTATATCTTTGAAGTGTGACAGGTCAGGGGGATTTCTCTCTCAGAGAATATGTTTTTGTATTTTAAATCCAGCATTGTTCTCATTCCTTCTTCCCTGTCTTTGCTGCTGTGTTGCAGCAGAGCTCGTAGGTGTGTAACAAAATATATAGACAATATGGATATGTAATATGGATGTTGTTGCGTTAAAATGTCTTAGGACACTCTATTGCTTCTCAATTATAAGATATCCACCGGACAGTACAGTTTGTTTATTTATACAAATATATATTAAACAGTATGTTTACATTGTTTATTTATTTAATTGTTTCACTCCAATATTCCTGCAGAAAGAAGTACTTTTATATTAAATGTCTGTTTATGAGGTAAATGTTATTTCCTTTGCTCAGGTTGCTTGTTGGATGTTGCAGAGAAAATGGCAAATGTACTGTAGATTAATCTTAGATTGAATAATAACGAAGACCAACAAAAAACCTGCTGCTTCTTATAGCTGTGTAATAAGGAACAGTGGGATGCTCTTTTAAAAAAAGGGTAACGCTTATAACATCTCCATAGCAATACTTAGAAGCTAAAAAGCCACAGGGAACCATACAGATCACAACCATCTGAGGATGTGTTTGTGTCTTCTGGTTTATAACGGATGTGTTGTCTTTTTGATCAATTTAGGGATATGGCTGCTTTTCTTTTTAAATACACTTGATTAGAATGCGATCAAGCCGCTTTAGGTTAGGAAAAGCAGACCGGGACAAAGTTGATGATGATTTGTGTTCATATTTTGTTGTGTACCTCCATCAGGAAGGTTGGCCCAGTAGATGACCCTGAAGCCCAGCAGGTTTCCGTTCAGAGCGTCTTTGGGGGGCGTCAGCCAGGACAGAGAGATGACCTCCGGAGACGAGGCTAGGGCCTGGACGTTCTCTGGAGGGCGACTGGGCACTGAGGAGGAAACAGCTGACTCTTAGCAGACTGTGGCAGCACCCTCTGATCTCCACTAGGCTGTGATATAACCCCATAAATCTGTCTCTGTGCTCACCATCTTCCAGCGTGGTGGCAGCCACCTCTGTGGAGGAAGGGCCCGTCCCTGCGCTGTTGCTGGCCTGCACCACCACTCCATACTGGGTGAACTTTTTCAGGTTGTCCAGCACCAGGCTCTCTGCGTTGTCTCCTGTGGTCTCCACGCTGATCACACTGAACTGGTAGTTCCCCCCCGAGCTGTACTCCCTGTAGCCCACCTGGTAGCCTTTGATGGCCCCGTTCTGCAGGTGCCTCTTCGGGGCCTGACAATAAAATGACACGGTTATTCCAGATAATGGGTTTGAATGTCCCTGCACTTTTTTATTTGAGTGCAGAAGTACCACATTCTCCAAGACACATCTAAACATAATAGTTAGATACTAATATATCAAATAACATCCTCAGATCAAGCACCATTCTGATGAACTAAAGAAAACTGTCTGGACAGTGTCCCCCACATTTACACATATATTTCATTATGTTTAGGTGCCAGGAAAATGAATAAAAAAAGCACAAACATGGTATGGTGTAGCTTGGCAACCTCCATCACACCTACATAGATAAAGTCCCAAGTGTGTTACAAGAGCAAGTCCCTCTTCTTACCAGTAAATAGAAAGTAGAACCAGTAAAAACACATTGAAATGACTCCTTTGAGTTCTTAAAAATCTAATTTATCAAGCAATCTACAAAGAAGGGAGTGCTTTAAATGACACCTATAACCAGGGGTGCACACAACTTTCTCAGTGAGGTACTCAGATGAGTACCTGGCGTCAGTGTTTGGTACTCCAACTTCCGGCTCCCCTCAAAGTTCCCATGAAGGGGGGGGGGGGGGGTAGTAGTAGAGTGCAGAGCTTCGTGACCACAGAGCGTGTGAACGTTGTGATCAGCTGTTTTAGCGCAGTGCTGCTGTACAGGCCGACGTTAACAGCAGCCCTGTCTGTGCACACGGAGACCAACTCCGTCGTCCGATGATCTAACCGCCTTCTGGAAAAGCTTCACATATACATCGGTACGCAAATGCGCTTTGTGACACAAGTGACGGTACGCATTTCAGATTGTTGCCGCGCATGCGTACCTGCGTACCAGTTATGTGCACCCCTGCCTATAACTCTTATAACATATGTATGTAGTTTGATGCCTTCATGGTGCCATCACTATCCTCTCTTAGCTGGCTGAGGGGACCTTGACTGTTAAACAGCAGTCAAGGTTTCCCATGTTTAAACACAATGACAGGGGGGATGTATAATGTGATTACATCATCATTTGAAAACATTCAGATGCATTCTTGTGCAACCTTTGAAATTGAGAAAAACCACACAATTTAAATAAAACAAATGTATGATGTGAAAATGATAACCTAAAAAACACTAGTCACCCCACCTACTGCATCACACATTAGAATAAAGATGTATAATGACAACAAATACAGCATGCTACACACACTGTTCTTTTAACACCTTCCTTGAGTCGGGAACAGTCCTTGAGCGTCACATCTGGGAGATAATCAGTGCAGCACTTTAATATTCACAGCTACAAACAACACACACTTTCAGCCCACAGAGTCGGATCAACTTACCCTCCAAGCGACTCTGATGCTCTGAGAGGAGAAGGCTTCCAGCTGCACGTCCTGAGGCGGTCCGTCAGGAGCTGAGATCACAACATGTACACCTTATAAAACTGTACACAACCAGCGCTGATCTGCACAAAACCTACTAAACAAACGTCCAGAGGAGATCTGGATCCCGCTATCTTGACAGATGGGATGCTTTTATTTATAGTTGAGGGTGAGAAGTGCTCAGTGAGGGGGGGGGGGGGGGGGGGGGGGGGGGGGTCCAGATGGGGTCCAGCCTCAGTCTATTGACCGTAGTGTGACATTTACTACTGAGGCCACTAATTGAAATTGTGTGCGTTTTGTGCAAGGTCAGCACGTGTTCAGTAACGCAACAGAGCCAATGGGGCTGAGGTCACCAGGCGGCTAATGAATTGACTCTGTTGGCCCTTTACCTCCTATTGCCTCGACACACACACTCACATGTTTTATAATTTTAACTATATATGATATACTTGAATGGTGAGTGTCTGAAACATTTATACACAATGAAAAAATGAAACCTTTGACTTTATATTAAGTTGAACCTTATATTTTGTATTTAAACTTAATATTATTGCTTTCAACTAACCTAATACAGTCATGTGATATATGTTGACATAATACATTTAATTAAAGCCAGTAGTTCAGTGTTTTCAGTGTAGAATGCAACACAGACTCTTACCGGCTTCGTCCGTGGTAATGGTGAGCTCGTTGCTGGCCTCGCTCTTGCCAATCAGGTTCTTGGCGAACATGCGGATGTTGTAGGTGGAGGAGGGGTGCAGGTCGATGATGGTGGCCTGGTTGAGCTGAGGTGAGACATCTTTGGTCTTCTGAGCCGTATCCCAGGAGGCTGCAGTGGTTTATTGGGGAGAACTCAAAGCTAAGTGCACTCGGACGGGCTATATTCAATCATAGTGCTTAAAGAAAATGAATAGGGAGAGGGATAATCAACCAAGATGGAGGCTGTGGCTCAGGGGATAAAATGGACGTCTCCAAATTGGAGGGTCAATCCCAAAATTGCTCCTGAGACATGTAGTGTGTCTTGAAATGTACAGTATGTAAGTGGCTTTGGATAAAAGCGTCTAAGACACTAAATTAAACTAAATGACACAAAACAACATTCTCTACAAGCTTACAATTTTGAAAGGGGACACAATATGTATACTAATATATATTTACATAACATATATGTTCAGGTTCAGAGCCAGAGCCAAGTGTTCTCTGATTGGTTAGCTGGATGGCTATTATGTAAAATGTGTGGGAGTACTAGCCAATAGAAGCGTGAGTGGAGGGAACACAGGGATTTTAACCTTAGTAGACAATTTACATGCACAACAACCTATACAACGCACGGAAAACCCCAAAAAGCATAATAGGGCGTCTTTAACCAATGCTATTTTAAACGATTTTAGCTTATTGTAAAACCGTACCATATCGATATAAATGTATTTTCTTGTACCTGATTTGTTCTTGCTCTCAATATCGAAGCCTGTGATTGGGCTGTTGCCATCGAAACCCATAGTCCAGCGCAGTGCAATGGTCCTGTCCTTCACCTCTCTGATCTCCACCTCTGGGGGGTCCGGGGGCTCTATGAGGCATAACATTGACAAAACTTTGTTATTTCAGTCTTACTGAATTTAAGAGGGCAGGCATTGGTAGGTAAAGTATCAATCTGCATTATCTGAATAAAAAGTGTGTTTTTCTTTGAGCAGTTGAGCTTGGAGAAGTCATACCTTGCACTGTGAGCTGAATGATTCCTCTGTCTTCTCCAAACGAGTTGATGGCATGACAAGAGAAGAAGCCAGAGTCCTCCCTCACTGTGGGCATGATCTGAGGGACTCACAAGAATAAGATGGGGTCAAATGAAAAACACTATGCAGCTGGATGTCCACTGACTGTGGTATTGATTCCAACAAATATGTGCTATCTTAATTTGAATGGAGTGGTTTTCTGTCCAATAATGTATCCCACAACCTTTGACTTGTGTCAGAGTGGTGAGGAGTCCAACCAAACTATGTCATTAGAAGGAAGTCAGAATTTTCTCCCCAATTCAACGCTGTATCTCTAGAAAAAAGGTAATCTTTCCCGAAAATATTCAGAACTCTAAAGGAAGTATCCAGTATTTAATAAGAGAAAAAACTTTGATTATGCTGTTGCATCATATTTAAAATAAACATCAAGAATCCAATATTATATGGCGATAAGTTGAATTGTACTCATCCAAGTGGCGCAGCGTCTTACCTGCAGGGTGGAGATGACTTCATCGCCCACCTCCTTGACAGAAACCACGTAGCGGCTGGTCTCCGGGTTGATGATGCGTTCCTCCTTCTCCCAGCGCACCATGATGGGCTTCTCTCCGTGGGCCGTGCAGCTCATCTTCTTCTCTTCGCCCTGAGTGGCCAGCGTGGTGTTGGGGTACGATGTGATCATGGCAGGGACTGGTGTGGAAGAGAGGAGGAGAAAAAGAGATGAAGAATCGATTAGATTAGTTTTCTATAATAATCAAATTGGCACTTTATCAGATTTCTAACTGATAGATGTTGGTTGATAGGAGACACATCTCTCTTGTTTAAATAACCTTTGGATTGACAGATTAAACAAAAGGAATTCTACAGGGAAAGACAAACAATTTTGTACAAAACATTAACTCTCTTATGGTTGCTAACTTGAGCATGCTAGTTAGCCTGCAGTTGCTAAAGTTGCAGGGAAAGGCTTAAAGATGGTGAAGAAATAGGTGTCATAGAGTGGCGCATTGATGAGTGCTGCACCTGGTCAATTGTTTTCTGCGATTTCTGAAATAGGGGCTGCAGTCGAATAGTCCATTTAGCTTAGGAACCTTCCTAATGGAGTGAAATGACCCGGAAGTCCCTCAGTGGCAGCCATGATAAGTGCCGTTCGAATTCTCTAGAGATGATAGGAAAGGAGGTTTCAAACTTCCTTTATAACCTCCTTTAGCTTCGGAACCACTGGACCTCCCTAACCGAAAGGAGAGGAGAAAATGCTGCCCCACAATGCCTTGCGGAAATATGAACGTTAGTTTTTACTGAAATTATCAAATAAAGTCAACATTTCACAGTCTTTACTGAGCTGTGTGGGGTTTGTTCAACTTTTAAAAGATGTTTGAATGGTGATATACACAGTGATAGGATAGATGTTAAAAAACCTGCTTTTTTAAACCTGCTTTTTTAAATTAAGACTATTGGCCAAGACCAAGTCGTTTTTATCTTTTAAAGACCTGGAAAGTGTTATTAACGCCTTTGTTACCTTGAGGTTGGACTACTGCAACGCTCTGTACGTGGGTATGGACCAGGCGTCAATTAAACGCCTGCAGCTAGTTCAGAACGCAGCTGCACGTCTTCTGACTGGCCACAAAAAGCGTGACCACATCACCCCAATTCTGGCCTCACTGCACTGGCTTCCAATTCCAAACGTTTATAATAAATACATCTATATTGATTTTAAGATATTTTTCATAGTTCATACAATCATACGTATTGGGATCATGTGTATTAATGTAGACCGGAGGGAGAGGGTGACGAGCATAAGTTTCACTTTCCTTTTTTATTTAAATTCCAACTTTGGTCATGAAGAATATGTTTCTCTGTTGTCCACGTTCATAAAGCATAAAACAACAGCATCAGAGCACGGTGCAGAGTCTCTAGGTGAGTTTAGTCCCTCGTTCTTATTAAACGTCAATGTTTTAGTCCGTTGTATAGAAAACTGTAGTTTCCATAGTTTCCCCACAGTAGCAGACGCACAAAATGACGTTTGCTGGCGCATCATAAACACGTCGGATTCTCTAAAGTACAGCAGTCTCTTCTCCTAAATCCTTTTGAATTCTCCTATCCACTATCCCTTAACCCCGTGACGTTTCACTCAGAGGTCAAGGAATATTTGTAAAATTGAAAGCACACAGTCTGACACGTTCTGTAGCAACTATGATGAAAAGGCATAGCATTCCCAGCCGTTTTAATGTTGTGTAACTGAACGTACAGCCTCCCTGTAACGTTGTATGGAGAGCTGCCTCTGTGCGTCTCTTCTATCTGAGGGTCCTAAATGGCTCAGCGATGCTCTAACAACACTCTGAAGACACCAGACTAAACGCACACTAACGACATACATGCCTCATTACACCCACAGCAGAGTGTATAACAACCCTCTGCTCCCAGATGCTCACACACACTCACACCCACGTCCACACACAAGCTCCTGCAAGCGCACAAACACAAGTACACAAAGCGTGACTCCAGTGATGTGATGTGAAGTGTCAGGCAAGAGGTTGCAAACATTTAAGCTTCATCTCTTATTCATTCTGCAGCCATTTGGCGCACGGCTAAGGAAAAGAAAGCTGATTTATTTTGCATGACAAGTATGAATTTTTTGTGAGACATATTTGGAAAAGTGAGGGGAAGAGAGAAAAAGCTCAGGCTATATTTAAACGATAACGTTTTAGTGCTAACTTCTCTCATTTTGCAGTGAAAGTGGACCAGAGGTGGAAACTGTGTAATGTCAGTAAAATGAAGATGTGTGTTCTGTAAGGAGTGGAGGCATTTAGTCAAATATACAATATATTTCTGGTTATGGCACATATTTGTTAATGACGTATTGATGCAATTGATTGATTGGACGATGTAACATTTGAAAAAGAATCCTGCACTGATTCAGAAATTACAACACTATGATGTAAAAGAAAAGGGTTAGGCTTTTTTTAACATATATTTCAAATGTTTAGCATGATCAGCTGTTGACAACTACACGTGAAAAACCTTTAGATATCCAATACATGGATAAAAGGGAGCGATATACTTATTTGTTTATGTTTTATAAAGGCCAGATTGATGCATTAATCAGATAAATAAGAATTATTAAGACTGTTTTCACAGTATTTCAAGAACTTATTTGAAAAATCAGACTTTCTTAACAGATGTCTATTATTAATTCAACCAGAAAGGGAAACATTTGTTGAATGTTGCATTTATAATCATTTTCTAAATCATTACTGAACTCACTTTGCTTGCTTTGTGTCTTACGTGGTTTTACAGTATGTGCCTCATTTCACTATTGAAGTCAATTTTGTTTGACTGGTGAGCCAGTCAGCATCTCATTAGTTAATTTGTTGTAATTATCAACTACATTTATTTTGCAACATTGCATCCTGACATGAAAATGTGTAAGGAGGTGGAGATACAAAGCTGACAAATCCTCAACAATGGAAGAGTCTATGCAACATGAAGAGGGCTCAGAGATGAAGCACATGCAAAGTGTGCGTCTGTGTGTAAGTGTGTTTAAACATGCAGCAGAACGTGTGTGTGTGTGTGTGTGTATATGCATGTGTGTGCAGACGTGTGTGTGGGTGTGCAGGCAGTGCAGCTGAGCCAGCCCTGAGGCACACTTTGTGGCCCTGTAATTGCTGTGTTGATGTATTTCTTTAATATCCAGTGGCATTATGGGAACAGGACAACGGGGAGGAGTGACGAGAGAAAAAGAAAGAAGGGAAGAGAGGAGGAGGAGAAGGAGGAGAAGGAGGGAGTCCCCCGTCTCATTAGGCATCAACTCCCCTGATATCTAATCAGCCTTGAACACAACACATGGGGCAAAGCACACAGCTAACACACATGTGTGCAAACAAGGGGGAACTCATCATACATTTTATTTTATATCAGCCATAGTTAAAATCAGCAATGTGTCTTATGATCATGTCTGGAAAGACTCAATCTAGGTTGATAAGACAATACTACTAGACAATAATATATATATACTTCTTAAGAAACCAACAGTCTTTTGTTAAAAAATGTATTCCGTTACAATTAATAATTAACTGTTAAAAGATATATAACTGGCATCCTTATCTCAGTATCAGAATATTAAGGTAATGTAACCTGATTACTTTTGGACTACCTCAGCATCAAAAGCAATGCAAATGAATAAAAAGGAAAATAAATATGAATAGGACGTTTCCCTATGTTTACATAAGTGTATTATGTAAGACAACAGAACAATGTAACATTAGAAAAGAGACAGAATATATTATGCAATTGTTTTAGCATACTACACTATACGTAATTATAGCAGTATTTTAACAGATTACAAGGAAGGTTTCCAGATTAAATGATACTGTAGGTTAAATTATATGACAGGCTCTCAGATTATTAAAATGTACAAATGCTTTTTGTTTTATTCATGAATAAATGAAAAGCATTCAGAGCATTTTTACTTAACAAACAAGTACTGCATTTTAACGTGTCAGCATGTGCTTTATAATGAATGGATGTATATTTTCAAATGTATTGTAACATCATAATACATTTTTTTAAAAGAGACTTCTAAAGTTAGTATTTTTTATTTAACTGTAAGGAAATACAGATACACTTTTTGTATCCAAATAAGGTCATCCTATAACATGTACGCTGTTACTCCAAAAGCATTGTGTTGCAGACCTAGCCATGTCTGTTTCTCAGCCTATAATTATTCCTGAAAATCAGCTGCTGTATTTTTTACATTAGTAAAAAGTAAGCATTGCAGCCTTGTGAGTTAAATAATAATAAGTGTAGTGTGTGTTTACTGCACAGCACAACGTGTCTTTGATGTGGAGGTGAGGAGAGCCCTGTTCCTCCACACAAACCCAGAGGGCAGTGATGATACACTTAAGCCTGCAGGGGATTGTGGGGGATAGGCTGGCTGCTGATAGGCTACTCCCCTGAGACAAAAGCCCTTCCCTTCCTCCCTCCCTCCCTTCTCCCAGGCTGCCTTTCACCTGGACAGGTTACCATGCCAACCAGCATCGGACAGTCTCTCCTGCCTCCTCCCTTTCCTCCCCCCTCTCTCTCTCCAGGCTCTACTCTTAGAAAAGGGCCATTTATAGTAGCCAGGAATAGAACATGGACCTGCCATTGATTTTTTTACAGGAGTATGATGATGATTACACAATCACGCCCTAAATGTCGCAATGCAGGGCTGAAAAAGAGATACCAAAATAAACTGCTACTGGTGGTGTGGAATGGAGTCAGGAGAGTAGTAATAACACATCATTACAGCAGAATGGCAACAGTACTTCAGTGTGCGGCTATTCATCTGTGATCAAAGAAAGAAAGCAGTAAGACCAGAGGTTCAATGAGATTTGAGGGGGTGGGGGGGAGATGATCTTATTTTCTTTAGGAATCATCTCGAGCAGCTTAATTGTTATTAACAACAAAAAGGAAAGGAATGAAACATTAAGCTCCATTTTCAGAGTCAAACAAAACCTTTCGAAAAATAAAATGATTGATGAGCATGATCGTGCATTCGAAAAATAGGGTTTGTAATGCACTATTAGCTGATGGGATGTCATTATTCAAGTCTGAATTGGTCCAAATGGACCAATCCGCGGACTTCCTCACACACACACACACTCAATCTTTTCTCAGCTGCAGCTCCACCGATTTCTCTTCCCTGAGATGGCGGGACGCGGTGAGGCTGTCAGTCGGTCTGTGAGCACACACACAAACTCCCAGCCAGGCTGCGGGTTTATGCGTTTGTGTGTGTGTTCGGGCTGGTTTCGGGCTGGGTTTCGTTGTGACTTGCTGTCTCGCAGACGGCCACTGGGCTCATAGGGAGGGGGAGGCAGGAGCTCCAACAAGCCGTTTAGGACAGAGAGTGAATACACATACAGAGACACAGAGAGCATCTCTGTATAGTATGTGTATTCACTCAGCATTATTATTATGCTGTATGAGAAACCAATGTGACTTTGGAAAATTGCACAATATGAATCTATTTTAGTAGACCTCAACAATTGAATTATGATCGGTAGAAATGGCCATGACATGGGACCTTTAAGATAAGATGATAAGATAAGATATACTTTATTGATCCCAAGTAATACACAGCAGCATGTAAAACATGCAATTCATTGTTACTTTGTAATTCTACTCCACTACAATTCAGAGGTTAACCTGGTATTTTTACTCCACTACATTTATTTTAGTTACGTTGCAGATTCTGATTAATGATGTGAAATATAAACAACCCTTAAATCAGACTTTAGTTACACCTGAGTCAAATTCAGGGAAAGGTGATTGTCAAGTGCCAACAATCATGAGAGATATTTGATAGTTGGTGCTTGAGAAGATTAAACATTTATGCAGATCTCTATAAAGTATATTCGTTACTCGTTATTCTCTAATAATAGTTAATTAAAAACTGTATAATGGCTATTTTGTACATCCCTTTCAAGATGTCAAGGTTTATTGTCATATCATATACACAACTACGGTGTATGCAATGAATGAAAAACTTGGGTCGCAGGTTCCTCAACAGCGCATTACAAGACATCTATCAATATGTGTGTACCTCCACCACTAAACTGTCAAATTCTGCACATTTCTTATACTATCAGTTAAAATAAGTGCTTTAACATAGTTAACATTGCAGGAAAGCAATATATTAGACGTTAAGTACTTTGTCAGGCTTAATATTTATCTGTAGATACCCCCAAAGCTTTGTTCTTATTTAAAAGAAGACCTTAACTTAAAGTATTATTTAATGTTTGAATAAAAGTTAATTCGTTTTTCTGTTTTGCACCTCCTCCTATTAATATCTTTGTACATCCGGCACTAAACTCTTTTATTGTAGAGATCACGAACAGTATCTCTTTGATTTTTTATATTCTATATTTCTATCATTGACCTTTTACTTTCCGTATTCAGTTTCGATGACAGTTTGTCCAGCAGTCTTCTAATCATCTCCATCTTCTCCCGCTTATCCGTGGTCGGGTCGCGGAGGTAGCAGTTCCAGCAGAGAGCCCCAAACTTTCTTTTCCCTGGCCACATCAACCAGCTCTGACTGGGGGATCCCAAGGCGCTCCCAGGCCAGCGAAGAGATATAATCCCTCCACCTGGTCCGAGGTCTACCCCTTGGTCTCTTCCCAGCTGGACGTGCCTGGAACACCTCCCTAGGAAGACGCCCAGGTGGCATCCTAACTAGGTGCCCGAACCACCTCAACTGACTCCTTTCGACGCAAAGGAGGAGCGGTTCAACTCCGAGTCCCTCCCGGATGACCGAACTTCTCACCTTATCCCTAAGGGAGACACCAGCCACCCTGCGGAGAAAACCCATCTCGGCCGCTTGTATCTGCAATCTCGTTCTTTCGGTCATGACCCATCCTTCATGACCATAGGTGAGGGTAGGAACGAAAATGGCCCGGTAGACAGAGAGCTTTGCCTTCTGGCTCAGCTCCCTTTTCGTCACAACGGTGCGGTAAAGCGACTGCAGTACCGCTCCCGCTGCTCCGATTCTCCGACCCATCTTACGCTCCATTGTTCCCTCACTCGAGAACAAGACCCCGAGATACTTGAACTCCTTCACTTGGGGTAAGGACTCATTCCCTACTTGGAATGGACAGTCCATCGGTTTCCTGCTGAGAACCATGGTCTCAGATTTGGAGGTGCTGATCCTCATCCCAGCCGCCTCACACTCGGTTGCGAACCGATCCAGTGAGTGCTGAAGGTCGCAGACCGATGAAGCCATCAGAACCACATCATCTGCAAAAAGCAGTGGTGCAATCCTTAGTCCACCGAACTGCAGACCCCCTCCCCCACGACTACGCCTCGAAATCTGATCCATGTATATTACAAACAGGATTGGGGACAAAGCGCAGCCTTGGCGGAGGCCAACCCTCACCTGAAATGGGTCCGACTTACTGCCGAGGACCCGGAGACAGCTCTCGCTTTGGGAGTACACAGATTGGATGGCCCTGAGTAGAGACCCCCTCACCCCATACTCCTGCAGCACCTCCCACAGTAACTCCCTGGGAACCCGGTCATACGCCTTTTCAAAGTCTACAAAACACATGTAGACTGGATAAGCGTACTCCCAGGCCCCCTCCAGGATCCTTACGAGAGTAAAAAGCTGATCCGTTGTTCCACGACCAGGACGGAATCCGCATTGTTCCTCCTCAATCTGAGGTTCGACAATCGGCCTGACCCTCCTTTCGAGTACCTTAGAGTAAACTTTCCCAGGGAGGCTGAGTCTCTAATCAGGGCTCTATAAATAAAGAACTACGGCAGATGTGTAATATTTAATGCAGCAGAACCGTGTATTGCAATGCCGTTATGTGATGACTTCCAAAGAGAAAAGCAAGCACACTCGGATTAAAGTATTATTATAAAAAAAATGTAAATGTTTTCGGATTTCATATCGCATAAACACCATATCCCAACGTGCATTGCGGCTAAAACATCCAATCACCTAGCTTCAACCATAGCTGAGGATCTTGGGTAATCAGTTCAGTGGGTGTATATCGAAATGTCCCGGAAATGTCTGTTTCCGGTGACTTTATTTTGAAATTCAGGTCCTGACGGATGGCAAAAAAGCCTGAGATTATAGAATTAAACAAATAAATAAAAACAAGGATAATTGTGTGTTATTGTTGAGTAAATAACAGTGTGTTATTTAAAAAAGAATAACAAATTAGAAGTAAAAAAGTCCGACATTATACGATTGAAAATAAAAACAATAATCGTGACTCAATATTGAGTAAGAAAATGTTTTCATTAACCACACAGCTTCCGGTCTTCCAAGACCCGACCGGACAAAAAGACGAGGTGCAGGCACGAAACACACTACCAATAGAAATACATTGCTTTTAAAATTGTTATGTGTGACACAAAAAAAAGGGAAAATCCTGTTGGTGAACACGAATCAATAGATTACATGTTGTGACTATAACACGAAATGCCGTGAGACTGGGTTGGGATGTTAGCATCACAAGGGCTCCCTGGACAAAAAGTATTGAGGTTTTGCCTTGGATCTCGGAATATTACAGAAAATAAGATATGTGGCAAACACACATTCATATTGCGCATACATTCAAATGCAAGAAGCAACAAGCTAACGTGAGGCTATAAACGTAATACATGACGGTCAGGGTTAGGTCACCAAGGCTAAACTAAAGGCAGCTAATGTTAAGCGTGATGTTTAATATTCTCATTTACTTAGCAACAGCTGTTTTTAAAACACATTGAAGCTTTGGACATTCACCAGTGGGGTATTATTAACTGACATATTTTTATCAAAACATAAACATCTCTTAGGCTTGTGTTAACAACAGACCTTAGTTCATGCGTTCAACGTAATTAAAAAAATTACTTCAAGACATTGGAACTAAAAGTGCTAAAAAAAAGACTAATTACCTGCACCTCTCTCCAAATAACTTTAATAAAATCCATAATAATATGATATAGATAATAGAAACAAAAGAGTGCTGAAAAATATTTAATACAAATCCCCTCGGGGCTTTTCTCTCCAGATGATAGCACTGGGCACTGACCCTGGTTTAAGGGGGCCACAAAGGCCAGACAAGAGAAGACGAGCAGAGATATGTGTAGCTCCCTGCCCTGGAGGCACATTGTAAGTGGGCTGGGGAAGAGACTGTGTGGATGAGGGGGGGGGGGGGGGGGGGGGTGACTGGTTCACTGGCTGTCTGCAATGTACTGAAATAATTCCCTTAGCTGCACAATTTGCTTGGAAAGGGAGCAATGCACGATGCAGAATGGGCAGTGTGTCTTTGCACAGGTGTGGGGGGGGGGGGGAGGGGGATGGAAGCAGATGAGTAAACTAGATGAAAGAAATGGAGATGAGAGGTATGGGGGCCTTATGGCAGTCTGAAGGACACAGGCTGCTCAGTGACCACAGGAACATTTACCTCTTCTCTTCAGTGAAGCCTCATTAAGCGCTCTGCCCTCATCACTGTCTGCCAACATTATGATGTCTAATAGGCTTGATTGGTCTTAATTGGCCCTGATAAACATTGAGTGGCTGTTGACTGAATCTGATAGCATCCGCTGTGGATTGGTAATGAATTGACTGAATTGCATCTTTTTTTAGAGGCAAGGATGTCTGAATGGAAATCTTAAATAAATAATTTGTATCCCCGTGAACTGTGCAGTTTGACTGTTTATAAAGCAAAATGTAATAAAAGCATTTTGTTAATGATTTGATTTTTGTTTTACAGGAAACAGCACATATGCTATACATTTTAATAAAACAAGCATCATTCAATTAAAGTAGTGATCATTACTTGCAAAGAGCGTAATATGGAACCATTCCTCTTATTCCGACATATAAACATTTTCAAACAGGTCAAATCTGACCCAAGGACAACAGGAAGGTTAAGCCTGCACCTGCACCCAGTGTTATAACACAAGAGAAGTTATTTCTCTATATAAAACATGTGCATCTGTACACACATGAACAAGAACAACTCCCGGTATAGAGACTGCCATTTCTACTGGCTGTTAGAGCGGTGGCAGTGTTCCTACAGAATGATGCATGGTGTATTATGACGAGAGATTCGCCCATGCACACACTGAATGAAAGTGCCAAGCGAGGACATCACAATAGCCGCAATTCATTTCCCAGGGAGTCCAGCACAATGGAGTAGCAGAAGGGGATCTATCTAAAGCGCTGCATTACCCGCATGGCCCATTACTCCTTTGTAATGGCTGCATGTACCTGTGCCCTTACATTACGCCTTTGTATTAGCATGAGCAGTGCTTTGTGTGCGCGTGTTTGCTCACCTGCGTCACATGCATGACCTTATAGCATCTTCCCAGTGCACATGTGTACACTCTTCACCACAGAATTTCAGATTGAATGTATTGATTTACTGCTGTTTGTTTACTGATACATCAAGCCACACTGGGACATCCAATAATACACAGCGAGGATCATACTATCCATCACGTGAGTGCTTCAGCGTGCGTCAGCTTGTGTGCCTCCCTAATTGGCTGCTAAGCCTCTTAAGTAGCTGCCACTACTCAAGTGGTGTATGCTGGCCTGGAAAAACAACATAAAAACAGCACAGAGTCCGACATCAAAGGCACACACACACAATCATACACACACTCTGAAAACCGTCAGACATGAAAAGACAGATATCAATAATCTGTGTTTCTGTATTTCTTTTCTAGGATCAAATGTAAATCAGGGATCTGGTTAAAATACATACTTTTACAATTTTGTGAATTAAAAATAATATTTAAGGCCCGAGCGAATGACATATCGGAATCCTTCAAATTATTATTATTATAACGTACATGAAATGTAAAAGAGTTTTTGAGGGCCTAAACGAGCTAAAAAGCTGGATATCTTTGGCACTCTTTCAGGATTGGTTAGGGGTCTAGTTCTTGAGTGTGGGCAAAAAGTCTCTATAACACCCCCTGGAAAGTTGCTAAAAGGCAGTGGTTTCACCTACAAGTCTGAAACTGGGTAGATATACACTGACAAAACTGAACGTCGACTTTGATTAGATGTATTGTGTCCAGAGATTTCACATAACTGCATCAGTTTAGTTGAAAACAATTAAATGTAATATTATTACTTACAACTAAACTAATACAGTTATATGACATATGTTGACATGACACATTTAATAAAAGTCAACGTTTCAGTTTTTTCAGAGTATGTAGCATGGTGAGATGCACTAAAAAGGTTCTTGGCTAAGGCACTAAAGTCTTTGCACTGTAAATCACACTTGAATGACTTGAGGGCCGACTGTATTGTGAGTTGCTGCCTCTGTGTTTCTGCACACGTCTGTTGTCAGGTCTGTAGTGTGAGGAGCATGCTAGGCTGCAGTCAGACAGGAGGGGTCATGAAGGAGTGGCTGTGACTGGCAGACATTGAGACGCTCAGCGGGGGGGGCGCTGCTCTGGCTTGATAAGAGCCACAGTGGCATAAGCCTCATCTAGCAGCGCCTGATCAAAATGAGCCCCCAGCCGGGAGGCCACACTCACACAGGCAAATCCTCCATCACATGCACACGCTCATACTCACATATACATTATGTGTGTCACTGCAGCAGTATGTAGACTGTCAAACCTATGCTTTTAGGATCTCTCTCTTTGGGATGCTATGGACATTTAAATCATGTATTAGATGCTCATGGTTTATTAATTGCTCTTTCAAACTGTGTTCTTCTTGGAAAATAGACAAAGACATTTGGAAGAAAGCAAACATGAAAATGAACAAGCAACTCTGCAAAGAAAGTTGATTTATACATCATGTACTGTATATCCCAATAAAATTACAGTCATTTTTTTGCTTGTTTTTATCTGTAGGTGGTTCAAATGTATGTAATAAATGTATGTGTGAGCTAAAATCATTTAGAAATATCAGTGGTTATCAAAACATGGCAAATATACATTTATTAAGAACAAATGGAAGTACATAGACCTACATATTGTAAGCTGAGTAACACAATAAAAAAGAGAAGTCATCAGATATACTGTATGGGGGGGAACAGACATGGATAACCCATTCTTCCTTCCACCCCCTTCTCCTCCACCCCTCCACCCTCTTTTCCACATGGCAGCTACTGTCTGCATGCAGAATTCAGGGCTTAATGGAGGGGAGCTAAGTCCTTGGCCACACAGCGGATAAATGCTGTACTTTCTCTAAGAGATGCAGTGGCTGTGTTTGTTGCTTTTGTGGGATTCATTCAGGCAGAAAGCACAGAGCAAACACCGTGACGGAATCTAGCTGGTGGCCTGCCTGTCACAGCTGCCTCAGCTCCCCTCCCCTGACCTCTCTGCTCGAGTGTAACTATTCACTTTAACGGGACCAGCAGCACTGTACATGATCAGCCAGAGCCTCCAAAAGGACAGTGATGAAAGCAGGCATGACTAATAAACATTTTTGGAAAGCCGACTATAAGAATACACTACACACGTAACCAGGGTTTGGAGGTTACTTTAAAAATACATTCTCTTTCCATTACTAATTACCTGTTAAAAAAACATAACCTAATTTAAGTATCACAAGATAAACAGTTTTTGTTTTTGTCTAAATTATAAAGTGTCTGCCTTCTGCTTAAAAAAAAGAATGAAAGTAACAAAAATGGCATAGTTTATGAAGCATTTATCATTTAATGCTTCTTCAAATTAGAAGATTAGTTAATCCTTGAATAATGACACTATATTAACAGTTTGAAGGCACTGCTTGCACTGAACTGTATTTGTTCCTATTCCTCCTTTAAACACAAACTGATGGCAACATTTCAACCAGGTGAAACATTATTTGCACTAGAGATGATGAACTGGAACATTAGATATGGTCTCACTTGAGACTCGTTTCACTTGAAACTTGTGAGGTATTGTAATGTATGCGTATTTACCACGTAAGTTATTGTACACTTTTTTTAAATGTATTGTAACATTGTAATCCTGATAGTAATCTAATTTGAAATTGTACCAGTTATCTGATTATGTGTTTTTTGGTGTTCTGATTATGTAACCCGTTACTCTTCGAGCCTGTACATAACCCCAAATAAAAAGCGTAATGCAGACGTCACTTTAGAAGCAAGTTTTAAATTGGCATTCTAGGTTTTAAGATGTGTTTTCCCATGAGACTTACTTTTGACATTGAGATACATGGACTTGCTGACATCAGCTCCAACGTCGTTGCTGACTCTACACAGGTAGAAGCCGCTGTCTTCTTCCAGAACATGCTTGATGAACAGAGAGCCGTTGACCAGCACTTCAATGCGAAAGCCTGAGTTCAGGGCAATAGATCTGAACTGAGGGACCCCGGCGCCTGTGAAGAGCGGACAGAGGGATCAGGATTAGAACAAAAACAGGAAAACATGCAAGGCCGACACAAGTTGTTATTCTTCTTCCTTATCACAATCACTTAAATTTAAACCCTTCTACAATATGTTTGCACTCGAAGGGGGATGCATCAGTGTCTTTGACCTTTCAGATATGCCAACACACATAAAATAGATAAAATAAGCATTGGGGAAAATACTTTGTGAGGGTTTATTGAAGAACAGCAATGATATCATGCATCTGCTGAAGAAGTTCCAATGTTATCCATCAAATCCTCCGTCAATGCTACTCAAATAACCATAAAAGACAAATATTTTAATTGAAATACGTCTTGCTGACAAACTTGTAATCTTTATATGTACGGTATATTTGATTACAATGTATTCATTAGTGGAGATTCTTTTTGGTTGGTTGAGGGGGGGTAACTGATGTCAGGCTGTATTTAGACACAGTGGTGCTATGAGCTAAATGCTTATGTAAGCATACTAAAATGCATACATGCTGATGGTAGCTAAGCAGGTATCATCTTGGATGCTATATTTTTTTTTAGCATTTTAGCATGCCAAAAAGATGTATTAGCAGTTAGCACAAAAAAAGACTGATAGGATGGTTATATGTTTATTCGTTTTTCATAATTAACTAAAGCATGGAACAACTTGAAATTTTGACATAGTGATTGTGCCAGATAAAACAACTGGATAAAAATATATCCTGTGGATAACATTAATATTTGTTTCAATCAAAAATGTGAACATCATGATCGCACTAGAGGAAAAGTCAGGGTCACCAAAGTCATCAAAGTTCAGATACAGATTAAAGTTGCACACATAATCAGTAAGCAATGTCATAATTGACCAAATTTGAAGCAATGGATATTCATTCTTTTAAAACACTTCCTTTTTGTTGAAAGAAAACCCTGTTATTGTGTTCAGTCAGGATGGGATCATGTAAATCTAGGGGGTATATAATCTTCCTACTTCTAGAGGAATTAAAGATTCTTCCCATAACTGCTGAGTTTGTTTTTCTTATTTCACAGTGCTTGTTTGGACTAGGTTTTATTATGCATTCAACCTCAAGGCTGTGGGCATTATATTTGTCATGTTAGCATTAAAAAAAAATCTTAACATACAATTCAGCTTGGTTTTCAAAAGGTAAATCCAGGTAAACTTAAAAAAACGGTTAAACACGTTCACCAAACCCTGAGTGAAAAGTTGTGTGTTACTGCAGTATTTAATGTGTGTGTGTATGCTATGGGTTTACCTTTCGAGTATTCCCATTGGATGGTAGGAACAGGATATCCTTCAGCAGAGCAGTTTAGGATCACTGCTTTTCCATAGATGCCATCCTGGTCCTTAGGTTGCACCACAAATTTGGGAGGAACTGCAAGACAAGAAGCCATTATATTACTCCCATTCATCTGGACACCAAATATCTGTGTCTATGTCTACTGATCAAAAACAGCTGAATTTGAAAGCAATTTCTTAGGGTCTTTCCATTTCTTCGTATCACAACTTTCTGTTGACTGCCCCCTCCTTACCTCGGACAATGAGCTGGCTCTGGTGCTCTACGGCGGCGGCCTGGTTGCGTGCAATGCAGGTGTAGTTCCCATTGTGCATCAGTGTAAGGTTGGAGACTCGCAGGGAGCTGGTGAAGTCTATGTTGTCTATGGTGACACCCAGGCTGGCCGGGATTGGCCGACCATCCTTCTGCCAGGTGATGAAGACGGGCTGGTCGCCGGACATGACCACGCAAGGGATGAAGACTCGCTGGCCGATAGAAAACCGAGGGAACTCAAATGGGTGGATGGTAGGTGGAACTGGGGAGGAGACATTCAAAGTTATTTTCACCTCAGACCTGTGGGTAATACATGCCTTTGATTAAGGTCAAACAAAAGCAAATGCTTTTTGGGGTAGCAGCTTGAGAATCAAAGGTCGCCTGTTCAAGACCCAGAATAGACTAACTACAGAGTGTGGACTGGCACTTGGAAAGGTATCAGTTCGCCTCGTGGGCACTGCAGCGGTGTACTTAAGCAAGGCACTGGCCCCCCATACAGCTAACTGGGAGCTGTATAGTAGCCAAACACTGCTCCTAATACTAGGATTTTAAATGCAAAGACTAAAGGAGTGTGTGCGGTGCTGTGTAACTGTGTGACGATTAAAAGAGGAATTTATTCAAATCCTCCATTTCCATTTGTATACATGCATTATTCCCTCCTTATCACCTCTCTCCCATCAAACGTAATTACCTATTGCCACGTATAGCGGCTGAATTCTCACTCAAACAACATTCATATTACACTCTCTCACTTTCTTTTGCTCTCTGGGGACACTGTAGCGATCATGAGAACCAGATGCTTTGGAAAATTTAAATGATTTAAAATAAAATTGGAATAAGCTGCACTTCAGCGCTTATTTAATTCACAACAAAATAGGCATAATAGGCTCGTGGGGATTCCCTCTCGGCAGCAATGGAATGCTAAGCAGCCGAGAGGCAAATTAGCCGAGGCGGAATGGCGGCATGGCTTTGCCTACGCTGTGTGATTTCTCCCTCGCACACTTGTTAGCACTTGTTAGCACTGCCGGTGAGAAAAACGGAAGGGGGGTTGCCCATCCGACATTTCAAATTATGCAGCGTCATTGAAGAAAGAAAGCCATCTGAGGTTATCATCATACGGCTCAGCTCAGCGCCACTGCATATTCAGATGAGCCCCAGATAAGCTGCTGGGAGGATGGAGACGCTGCTTTGCTGTCAGAGATGTCTCTGCCTATCTGTGTTTTCTGTGACAGGGAAAGATAGACGCTAAGGTGATGCTTTAATGTATCTTTAAATGTGATACATTTAAGCATGCACGCCCGCTGGTCAGTGTGGAGACTGATGAAGTGTTCGCATCCACCAACCAACAGATCAATGATGAAGTACCCAGGAATGAACTCTAGGAATCCCTTGGTATGATACAGTGTGTGTGTACATCTCAAATAAATGGATGTTTACTTGACAGACAGCTCATATTCATGATGGAGTACCAATGATTACAAAAAACTACATTTAGTTACCTTAATCTTATGCTTGCATCCTATATATACACTGACAAAACTGAAACGTTTTAATTAAATGTATTATGTCAAAAATAATTCACATATTTGATTAAAGTCAGTGTTTCAGTTTTTTCAGTGCTGGCTTACGATCCCATGTTGAGTCATGAACTATGAGTGGAGACAGGTCGGATGGAGGTTCATACCTTTCACAGTAACATAGACGCTCTGGTGTGTGGAGAGCTGCGGCTGCACCAGCACGTTGCAGGTGTATTCTCCTTCATCCACATCCTTCTGCACATCAAACAGCTTCAGGGTGCCGTTATTCTCAAAGGCCCGCTGCCGGTGGTTGTAGGGCAGCAGATTGGAGTCCTTGTACCATTTGATGGAGTAGTACGGGTAGCCAATGACACGGCAGTGGATGTACATGTCCCGCCCAGCGATGGCAGTGAGGTTTTTCATTGATCTGATGCTGGCAGGCCCTTGAAGGACACATTGGAGAGACAACTCTCTTAAAACGATTTTTAGGCGGGGGGGGTGGTATAAAAGATAGCTGTGCTGTATTGTGTATGCTTTTAAGACACCACAAAAAAAAAATTCTTAATCATGCCTTGCTTCATTCTGATTGACCAATTATTGCAGGAATGTACTTGCAATAACACAAAGGAACGTAAATCGTACATTAATCATAACCACCGTACCCTTTCTGCTCTGTTTTTCTCCATGTTCTTTTTTATGCAGAACCAGGGACTCGTGTACCCTTCTATTCTATCCTGTAGTGATTATTACCTTGCGCTCCAACCTCTTTGGTTCTGGCTGTAATTGCCTATGACAAGCATTAGAGTGGAATGTTCCCTTTCTCCACTCATGAAGCTATTATCAAAACCATTACTCATGTTGCCAGCTTTCGCACACACTTCTGAAAAACCAACAGAATACCCAATAGGCTTCCATAGCTCAGTGTCTATCAGGAAGATGGACGATTAGGCTTCTCTTTAAAGCACTATAGAAGACAGTTTAACTAGGCTCCGTAGTGTACTTTTTATGCACAAGCATATCCTGGGTTGCTACTCTCTTTAGCACGATTAAGGAGCCAACGATGTGAGAAGCAGTCATTACACTTTCTCTGCAATGGCACCTGTGCAGATTTATCTTCATTGCTTCACTGCATTCGGCATCCGTAGACCCTCGCTTAAGGCCTACAGGATCACCTTATTAGCCTTACAACATGCAAGAATGAACACAATCAAATTAAACCTATAAATGTACATAATGTAGCCTTGCCCCTCTGCAACAGAGAAATACAAGTAGTCTTGCAACCAGCACAGAACGCTGCCCAGTATTTCCACTACATGACAAAACAGCCAAACAGCTAGGCTAACAGTAAATCACCCTAAAGTCCTCCCAATATGAAGCTTTCAGCAGTAGTCGGGCTTTGTAAACATTAATGCTCATGCCATTGACTGATGGTTAATTGTATTCCTAGCCATGATGCTACAATAACAGGTTTCTAAAGGAATAACCTACTCAGACGTTCTTTTAACCTCGACAATTCCAGGCACTCTAAAGGTAGCCGATCAAAAAGGTACAACAACAGAATGAATCAGGACATGTTGATGTGTATGTGATGGTGTGTTGGAAGAGTTGATCTGACAAGCACCTCTTACGTTTATTCGCGCCTGGTAGGAAACGGTCCCGGCCGAGTTGTTGCAGATGCAGCGATACACCCCTCCGTCTGGCACCTGGGTCTGGCTGATGTTCAGGTGGCTGACCGCATGGCCCTCGGTGTTGCTGTAGTGGGAGATGCGGTGGCGGCTGTCCCGTATCACAGGTTCGTCATCCAGAGTCCACGAGACCCGGGGCTCCGGCGTGCCCTTCACCGTGCACGACAGTGACACAAACTCATTGATGTTGTAGACCTTCTCGCTGAATGAAGCCAGGATCTTGGGGGTACCATCTGGGAGGGGGAGGAAGATACAAAATGTTTATGTCATTACTCTTCAATAATTATTGTCATTGATGATCTATTCAGAATCCAGACTGATTTGCTTTTCAATTGCAATAGATTCATGTCTTCTGTATTAAAAGCAGTATCAGTGTAAAGTAGATTAATACAGCTCCTTTCTCTAGCTCCACAACATCATTGATTATCAATATTCTCCTTACATTGGGGTGTTCATGGGAGGCAGAAATTGTAGCAGCCTAGCTTGTGCAACAGTTTGTGAGCCCCTATCAGAAAATGTACTGCATCACCAAATAGCACATACATAGGTTTGATTGGAACATGAACACACTGACAGTTTGTATTTACTTTTGCAAACACAATACTGGTACTCACAACAGAAAGAGATTATACACACAAAGTACTGTATAATATCTCCTGCAACCAACACCTCTCCAGTAAGATCACTGTGAATTCTCACCTTCCAGGATGACTTGAACAAAGTCCTGGGCGGACATCTTGGCGTGTCTGGCGAAACACTGATAGGCTCCTCCATCGCTCTTGGCCATACCAGCCATGACCAGATTCTCCCTGTTTTGGCCCGTCATGCGAACGCTGTTGCTGGGGTAGATGAGCTCTCCGTTGCGGTACCAGGATAAATGGTACTCCTCTGAGCCAGTTACGCTGCAGGACAGTGACACCTGGCTACCAACGCTGCCCTTCACCTTTCGCGGGCTCACCACAACCTTCAGCTTTTCTGTAGATCAGAGAGAACCGTTGATGTTTTTAACAGATTATTTGAATATTTGGACCTATGTGTGTGTCTGTAGTTTTATCAAGGCATCATGATTGTTTTGCCAGTGAAGGTTTAAAAGGCTACTGCTGTGTCTCAATGTGGACACTTCCCTTAGAACACTAAATGTCGTACACTGTGAACATTTGCAACCCAGTCTCATGGCATTTCGTGTTATAGTCACAAAATTGAATCTATTGATTCGTGTTCACCAACACGATTATCCCCTTTTTTTCGTGTCACACAGAACGATTTTAAAAGCAATGTATTTCTACTGGTAATGTGTTTCGTGCCTGCAGCACGTCTTTTTCTCCGGTCGGGTCGTGGAAGACCGGAAGCTGTGTGGTTCATAAAAACATGTTCTTATTCAATATCAAGCCACAATTATTGCTTTTATTTTAAATCGTATAATTTTGGACTTTTGTTTCCGTCTGTGAGGAAAATAAATGGGGAGCCTCAGAACACTGAAATCTGTATTTTTAAATCTTTTTTTCCTTCTAATTTGTTATTCTTTTCAAAATAACACACTGTTATTTACTCACCAATAACACACAATTAATCTTGCTTTTATTTATTGGTTTGATTCCATAATCTCGGGCTTTTTTGGCGTCCTTCAGGAACTGAATTTCCAAATAAAAATAACCGGAAACAGACGTAAGCCTCTAGGAGTTTAGGATGGTCGAAGACACTACACTACCCATAATCCCCAGCTATCGTTTAGGACTACAGTCCCCATGATTAATCTTCAAGCTCTGGGATTGGATGTTGGAGTGGCAGTGCGCCAAGGTTACGCCGAGCGTCAAACAACCGTTTGAAATTGAACGAAACCACGCCAGACTATCCAAAACTGGAATCGAACGCGCCCCCCCAGAACTACACATGCTGGCTATTGTGTTTCGCAAAATGTTCTATGGGACGTCTCTACTGAACGTTTTCGTTTTTCCCACAATTAGAAGTTGCCAGTATTAAACACATTGGTGTGTACAAATTTAAAACATATAATTAATAAATGGGTGAAACTCGCCTGTGTCCATAATGCGCAGCATTAATATATACCCACATGACAGCTCATTGTTACTTTTTAATTCTACTCCACTACAATTCAGAGGTTAACCTGGGATTTTTACTCCACTACACTTATTTGAGTTACTTTGCAGATTCTGATTAATGATGTGAAATATAAACAACCCTTAAATCAGACTTTAGTTACACCTGAGTAAAATTCAGGTAAGGTGATTGTCAAGTGCCAACAATCAGGAGAGATATTTGATAGTTGGTGCTTTAGAAGACTAAACATGTATCTGCAATTGACATGAATGGAAACGAGTAATAAAGTATATTCATTACTCGTTATTCTCTACTAATAGTTAATTAAAGACTGTATATTATCGCTATTTTGCACATCCCTTTCAAGATTTCAAGATTTTCAAAGGTTTATTGACATATCATAATACACAACTACGGTGTATGCAATGAATGAAAATCTTGGGTCACAGGTTCCTCAACAGCGCATTAAAAGACATCCACCAATATGTGTGTACCTCCACCATTAAACTGTCGTATTCTGCACATTTCTTATACTATCTACATACATAAGAGTATAATTATGTATAATATCAGTTAAAATAAGTGCTTCAACATAGTTAACATTGCAGGAAAGCAATATATTAGACGTTAAGTACTTTGTCAGGCTTAATATTTATCTTTAGATAGATACCCCCAAAGTGTTTTTCTTATTTAAAAGAAGACCTTAATCTAAAGTATTATTTAATGTTTAAATAAAGGTTAATTCGTTCTTCTGTTTTGCACCTCCTCCTATTAATATATTTGTACATCTTGCACTAAACTGTTTTATTGAGATCACTTACAGTATCTTCTTGATTTTTTATATTCTATACTTCTATCACAGACCTTCTACTTTCCCCCTATGAAAGTATGTACTCTTAATATTTTGTTAATCAAATATAACACATAAAAACAATAATTATATAACATGCTTTAACGCACAAGGTACACACAGCCATAATAAGTTTGTATTATTAGTGTAGGACACTTGTGTATGTACAACATCTGAAGATGTGTGGTTTTATTCATGCTTTCACATAATTTTACAGCATATTGCTATACTATTTCAGACTCAGTATTTACATTCTTATATTCAAAGAAAATCAGTAATATCTTTAAAAACTACAATTCCTTTTATATCAGCTGTGCACAGTTATGGTGTAAAATATAATCTATTAATTAGATCAAATGTAAAAGTCAGCCGAATTAGTGTTGATACTGCAGGGAGACGTATTGTGTGAAGAGAAATTGAAGATGTTGTTTAATTTTTGATATATTTATGATCCACATCAAGTATTCAGTTTCGGCGGCATTTCTTCCAGTTTCTCCAAAGGTCTTCTCATCAGGGCTCTATAAATAAAGAACTACGGCAGATCTGTAATATGTAATGCAGCCGAACCGTGTATTACAATGCCATTATGTGATGACTGTCAAAGAGAAAAGCAAGAACACTCGGAATTAAGTATTATTTTATTATTTTAAAATGTTTTTCCGATTTCATATCATATAAACACCAAATCCCAGCATGCATTGCGGCTAAAACATCCAATCAGCGAGCTTAAAACATAGCGTAGGGTAATCGCTCGAAATGCCTCGGTCTGTTTCCGGTTATTTTTATTTTGAAATTCAGTTCCTGACGGACGCCAAAAAAGCCTGAGATTATGGAATAAAACCAATAAATAAAAGCAAGGATAATTGTGTGTTATTGGTGAGTAAATAACAGTGTGTTATTTTGAAAAAAATAACAAATTAGAAGGAAAAAAAGATTCAAAAAATACAGATTTCAGTATTCTGAGGCTCTGAGCCCCATTTATTTTCCTCATAGACGGCAACAAAAGTCCGGAATTATACGATTTAAAATAAAAGCAATAATTGTGGCTTGATATTGAGTAAGAACATGTTTTTATGAACCACACAGCTTCCGGTCTTCCACGACCCGACCGGAGAAAAAAAGACGTGCTGCAGGCACGAAACACATTACCAGTAGAAATACATTGCTTTTAAAATTGTTCTGTGTGACATGAAAAAAAGGGGATAATCGTGTTGGTGAACACAAATCAATAGATTCAATTTCGTGACTATAACACAAAATGCCATGAGACTGGGTTGACACTTGCCCACACTGCCGCTGTGCCCTCAGAGGAAGGGACGATAGCCACTGTTAGCTAGCTAGCTAGCAAAGTAGTAGTTTGAAAAACAGTGATTTATTTTCAGCAACAGTGTTGTGGTTTATTAGATATTGAAAAAAAACATTTGTATAACCTTTATTTGTACAGACTAAACGCAGCGGGTTGCTCTAAGATAGCAATCGTGTGAGAAGTGTCCAGCGTTCCCTAATCAACGTATTGACTGTTATGAGTGCACCATTTGGGTACTTACAGTTCAATGAATTTTGCCATACTTGGCATTGGGATGCAATTAGGAACTCAAAAACAGCCCATGTAATTAAAGAAATACGCTATTTGAGACACAACATGTGTTGAAAATCAACCCAATCAATGAATTACCACCAGCCCATGGGGCACTGACCTATAACCAGCAGCATGCCAGCCACCTCAGCGTTTCCATATCCATTCCACACTTCACACACATAAGTCCCTGTGTCGCCGGGCTGGGCTCTCTCTATCAGCAGGCCTGTCACACTCTGTCTGAAGCGAGGGTCTGGCTCCAGCGGCCGGTTGTCCTTTAGCCAGCGGTATTTGGGTGCGGGGTGACCGGAGGCCTTGCAGGGCAACTCCACTCGATGAGAGCCCATGACCTCACGACGCTCGAAGCTGTCCAGGATGTGGGGCGCTGAGTTGGTGGGGTCTGCATGAGCGAATTAGGGTACAGTAAGAGATTTTTGTTATTTTTGTCTCAACACTCAAAACAAATAAACCACATTCTGATACATATCGAATAACAGGGAGATTCATGTTTTATCTGGATTAACTCCATCATGCAACTTAATATATTTTCTGTTGAGACCCAATGTGCCCTTCGGACTGTTTTAAACCTAGTCCAAGAGGACCTCATGTTTTCACTGGTTTAGTAGAACCCCTCGTAACAAGTCAACTCTTAAAGTGTAAAGTATTTCCCTTTGTATGGGTTTGAGGTAAGGCAAAAGATGTTCTGTCCTGGAGCCATCCTTACAAACTCTGATGGCCTTTATCACATGTCATCTCCTCTTTAATTCATGTATGTTTGCTGTCACTCTCCATTCAATCACATATTCCAGATTTTCTTTACATTCAAAGATGTATTTTTCCAATTGGTCTGCTGTCACTCTGTCCTTCCAACCAGAATCAACATTTAAATCAAAATCTAAATAAAATCGGATCATCTAATACTGAACACATTATTGGCTTTTTACAGTAAAACAGATTAGATCCAAAAAGAACAATTTGAAAGAGCTACAGAATGTGATGCTAATGCACAATTTTAACAATGCATATAATTGTGTTTGAGTTACCTGAGACAATGAGGCGGGCACTATTGCTCTGTCGAGTCTCTCCTGTGTACCGATGGCGTGTCATACACCTGTAGTTGTACAGCCCGTCTTCCATTTGCACATCCAGGATATACAGGGCTCCCGTGGATGTGATGAGAAACCGTGACACTGGAAAATAAAACATCATTCAACATTACTGATGAACAATGCAATTTAAAACAGCTACCCATGAACATGGCTACTACCTATGGGCCAACCAGAGTCCAGATATTTCACCTTTATTTGACCTCCAAGCTATGTATGGTCAATCAGAATAGTGTTGAACAGTGTTGAGCTTCTAGAGTCTGTACAACACAGTCCATCTGAGAGCGAACACAGCCTGCAGACTGAACGCTCGACTGCAGGATCTGTCACCTGTCCTCATGTAATGACTCCCCACTCAGCTTGCTGTACATTGTATTCTTAAGTAAGAGCAGTAAGTGCTTCAAGGATGTTGTTTATGGTTCTGTTTTTACAAATGGCACTTTCTAAACAAATAGTTACAGTAAATAGATTACAGAAAACAGTAAATAAATTGGTTCTTAATGTAGAAAATACAAAGTGTATGGCATCTGATTCCAAAAGCTGCACAAATGTTACACTGGACGATAAAAATAATTAGATATTCACGTAACAGATGCAAGGCTATTAGTGACTGTTGATAAGAAAATGTCTTAGATCAAATGGTGGTAAAAATGGGCTGCTATAAAACACTATACATCATGTCTGCAAAGGTTTTTTTCATCAATAAAAGCATTGAATCATACAGTTGTATCAGGAATAATGATTTGGCTTGGTTAAGCGTAAACAAACAATACATATTATTCTCTAGTATGCCCCATTACAAATATCACTATACCTCAAAGAACTGCTGTGCAGACAGACATCAATATTCTATTCATGGAATTCATTACCAAGTGTGTTTGATTCCTAAATATGGTAATTGATAATAAAAGGAATAGAGTAGAAAATTCAAAAAAATATTGTTATATCTTGTGATATAAAGGAAAAGAGCTATCTATGATGTAGTAGATACTTTGCTATGTTATTTATTCATTTTTAAATGTCACATTGTGAGCAGGAGTGTTAAGGATGTGTAATATTAAAAATACAAATGATGAGAGAGATTGCGGATCTATATATACACATTAGCAGTACTGACACAGGAACAAGATAGTGGATCATATATCGTTTTTTAACAATGAATGTTGGGACCTCACAACAAATCAATACAATCCTGAAAATGTCTGAAAAACTGCAAGTGAGACATGAAACAAACAAAAAAGAATAAGTTGCCTCCAGATTTCATCACAGGAGACAATCAACATCTTATAACCAATAACATTCTACAGTCCTCCTGTGTGTATTCAGTCTCATGCACTCGAATACCTTAAATACAGATACAGAAAATCCAGTTTTGAAGTCTCTTAGCAAATATTTGCAAGTCAAGTGAGTAACGCAGCTCTGTGGTTGTAGTCACCAAACATCTGCTGCAGCCCATTTGGCGCGGCGCAGCTCTGAGGCTCTGTGACAAGGCTGTGTGTTGTGCAGCAGTGTAACACAGCTCGTTATCATGTAGCTCATCGCTCTGCTCTCTCTCCCTCGCGCTCTCTGAGGGATCACAGAGCGCTTTGATAAGCCATGGCTGCGCAGGTCGGTTGTGCTCATATAATGCTAATGTTATGCTAATGTGTGTGAACGCATAGAAGTGGAGGGAGGCAGTCCGTTTTTATGAGGAGTGATGTGTGTGCTGTAGCCGGTGGCTGCCGGGGTATTTCCTGTCAGCGATGATGGAGAAGCCAATCTGGGAAGGGGATCAAGTGGGGCCGCCATATGCTCGGGGATTAAGGCAATATTGGTAGAGATATCATAATGCAGACTTTATGGGGTGTTGAATTACTCTCATTTTGTCTTGTCATGACAGTTTAACGCAGATGAAGGCTGCTGGTACCAGCCTGTGCACAGGTTGCTGGTACCAGCCTGGGAACAGTGCATGCTAGACAAATGGAAGGAGGTGCAATTTATGATCATTGTATTACATGCAACAATCAATCATCCATTACTGCAAACATCATCAACATTTCTTTTGGTTTCTCAAGAAAATCTCTGGAAAACTGATTGGCCACTTCGAGATTCTTACATTCGCAGACAATGGATGGAGTGGCGACTTCCAACATGTTTACAGACGACAGTAATGGTGCAGTGAGAAAGGGGAAATAAGAGGACAGAGAGGAGTGGGAGGAGAAACTGAGAAGTAGAGGAAAAACACAGGGAAGAACAAGAGGTAGTACACACTCTTATTTTGACTAGTGCAATATCCAAATTGCAGTAAAGGTAATATGTAAAAATATAATTTTGACTTAAGTATTGTGGGGCTGCAGAGATGTTCTGGCTGCTTACAATATGACTTTTTGTATTTAAGTGTACATTTCAGACCATGCCTTCACTTCATCTACTGTCAGTTGTATCCTCTTCCCTTCGTCGGCCCGCCCAGCTGCTTTGGCATCGATGAAGTCACAAACACAAGACCCTTTCATTGGATCCCTACTCAATAGCTTCAATTATTTCCCATATACGCCACACTAAACCTCCAAGAAGACTCTTTGTTCATTCAAATTTTACTTTACTCTTCCCTCAAACATAACTTGTTTGTGAGACTTAATTAGAACAGTAAGTAAAGACTGAATCATATCCATACAATGACATCGTTAATATTTGCAGTTTGCTTCTGGTGTAGGGGTAATGTTACTGGAATCACTGGCTAATGCGGCTAGGACTAAAAGGAAATAATTCCCGATCAGGTTTTATTAGTATAATGTGTAGGAGAGAGAGAGACAGAGAGAGGGAGAATAAAGGATCAAGAGAGAATAGCGCCTCTGGGATACATCCACTCTCTGTCATCTAAAATGACTTACAAATTAGCTTACAGCTATGCGCTCCCAGTGAAGAAAAAAAGACTTTCATATGCAAAGTCAGATCAGAGCTAAGCAGAGCAATCAAAAGAAAATCTGTTAGTATAACAGATCTGAAGCCAGTCCCTCTGTCTTTGCTCCTAACACTCTATGCTGTCAGTACTGCATATGAGATGTGGTGAAGATATTGTAAGAAGCTACTGACTAAAAACTGACTTGAGTAAATCTGTTTACATATTAGCAGATCTGCATGCAGTGCAATCCTCTAAGTGTTTCATTGTTTACAGTACAGTATATCTATAAACTCCTTGTGTCACCTGAGCTCAGACTGCTATTTTCTCTTTGTCTCAGTCATGGTATTATTTAGATGTCAGTGCTGCATTTGTCATAGTTGATGACAGCATATTTATAGACTGACTGGAAACTCAGAGGGGCCTTCTGCCACAGTAGTATATCAGTTGGAATCCTAATAAAAGGATAGGAAATTCTTTCTTTCTATGGGTGATTACACATTTGAGCGGTAAACTATGACATGAGGAGTTCCTCAAGGCTACATCCTGGGGCCCTTTTATCTTTAACATCTACACGCTTCCGCTGGCTCAGATTATGGAAAACAACAACACTAGGGGACTATGTTTCAATAAAAGCACTGAGTAAGTCAAATGAATGACTTCCACATACTAGTGTTGGTTTATAAAGCAATGAATGTTTTAGGGCTAAAATACTTTTCTGATCTTCTACTCCATTATGAACCAACCAGAACGTTCAGGAAGTCTGGAACAGGTCTGCTTTCTGTCTCAACAGTCAAAACTAAACATGGAGAAGCATTAGTGACTGATTTGACATGTATTTAAATGTCATCTTAATGCATTTAATATTTGTTGTAAAGCACTTTGAATTGCCTTTTTTATAAATAAAGTTGCCTTGCCTTTGAACTTTCAATGCTCTGACCTATCAACACCAACAGTCTGGACGCCCCTTGCAGGAAACCCGTGGAGTCAGCTAAACAATGCAGATAAATTGCTTCCTCATCACTCTGCTGGCAGTGCACTCCCTCCCCCTGTGTAACTGTCTTAGAGTGTATTAGTGAGGGGAGTGTGGTCCGTGGAGACAGTACAGTGTCCCCGTAACCTTGGCTACTCAAAGTCATACAGCATGAAAAATAATAGGGTTGCTGCTCATACAGTCGCAGCATCAATCTCTAACTACGATTCACTAAAACAATTATCTTGAGGTGGTAAATTAATAGAAAAACATAGGGTGCGGTAATACTTCAAACATGTTCTTTTTGAAAATGTCTCTTGACAAGATATTTTAAGATGAACCCACCAATTAGCAGTGTAAGATGTAATTTGTGCTTGGAATTTATTTATAAATTAAAAAAAAATTTAAAAAATTGGGAGGATGTTGGTGTTGCATACTCAATAATCTGCATCAAAAGTAATGCAATTCTCTAATTTATTTACGTTTGCATCTGTAACATTCAAAGCAACAATATTTAACAATATGTGTCTCTTATTATGATAGACACACAACATGGAACTCCCTGATGATGAGTGTTTGGAAATTGTATTGATGTAACAGTTACACATTCATCAAATAGATTCTTGATTCACTGTCAAATTGAATTCACATTTAGTCAAATGGAAACTGCCGCCATAACACTGCCATATGCGGCGCCACATTGTTTCCCACTATGAAAATGTCACACAGTGACTGGCGCCAGAATGCAGAGTGGTGTGTGAGTAATAATGAGTGTATGATGAGCCCAGGAGGGCCTGTGTTGTAATTAGGCCCGCTCACAGTTATTGGCACACTGACTCCAGTTTGATCAGGCTGGGATAAGCATGTCTATGGAGCGGGGGATCCCACCAATTTAGAGACCCTCTAATAAAAACCATTTGTCATTCTTACAGGAGGCAACCTGACAGCTGCTGTGGTTGGCATGGCAACACAAAGACCTCTGTTGCTTACCAAGCAAGATTCCCGGAGTGTACTGTAAATGGTGGAGGGGAGGAAACACACAGGTATAATGTCCAGTAAAATGTTTCAACGCTTAAACACATGCAAAATAAATATATCAAAATAAAGTGAGAAAATAAAGCATTTTTCTTTTACTTTGATTTCAATTATCATTCACATAATAAATTGTGCTGAAAGGTGTACAATAGGATTTAACCTATTGTTCTATAGACTCTTCCTAGATGTTTATATTATACATACTTGTTTATCTACATGACCCATCCTTCATGGTTGTCCAGACACATTAATAAACAAATACCCAAACATTCCGGTATGATAAACCATTATCATCCATACAAAACAAATCATTGAAATGTTTCATTTTTGATTTATATATTGCTATTTGCGTCAGTAAACATGGCATTTATTGCATGTCTATCAGACCTGGAAAAGGGGTTCCTCCTTCTTATCATGTGAGCTATTTACTTTAAGCAACTGTAACAAAAACCTATTTCCTCTAGTATAACTTAAGTGTTCTGATTCTGATTTTACTCTGATCAATGTTTCTTTCTGTTTTCCTTGTCAAAGGTTTTTATTCTGGAATCATTCCTTGGGAATAAATTGCCTAAATCTTTCTCTGCCCTCCATAAAGACTTTGAAGTAAATTGGGCCCCAGTGAGTACACAAATACAGGAATACAAAATATACGCACACAAACCAAGCACCTCTCCTCCTTTCTCTTCACACCTGAGCTACAAACCTGAAGCAGTGCGGGTCTGCTCGCTGCGTAGTTGAGTCAGATAAAATGTCTGGAATTTTTATTACTGCTCCCAATCAGCGGCAGCATCCCTCTGCTCATTAACTAGACCCACGCTAGCCCGGGGCTAACAGCCTCATATGTCAACCACAGATAAAGATGTCATTTTCTGCTTGACTGAATAAACCGCTATTAAAACTAGATGCAAATGGACGTTGAACGATATTCAAATCAGGAGGCAACAGGGAAGCTTAAACCCTGAGGCGCTTGGCCTCGACGCTGCCCCACATTCCTCTGTCGTGTTAAAACGAAGAGCGATTTTAGATACTGTCAGAGTGATGTGGAAAATCACAGAGAGCCATGAAACAATACAAGAAGGGCATTAATAATCAGTAATGATTCATTATAGATCATTTAGATGGCATCATTTAAATGTCACAATCTTTAGCAGAATTGAAGTTTTATTCAGGTGCATTTGGCTTATCACCACTGGACACCAACAATGCCAACCTCATTTTCAAACTAACAATACAATACGATGCGACACGATGTGATGTGACACCATACGATAACATATAATACCAAACTATACCATATTATACCGTACTATACTATACCATACGAGATATGGTATGCAGTTCCACAAAAGCTACAATAAAGCATACTTCATAGTATACAATAAAAGACGTTAACTATAATACATGACTAATGTACATATACACAGTTACACAGTTATGAGAAAGATGCACTGTCAAAGGAGAGGTTATTGCACAACAACTTTACATCTATCCTTTAGTCTTCAGAACCGACCAATGCTGACATCACTCGAGATCAGATTTCACATTACTCCCTCTGGAAACACAGCCGGTTTTGTCCAGTGTTTTTATCTTAGCTCCCCAATCGGAACCACTACTCCTGCGTTCCTGAGGGCACACCTGCCTGTGTAGCCGGAGCGATGAAACTCTATCTCATCAAACTGAATCAAGCCATGAACAGTGTAATACTACACCAGCTATTCTCAACCAGCTGTGTAAGCACTTTACCACCAGACAGATGTTTGTCTGCTGAAAGCACAACTGAGGAGGGAAGTCTCCAGCACAACAGCTATCCAAGTGTGTGTGTTTCTATCAGTGGTGTGTGTGTAGATGCATGTGGAGCCTAATTAGCCAGAACTGGAGTCCAGCTATTAAAGCCCTGATGGCTGTGTGTTTACAATGCTATCATTGGCCTCTCTCTGGCTAACGCTAAATGAAGCAGTGTTGAGCCTCAGCTGTATACTCATGAATATTCATGGCTCTGTCTGTGAGAACCTGTGTGTGATGCACCGGCAGGCATAAAGGAAGCTATTACTATCTACTCAATCACAATCTGTCACTTTGTCTGGATGATCAGTCAGCCTGACAACAATTCCAGAAGAAATATGACCTAAGTAGTAGCTCATTTTACATCAACGTGTATTTTTTTTTCTAGCTCAATGATCCAAAATTGATATACATATCCGTTTAAGTCAAGTATTGTTCTCTAACTTTTTTATTGCTGAAGTGTTTCATGAAAATGCGAGCTAGATTGTACAAAACAATTGCAATTTGTATATGCTTATTTAGGTTTTCCAAGACAAAATAAATTGCATTTAGTTTGTTTTAGATATTCATATTTTATTATGTACCTTTAGATC
The DNA here is from genome assembly GCF_949606895.1 of Notothenia rossii. Classification (NCBI taxonomy): domain Eukaryota; kingdom Metazoa; phylum Chordata; class Actinopteri; order Perciformes; family Nototheniidae; genus Notothenia; species Notothenia rossii. Next base: position 29,257,605 of record NC_136907.1, on the reverse strand, counting down.
TGATACTTTTACATTTGAAATATGCATATGGTAGTTTCCTCAGATGATATTCTGTTGCAGTCCTTCAGAGTTTCCTGAAGACAATCAAAGAGTGCATTGTGACATCTGCACTCTATTTAAACAATCACTTGTTCGTGCTACGAAGATTTAACAAATACAATTCTTTTTTGTGATAAACTATGTGAGCAACTGTAAGAAACAAGTGCTTTAAATCCACCACCATTTGTTGATCTCACTGAAACATTCCCAATGTTGTGACGAGTGACCAGCATGTAGCTGGGTTTGAGGGTTGCCAGACTATTGATATGCATCTTTATAAAAGTAGCTTTTACAAACCTGGCAACATTTAAAACTGACGCCACCCTGTGCCTTGTCACTGGTCATTCAAATGTCCCCAACATCTTCAGACATCCAGTCATTATCTGCAAACTCGTTCCCTATACAGAATACAGAATACCAAAAAGGAGGTTGTTCTTCATGGTGGGAGTCACAGTATATTTCAGTGCACACAGACCTCGTCAACTTCCTCCCACACTCTTCCTCTCCACCTTCATCTCTCTCCCTCCATCCCTCCCCTGCTCAGTGTGGCTCCTGAATATTTAATAAGCCTGAATTACTGAGATATTCATATTAGAAGAAGAAGAAGAAGAAGAAGAAGAAGAAGAAGAAGAAGAAGAAGAAGAAGAAGAAGAAGAAGAAGAAAAACAAGAAGAAGAATAACTCGTAAAAGATGTAGCATCAAATTGTACTCAAAGTAACACAACTAAAGTAAGTAATTGTGCAGCACTGCTTTTTTCAGAATAAAGTATATTATATCACTGACATAAATTCTAATTTATAATCCATTAATGCGATATTAACATTATAAATGTTTGTATAATTGTGATTTTTATAACACTTTAACATTATTTAGGTGAAGGCTTCACATTTCCCCATTGGGTTTTTGGTCTCTTTGAACTGCATATAATTTTGTATCTGTTGTGGTTTTTTTAACCCAATAAACAACATACATTAAAAATTGTTCATATGTTTTTGTACACATAAGTACCAATTTCATTGATAATGTATGTGGATTTCATAGAAAGGTACACATCTCAGTGTTGATGACATTCCCTTTGAGCGCTTGCTAAACGGTGATAACTGAGTGTAAAGAGTAACTCCCATAGTGCCGTTCCCTCGAGACTTCACGGAGCCAGGCTCCCGCTTATGGAAAAGGACTTAAATACAGTGCTCATCGGTGTTTCATGGTAATTTGCGGTGGCAAGTGGAGCAGGCGATGGCGCTGTGCGAGTAAAGCGGAGGGGGCAAGAGGAGGATTAGATAATCAAACAGTGTGCCACTTTAAATAATCTCTGGCTCCTCTGGGGGAGGTGAGACTTAAAGCCGGAGCCCTTCTGATTTAATTGTCTGATTTCCCCGTCATTACGGTTGAGGGTCTCAGTAATTCAGGCTTATTAAATATTCAGGAGCCACACTGAGCAGGGGAGGGATGGAGGGAGAAAGATGAAGGTGGAGAGGAAGAGTGTGGGAGGAAGTTGACGAGGTCTGTGTGCACTGAAATATACTTTGACCCCCACCACGAAGAACAACCTCCTTTTTGGTATTCTGTATTCTGTAAAGGGAACGAGTGTGCAGATAATGACTGGATGTCTGAAGATGTTGGGGACATTTGAATGACCAGTGACAAGGCACAGGGTGGCGTCAGTTTTAAATGTTGCCAGGTTTGTAAAAGCTACTTTTATAAAGATGTATATCAATAGTCTGGCAATCCTCAAACCCAGCTACATGCTGGTCACTCGTCACAACATTGGGAATGTTTCAGTGAGATCAACAAATGGTGGTGGATTTAAAGTATTTGTTTCTTACAGTTGCTCACATAGTTCATCACAAAAAAGAATTGTATTCGTTAAATCTTCGTAGCATGAACAAGTGATTGTTTAAATATAGTGCATATGTCACAATGCACTCTTTGATTGTCTTCAGGAAACTCTGAAGGACTGCACCAGAATCTCATCTGAGGAAA
>NC_136907.1:29154842-29255382 GCF_949606895.1 Notothenia rossii | reverse complement strand
GAAGAGATCAAAGCACTAGAAGACACAATGTAATCAGGAGAAATGTCTACACCCCAAGAATCAGGCCGAAAGAGCAGAGGTTTATCCACTATTAGAACATGTGCTGGGACTCATTCATTGACGGATGACATACTGATGGAATGATGTCTGCTCACGAATGCTGAGGTCAACACACGGAGGTCAGCAGATTTTTAAATGGTCTGCATTGGTATTAGGTTGTTGTGAAAACAATTACAAAAATCCGAAAAAAGCTAAAAAGTATGCCGAGAAAATGTTTCAAGTTATTGATCAGTACTTTGCATGTTTCTTTTGTGGAAATAAACCTTCATTTTTTTGTCAACATTTCTTGGTTCAAGCTATTTTTGTTAAAACGTTTATAACAAATAAAGCTTTAAAATAGTAATCAGGACAAAATCAGCTATAACAAAAAGTGCACTGAAAAAACTCAAATGTTGTCTTCAATTAAATGTACAATATGATGTAAACAGATTTCACATAACTGTATTAGGTTAGTTGTAAGTAATCATATTAAGTTGAACCAAATATGTTTTATTTAAAATGAATATTATTTAATTAAAGTCAACATTTCAGTTTTTTTAGTGTGGTCCCTCGTGTTAACTATGATTTTAGGGATGTGTTGAAGGCAGTTTAATCTCAAGGTATATTTGATACAGATGTTGTGTAGAAACTGCGGGTGTGCACAAGGTCACATAATCTGGGTTCCATTTTGCAGTGTCAGCAGCTCGTCCGACACACCTGGGACACAGGAAGATAAACGCACATGTACAGTATAAGTTTAAACCTGCGCCTCGCTTACACTGAGAGCAGAGGCGGCAGCTCAGAGCTGCTGCAGGGGAAAGCAGAAAGTGGCCAACACACACAGCGAGAGGAATATCTGCTGAGAGACAGAGCAGCTTATCTTCCCACCACAGCTAATATGAGCTTCTCAATTAGATGAAAGGCTCTCTCTCTTTCTCTAATTTTTTGTTCAATTTCTCCAGGCAATTTATTTAGGGTGGGGGGGAGAAAAAAGAAAAGAAAAAGGGAGCTGAACCCGAGCAAAGCGTATTGGCCAAACGCACAACGAGTCATAGCAAGCTGCAGCCAATCAGGAGCCGCTCACAGTGTCGACTCAGGCCCTCAGCAACAACACCACTATTTACTGTATGCAAGAGAAAAATCTATTTGGGGTTTATCACTGCTCCTCCAACAAACCACACAACACAAAAATACGTTATATTTAATTGTCTTTACAAATTAACGTTATATATTTATACAAATTAATGCATTTAAAACAAGCACTGTAATTATCTGGAAGTGTGTTTTATTTATTGACGGCTACAGAAAGAGCATAATGCTATTAAACACGTTTGTGTTACTTTCAGAAGAGATATCTTTAGTTCATTCTGCATTATGGATTAACTCCGATTGTGCAAAGGAACCTTCATGCGTATATTTATCAGTTTCATTTCTTTGTCCTCTGAATTATGGCAGAGTGGAACTAAAGGATTATGCAAGCGTCTCCCAAAAATTATGTTTCCTCACCTTTGACAAAATAATGCAAAGTTGGTTGGCAGGAATATTTTATCTTTATTCTTTCAATACCTGACATTTGCATGTAGAATGACATTTTTATCTTGTATTATTATCATTTTTAATATTATTATTTTAAGCCATTCAGTTCAAACATACAAATATATCTTTAACGAAATATTGCATAATCAGATCAAAGGAAAGTCTTGAGCACAATTAGTAGCCCTAGAATGAATATACATGTAGCTGTGTTAAGTTTTAATTTGATCAAAAGAAAACATTTGATTAAATACTTAAATAATTACATTACTTAAATATTATTATTATTATTATTATTATTATTTTCTATTTAATAATCAGATGACTCTTGCAGTGAAAAGAAAATTAGCATTGCATTTTTCTTCAGCTAAAATTGTGTATACAATTTGAGTTACATTCCTTCTTTATACTGTCAAAAATAACATAATAAAGAATTGTTATACATGTTTTGTATTATGTCTAATAATATAACATCATTTATATTTAAAATCAAGATTACTAAATACAAAAATCCACCTTTTGTATCTAAGTTCAATCGTTTCTGTTAAATACCTTACTGTTGGAAAAATGCTCGATTACAAAAACTAAATGAAAAAAAAATCTTCAAATCACCTTCAATAAACGGATTCTCTCATCCTTCCTCACCATCTGCTCCTCCTCTCGTTTTATTCAGAGTCAAGGTTACACATCACAGCCTGAACAAATAGTGCTACAGGAGTGGAGATATACATGACAGGGCACCTGGGCAACAACCCCCCCCCCCCCCCCCCCTGCCTGGGATGTCCATCTATCACAGTGATTCACCACACCTTTCCCACAGGTCACCTTTATCCTCGCACAGCTGAATTAATCCACTTCATTATTTGTTTTGATTAGCATCGCGGAACGGAGGGAGGAATCATTGTTGCTATAATGTTCTGAATGACAGCTAAGGTTGGCATCTCCTCTTGCAAATGTTGGATTTAGTTGCTCATATTTTAATTTCATGAAATATATTTTCTTGCAACTGAGGGGATTTTGTGGATTGGATTTAGCTGAAGTAGAAATTAATTATCTGTGAAGGATATGAAGCCAAATTTGAGGCCTGCTGAGCTTTTGCGCGTAAACGACCATGATTTATTGAAGTGTTAAAGTGTCAGTATTAACAAAGGGAGGCCCACGTCAGGCCGGGCCATGGGGTGATTCTTTCAATTCTTCTTGTCCCTTGTTACTATCATAAGGAATTAAAACAGAGGCATGTCGTGAGTCTGCATCAAAGTCATGATCCGTCTTTCTTCCTTGCCGTAAAATGGTGTACAGAGAGGTACACGTCCGTTTTTAATGTGTGAATATTCTGTAAAAATGCTTTGGCAAAAACATATTTTGTCCATGCCAATAAAGCTTTTGAATTGATATGAAGAGAGATGGGGGAGATGGAGGGAGAGGCTGTGAATAGACGGAGTGAGTGGCATGCATGGAAAACCCCTCTGTCTCTCAGAGACACTGCAGCAGCTGCATGCAAGCGATAAGAGCAACCATTCACAGCCAAACCCCCCCTTACCTCCTCCTACACACCAACACACACAAATGCACTCTTCTACTTTCCCTCAACACACAGACAAACACACCCACACACACACACACACACACACACACACACACACACACACACACACACACACACACACACACACACACACACACACACACACACACACACACACACATTTATATGCACACCAGCCTCTCTGCAGGTTCCGTACATAGATGCTGCGATTTGGAGCAGCCTTTTTTGCCAGTCAAAGGTCTTCCCTGCAAATCATTTTGTTCTTTTTCTCTGACGTCAAAGTACAGCCGGCTGGAACACGGGTGAGATGGAGGTGTGGGGGGAATCACCTTTTTTTAAATCACTCACGTAACACTCGGCAGGGAGCAACACACTGACTGACTCTCATCTAGCTGTGCCTCACTTCTGATTTTTTAGTTTTTTCTATCACTGTCCCATATTGAAAATGATGTTTAAATGTCTCTCTGTCCTATCATCTTATGTCCTCCTTTCCTGAAAAGCGTGTAGAATCATCGTCTCTGCGCCAAAACAGCAACAGGTATATCACCGTGCGTTCCAAAGATATGTGTAAATGCATCATCCGTGTCATGTTGCTTTATCCATGCTGTGATCTTTGTGGACCAACATCCCTCCATACTCGTGCATACATACTAATTCTGTATATTTATATTGGGCTCCAGAGATTCTCTAATGATATATATCTTTCTAGTGTTGATATGTTTACTTTTACTGTTCATTTTCTTTTATTTTGACTCATATGCAATGCCTTGATGTAACAAAAAAAATCGAAATATGTTCTTTTCTGTCATCCTCTGCCATAATTTTCTGTAAAGTGGGTATCATCATCGTCGTCTATGCACCAAAACAGCCACTCAAATGTGCCACCGAGCATTCCGAATATATTTTAGCCTGAATGCATCATCCATATCATGTTGCTTCCTCCATCTTAGACAGGAAGTGATTGTTGTGGACCAACATCCCTCCATTCTTGTGATTCCAAATGTATTCTGCATATTTACATTGTGTATAGAGATATTGTATGTATTTATGTTACATTTATATTTTTATTTTATTTTATGCATGCTGCTGCAACAAAAACAGTCTGGGATGAATAAAGAACATTTAATCCAATCTAATCACACAAAGACACACAACCTGCCCAGAACTTTATCTGGCACCTCATCATGAACACAACTACATTTTTGTATTAATGTGAATATTCAGAACTACCTCTATACCAATCACTTTGATCCACTGATAACATCCAGGCCCAAATCCATACCGTCCAGAGAATATCTAAGTGCCAATTAATTGGTGGCTCCTTCCACGATTAGCTCATGTTGCGCTTATAGCTAATCTGTATCTTGGCAGGGAGCCACGCATGACCTGGCTTCCCTCCAGGTCTGGGAGCAGCCATGAGGCAGCACGGAGCCGCCTGCAGAAGATGAGCCAGACTGCAGCGGCACCGGAGACCTCACTGTTTATCAAAGATTAAGCAGTGTTTAGTATCTCTACCCCCACCCTCCTCCTCCTCTTGGCTGCGATCAAATATACACACACACACACCAACTGCAGCTCACACCCTAATTGTTCCCAGCCCCGAGAGTTTAATAAAGAACAAATTGTGGTTATTGGTTAGCAAACAGCACAGTAGAGGTGGGAGTGCGATCATTGCAGCGGCAGTGCGGTAAGAGACAGAAAGGGCATTGGCCGATTTAATGAATCTCTCCGTCAGTCTCAGCAGGCCGGGTGGAGAGAGCTGTGGTGAGCACTATGCAATACTCATCTTATTATAACGGCTAAACGTTTACCTGTTATCTTAAGGTAATGTCAGGTAGGTCTGACACAATCTTAATACCTGACTTTTCCTAAAATAGAGGGCAGGAATGAGTCCATTTGTGACTGCTTCCTTCAACTCATATACATTGTTTTGGGGAATTTATTTTGTATTTAAACGTAATATTATTGCTTTCAACTAACCTAATAAAGTCATTTGAAATGTGTTGACATAACACACTTAATTAAAGTCAACGCGTCAGTTTTTTCAGTATACTTAACGTCATTGAGCCAAATATTAGCCACCTTTAGCTTAGCGGTGGTGAGCACAGCCATGTGACCATTATGCAGTTTGATTATAGCTTAACGTCAGCTATTTACTTCTGGCATCACATTTACATTTCAAAAATCAAAAATGTTTTGTTATTGTGGAAATGATCCTGATGAACTAGTTGCAATGTGTGTTTGCCTCAGATCTTATTTTCTGCAATGTGCTTAAATCGCCTAAAAATACCATTGTTTTTCGTTGAGGGAGCCCTTGCAATGCTAACTTCCCGGTCGGCCTACAAAAATACTTCATCACTGCACCAGCGTCACTCCATGTCTACACCTCTTTGGATTTCAACGCAGTGGACAGCAAGACAGCCCATCATGCTTCCAAATAGCCATCCATATTTTATTTGTGGGGAGGTGGAATGGTATTCCACTATTATTACATAATTGATCAACCCAAATCGTGCACCAACCGTAGGAATAATACATTGTAGTATCTTATTTTCACATTTTTGTTTATTCTTATCTACATTTTCTCGATTTTATGTCATTTTGTTAAAACAATACATACATTTCCGAAAGGTATATAAGTAATATAATATTTTCTTTAGGACAATTATAGTGTAGCAATACTTATATAAGTATACTTATATATTAAGTATCATTCAAATCTAGGAGTGTAACGGTATCTGTATTCGTCCCCTACTGTACCGTCATGCTGCAGAGCCACTATTTCAAGCATACTATGTCATTGAGTGCCGCCGAAGTACTGTTCCAATGTCCAGCATACTTGGAAATCTACCGAGCCCGGCGTACTCCGTTTGGAGAAATATCGAGGCTGCACATGAGTAGACTCCGCGGTCTTAAAATCCCCACAATGCTTTGCGCACGGACCAATTTCCCCCAATCTGTGGTGGAAAATGTAAGGCGGGGCCTCTTATATGACACACACCTGCACACTTGAGAGAGAGCAGCGAAGGGGGGGAACAAGATGTAATACGGTTTCCTGATAAACGTTACCTAATACAACTCCACACAACCTTCGGAGCTGTACCGGAGGGGAGAGAGAGAGCAGGGAAGGGGCAGCTATCTTGGTGAGTGATCGGCGTTAGCTACAGAATGTTAGCTAACGTCACATCACAACGTTGTAAAGTTAGCTATCATATATCAGGCTATAAACTATATAACTAAACCTGCACAAACACAATACTGCACCATGATTACAAGTGGTTAAATACAATGTAAAACTACCGAAAAATACCAGCTCACTAAAACACAACCGCTCAACACAACTGCTCAACGCAACTACTAACTATTCCCGCGGTCAGAGAGCGGAGATGTTTACCCTTTGTGATGTAATATGACGCGTTTGACGTATGACCTTAAAAAAGCAGTTTTTTAAAGCAGAGCTCAAAATTGCTCCTTTCCCTCTGAATTCCTGCCCTTATGTCTCGTAAGACATATCAAATCCTGCATTCACTTTTTTAATTGTAATTTTCAAGCAAGTTTAAGCATAAATGTAGAAAGAAAAAAAAACCTGCAAGTTGCTCTTTAAACAACAAATGAAGAACAAGAAGAAAACACAACAAAGCTAACAAAATACAAGAAGAAGAAAAATTAGTGTTGCGAGTTCAGATAACAAACAGGAGCTAGAAGACCCACCTGCTTCTTTTAAATCAGATGTGTGGGAACATTTCGGGTTCCCTGTGGACTACAATAACGATGGATTGCGAGTGGAGGATCGGATGAAGACGGTGTGTCGTGTCGGCGTTGTTCGACAGCGGTGCGGTATGCTAATGGTAACACACGCCAAACATGCTAATTCATATCAGAAGGTATCAGCCAGCCAGATTTGCCAATCACCGGAGCCCGGCAAAAGACAACAGCAGTTCAACAGCTTATCCCCGCTGTTTTTAAGAAGCCAATAGAGCCGAGAGACCAAAAGAAATAACGAAAGCTTTTGGCATATATTTTTCATTATGCAATAGTAGAGGACCCCGGCTTTTATTGATTGTGATTGAAAGTGATTGAAACCCTTATTATTATTATTGTTATTATTATCTTATTATTTATTTAGTAATATCTTCAAGACATTCTTTTTAGTTTTACAGCTTATTGAACCTTTTTGTTTGACATCAGCCATTATAGATAATACGGCCATCTGAGTGTGTGTGGTACTGTTTGTGTTTTGTTTTTAACTGTGTAATACAGTTAATTATTCAAAATGTTAGGGTTCCTTATTTTTAAACTGAAACTTGCACTAATGTTCAAAAATAAATAAGAACAAACCTGGAATTATGCATTTGGGACTTCTTTTTGCTTTTTCTTGTTGTACCGAACCCGTACCGAACCGTGACCCCCAAACCGAGGTACCTACCGAACCGTGTATTCTGTGAACCGTTACACCTCTATTAAAATCCAAATATTTATTGCAGGTTAGATTAAAAAATTCTATATTGTTTATTGTGTGACAGTCAGTAGATGTCATCCTAGCAAAATGGTTAACAAATAAATCACAATAGTAATGAATACTTATATCCATGTTATCATTCATTGTTACATCAGGTTTTTTAAGAAACATCATTTGAAATTGTTGTCATGGGGCTCAGTGTGTTTGTGAGTTTTTTCATCGTAAAGCAGAACCTGCTGTTTGCAACCCGCCCAGCCCGAGTGTATCTATCCACCCGTCATGTTCCCATAATGCTTTGTGGCAGCTGCAGCCAGATTCATGCACACAAGTATTGATTTTCTTCCCAGTTTTTTTCTTTTTCTTCCGTCAGCGCAACCCTTTATTTACCTCACTAAGCCCCTGCCACTGGGTGCGAGACAAATTCAACACGAGAGCCGCTAACCTGAATCCATTCTCATGTATCTGCTGTTCCTCTGCCGCAGAGTGTAATCCTGCACTGTGTGGGATGTATGTGTAGGTATGCACGTGTGTGTTTGTGCCGTCCGTCCGCACAAACACTTAATTCTCCACAGGCCACCTGACCCATTTTTCTGAGTGAATAACAAAACTCCAGCCAATCATTCCGGAAAAAGACTGTCACACGTCAGAGTCCTAACCCTGCCTGTCGACAGGGATGCAGAAAACAGAGTAAGTTAACCTCCCCCTCCTTCTCCCTCTATATCTCCAGCACAGAGGGACCAGTAAAGCCATTACCCACCCACCCCAGCTCAAGGTTGTACTGTGCCAATGGCTGCACTTCCTAGCATGCTAAGAAAAGGGCAAAACCAACAGCGAGCAAGGCTGCTCCTGACAAAAGGCATTCATTAAACCGCACCACCTCCAGCTACAGTTTAACGCAGATTACATTCCACCCTCCAGATAACAGTTACAGTAAGTTACCATCCTCTAAAAATACACCGAAGCTTCGATGAAGGAAGGCAAAGATTTTACTTTTTAATTTGCTTTCATTAAATGTTAATTAAATCTTTATGTAAACATGCTTAACACAGAGTTGCTCACACACCTGATTCAGAACACCTCAGGGTGGACTCAATGTATCCATAGTGACAAGCATCACTTGCATACATCTACATTTGCATGGTTCCAGCCCTATTTTGTAGCTGTCTTGGAATGGAAGACAGTAGGAACGTCCAGCCTTTTCCTAGTAACCCTTGGTATTTACTTCAAGGGCCCATTATACACAGACAATTACTCGGACATGGTGCGCCTGGCTCCCCTCCCTCTCCAGACTGGCAGCAGAAATAACTCCAACACATCCCAAATGTCAACAAACATGACATGACAACTGGTAGATGCAGAAGCTGCCTCAGCAAATGTTCAGACTCAAAGTGTTGGAGCAATCTCCTCACACAACTATCTCACTATCCTAACAACCAGCAGCACTGGTAGAATAGAATAGAAAATATATTATAATCACACAGGTCGTTGACACCGGAGACATTACTATTTCAAAGTTTGTAAAAAATGTTCTGAAAAATAGCTTGTAGCAAGAAATGTGTCAATGAAACACTTTTAAAAAGGGTTATTTGCACAATAAGTTGACTAAAAATCCAACATGAATATTAATGTGGGTAAAAAACACCTTACTTATATAAAATGACCGAAAATGGATGGATGCACATTCCAAAGAGGGAGCATGAGCAAAAACAGAAAGATGGAAGCTGCAGAGAGATGAGGGAGCAGAGAGAATCTCTGTGTGATGGCCGGCGGCCCTGGTGCTTAGCTCATGTGCTGAATAAAAAGGAGTCCCTGTCTGTGTGTGTGTGTGTATTTATGTGTGTGTGTGTGAGTCTCTGCAGTAATGCTGGGGGGTCAGCCCCCTCTCAGGCCTACTGCTGCTGAATGCAGTGCAAGCAGCATCGGGCCAAGGCAAATGACTACAAGGCCTCCTCAGAGACTGCAGCGTGGCTGCACCTGGGGAGGGGCCCTGCTCAGCAACATAGCCTCCGCTGGCCCCCACCCATCAGCTACACTAATCATGACCCAGGCCCTTCAGCGGGCATATGTCATGTCTAAAGTACAAAAGTGTGGAATCTGTTCCTGACTGGATAAATGAGTTATAATCCCTCAAAATCTGATCACAGTGATGGTCAGCTGGGCCTTCTCATACTCTTAACTACAGTACATTACCACAGATGGTGAAAATGTCCACTGAAATAAGCTAAAGATAGATAACTGAGAACTTAAATTATCTTCTTCAAACAGGAAGCAGCAGTCGCATGCAGAGCTTGTGCTCCAGGCGTTGCAAGTAAAGTAAGTCATTAACAAAGTTTATACAACGCCAATAGTTACAGTATGATAGGCTTTCCATAAGAGCCTCAAGGCTGCTGGGGCTTTACCAGAACTGACCATCACTCCTATAAGCTAGCTAGCTAGCAAAGATGGTTTGCGGTACCACACCATTAAAGACTGCTCAAGTGACCGTGCAATATTAACGGTGCCTACGTTTAGAAAACAGTCCAGTGGTACCTTACTTTAATAGTAAAAAAAAACATTTTTAACTTTTAATTGTATAGTTCACTTTTTACCAGTTGCAGCTAGTTGCGTACCTTCCGTTATGTAGCCGAGATGGCGACTGTTGGGTGCAAGAAGTCTACAGGGTTCCACATTCAACTTGTACACCATCCAGGTACAAGCATGCATATGACACACAACTGTTCTCATATTAAGTCACAAATGTAAAGGAAAATAAGTCAGAAAATAAAACTCTGTTGCAACATTAGCAATAGCAGGTAATATATTTTTTCCTCCTGGTAAAACAAGTTTAAAAGTCAAGAGCAAAAAGTGGATATTTTCTACAGACAAACACCAGACCACGCTATAAAACTGCTTATAGAGTGCCACAGTGACGCCTCCTAAAACCCGGAAGTAAGTTAGCATTTTACCACTTCCGGTTCCTTCGACAAAAACCAATGCAATTTTGTCACGATCTTGGTGTTATGTCACGGTTTTAGTTTTTTCTGTCTGGTAATGGGTTTCGTTCTCCTATTCTGTTCTCCCTGTCTCTTGTTGTCCTTCCTGTGTTTTTCCTCCTGTGTCTGATTGTCTCATTGTGATCACCTGTTGCCCTTGTGTTTCTGCCTCCCTTACCCAGCTATGTCTCGTCCTGTGATTACCCTTCTCTGTATTTAGTCTTGTCTTCCCCTGTGTGCCTTGTCGGTTCATTGTCTTTCCTGTCTCCCTCCATGTTGGTGACGGTCAGTTTTGGTGTAATTGTTACCTTGTGCTACCTGTGTTTTTCATGCCATGTTTTTTGTGTTCATCAGCTTTTAAAATAAAGCTCACCTTTTGTTTCTTGATCTTTTACCTTTTTTTGTAGTCTGCATTTGGGTCTTACCTTTTCCGCGATCATAACAAATTTCTCCATAGGATTTTGGAAAATAGCTCGAAATAAGGTCTGTGGTTGACACAAATTGAAGAGACGGATCACGTTTTGTTCAGCCGGATAATATCCACATGTCTACCCTACTTTTATAATTTTCGAATCATAAATCTAATCAATAGATTTATGATAGATATATTTATGATTAGAACATTTTTAAGGACTTTACTTCCGGGTTTTAGGACGCGTCACTGTGGCTCTCTATTGGACAGCTATACTGCACTGTACATTTTATTGGATGTCCTGACCCTATGCATTTTTTATCATGTTTTGCCATTCTTTTCTAATGGACACCAGGGCTCATTGTTAGTCTACTCTGCAATAACTCAAAAAAGATCTACGTCCATTGAGACCAACACATCATGCTACACTTCATTTCACAAAGTTTTTTGTTTGAATTCCAAGTGTTGATAATATTTTTGTCGATTAAAAATAAAATGTGTTGAAGCTCGGTCATGGAGATGCGGGGGTTAAGCCATCTTGCATTGCGCTGTCAGCTACGTGCACATAGACTTACAGACAAGGACCCACGCACACAAATAGTGCACTTAAAACGTGTGTAGCAGAGGATGAGGGAAATGGACGGTGTGTCAGTAGGATGCGTTCACTGAGACGTGAAGAAGGACCATTTGCTCATGGATTCATAGGCTTCCGTCATCCATTATTTAGCATGGAGACGAGCAGTGGATTGGTGGCTGGATGATTTTTCTGACAGCGTTTACATGGCTGATGGCTACAGACATGACGATTTTTGCTGCTTTGTTTTGATGGTGCGGAAACTTTTTTTCTTCAAACGCACCAATGTATTCTCAATAAGAAAAGTATAGATTCCATCCTAGCATTCAGCTATTTTTGCAAACACGCTTGCGGCAAATCCATTCATGAACAATTAAGAGATTGCTATATATTTCAACATGGCCAATTTCGCCTCAGAGGACAATTGTGAAACGTCAACAAAAAAAGCAGTTGCTGGCCAGCGTTTGCCCTCCATGCAAAAGCTAAATGACATTGGCCTTTGTCTATTGAGTTTGCTAAATGCCCCACATAAAGTGTATTTGCCCCCCAAGGCTGGGAAACAATCGCGCAGGCGAGCGTTCCATTAAAGTGATTTGAATGATCAGAGTGCTGCAGTGCTTCCTATCAACCAGAGAAATGGGTCAATACTGTGAGGCTAAGTGACATGGTTGGCAGCCTGCGCTCCCGTGGAAGAGGAGCGGGACCTCACTGTCACTGGGTCAGACAGACTGGTAACATTCGTAGGGTTAGCTCAGACAACAGAACTCATCCCAGGTCAGCAAAGAGGTAAACAACAGAATCCTTATCAGTAGCTTAATACTGACGCCACATTTCCAACTCCCACACACTGAGCTTTCGGACATTGAGCAGTGGTTAGTGTAGTAAAGAAAGATGCCATGACTTACTTTCAGCGTTGATTGACATTGTGTCTTTCTCCCAGGACACAACAGTGATGTAGGCCTCCACTGAGGAAGGGATAATGCACTTGAAGACCGCCACATTTCCTCTCATGGCTTTCTGGTCCTCCACCCGGACAGTGTAGGGCTCTCGTAGGACTGACAGGAGGGACAGATTGGTGTTTGAGACAGAAAACCTGCTTGTAAGGCAAGCTCATAATGGACCATGATTGATGGATTGATGAAGTGTAGAAATTCAAACTTACCAGCCTTAATGTGTACATCTTGGCTCCTGATTCTCCCTGATGGGTTCTCTGCTGTGCAATAGTAGGTGGTGTCGTGGATGAGTTTGCTAAAGCTGGAAGGGGGGATATTGAAGATCTGAAGGGTGCCATTGGGGTGCACATGGCGGATCCCTGGCACATCATAGATCTCCTCGCTGGTGGCCAGGTACCAGCGCAGCGAGACGGGGGGCACGCCTACGGCGGGACAGGGCACCAATGTCCCTGTGGTGCTGGCAAACACTACCTCTTGCACAGATGCATTGACAAAATATAAGCTGGAACGTAGATCTTCACAGAAAACTGCAGAGAGAGACAAAAAAAAAAGTTAGACAAGCTCCTTTTTAACCTCCTAACAAAACATAAACATAGAGTGGTGGCTTATTTTGTAGGCCGACCCGGAAGCAGGGGCGGACTGGGAGGAAAAAGTGGCCCGGGGATTAATTGACAGACAGGCCCACTTAATGCACGGCATGTATCGGCCGGCCGGCGACGAAAGTATGTTACTTAACAAAAAAACCTATGCATTTAATATTATTTTGGACCATTATTCATATAGTAGTCACATTACCTGAGCCCTTGAGTTGCCTAGAGCAAAAATAGTTAGAGCATATATTTATTCATTTTAATGTTAACAGATCATTGATGCAATACAATTTCAACCCAATTTGCCTGACTTGACGTTTGGAATAAAATATGGGCGTAGGAAGCATCCTCAATGTGGGTGAGACCATTTAACAGGGGGTGTGGGCAGGTGGTGGACCTCTCCTCCTCTAGGGGGGTCCGGGGGTATGCTCCCCCGGGAAGATATTTTTTTTAAATGTTGAAGTTAAATGCATCAATCTGGTGCACTTTGTGAGCAAAATTAGGGACTAAATCTATGGATACATCTCTCAACACCCATATGAAACAGAACTGTAAACAGATTTACTTTTTCTTTCAACATTTATTTGAACAGCAAGTGGAGGCAAAAGTGACTGCACCCAAAACAATAAACCTGCTAGCTAACTAGCCTAAACTCAGTGACAGAATGTTGGCAACACATTCTTCTCCACAGCCGTGCGACCTCTGAGTCAGACGTCACTTCCCCCTTTTCCATCCTACGGGTACAGCCACTCCCCCTGAACCCCGTTTCCCTGCCAATCTGATAGATAGAACATAGGTAGCCTATCAAAACTGCCCAGCCCAGCCCAGTGGGGTGTGAGCCACACCCCTCCAGGGAGGGGCCGGAACACTTATAAATGTGGGCCGGTAGGATTTAGGTAAAGAAAAAAAAGAAAAAGAAAGATTATTATTATTATTATTTCGATGTGTTGAAGTTTATCAGTCTCATTTAGTCAGTTATTAACAGACATATTTGATGTTGTAAAACAAAACATGATCATATAAAGATCTTATCTTCAGGCATCTAACCTAAAACATGTTCAAAAACTTGTCGACTTAGAGATGAGGGAACTAGAAAGTAAAATGCTAAATGCTATTTGCAGGTTTCAGAACTCATTTCTGCACCTCTCTATTGTATGCTATAGGATTTTAATTAAACTGACCAGTCACTATTGTGCAAGCTACCCACTTCATTGCAGAATAACAATTATATTTGACAGAATTGTGCTATCTTTTCTTTGAATTTAGGCTGAGTGTGTATTTCTCTGGTTGGACCGGCTGCAGGAGAGTGTTGCTTATTGTCTATGAAGAGACATTGCAGCAAAGCTGTGGGAGAACAGCAATGGATGTGAAATAACAGAGCCAGTCTGTAGACACATCCGTGCTCTAAAGCATGCACATCTGTGAAAACAACCCTGAAAAGCTGACTATGGACTGAGAAAAAGGAAGCTTTTCTGATGATCAATTGCACATTGTAGTTGCAAGGATGTAAATTGTAAATTGTCTTCCCTGTCGTATATACTGACTAAACTGAACATATTGTGGTAGTTGACTGTTTTTTGAACAAAACACGAAACCCTACAGAATACACACAAATATATCGACAACTTTCCAGGCTTAAGAGACCCTTCTGAATAAAAAATAGTCCATGTTTAATATAAGGTGCTATATACATATTGTGTGAGTAACAATCTTCGAAATACATTTTGGTGTTCTCAAGGTTTTATTTGTCTCCTTTCCAATGTGTTTGTCAATTGTTCTCATGACAAAGTCACTGCATCTATACTTTCATTAGAATAAAAAGTGACATTGCTTCTGTGGCTTCCAAAAGGTTTCATATTAGACCTTAAAAGGTCATCCTGTATTGTAACAACTATACTGTTGCTGTGTGAGAATCAGCTTCCATGATTTTAATCTGGATATTGGCAACCAAATGGCCCTTACAGCCGGCATGCAGTCGATGTGTCATGTTCATGTACACATTGATTGCAGACGGTGTTTCCAAGTCATCTTAACTGATGAGGCATGTCAATGTAATGTGATGCACTTTCCCTGCAGTAAGTTACTGTGCTGGATAAAAACTGACAATGTAACTCTTTGCTGTAATGGGCAACCCACACTGCTGGCACCAGGCCAGGATATGAATATTGGCTGGATCCCAAGAAAGGGCGGAGGACTTTAATACATCCACTGCCTTTTTATTTTTTTACTGCTGTTTGAGTTAAACAGTAATAATAATGAGAGATTACTGCAGAACCCAGTTCGAAGGATATTTCCCCCAAAAAAGTGTAGTTTTTAAATGCTCTTTCTATTCTGATGTTGAGATAACTAAGACAATATATAGATATATATATATATATGTGTTATCATATAACTAAATTAGGAGCTTTATCAATATTTCCCCCATCACACCTTTTTACTCTTCCTTTCCCTTACATCCAGACCCTGAATTGCTTAACCCAGTTGAATTATGCTTCTGTTTTATTTAGTTATTACTTGAGGTGGATGTATGGGTTGTGTGCTATTGCTTTGTGTACTTCTAGATTCCATAATGTATTTATTTGTATCTTTTGTCCCCCCACTAAAAGTTCTTATGTGAGAGGTGCTATACAAATATAAATGTATTATATTATTTTATTTTTCCTATTATTATTATTATTATTATTACATTATTAATTATTATGATTATTAATAGTAGTGTTTTATTATATGTATTTATTATACTAAATAATACATTAAATCTGAATGGCAAATGAAAGAAAAATATGCTTATTTTATTTAATAAATGATATTTCGTCTGTGGAGTTGAACAGTGTGTGTGTGTGTGTGTGTGTGTGTGTGTGTGTGTGTGTGTGTGTGTGTGTGTGTGTGTGTGTGTGTGTGTGTGTGTGTGTGTGTGTGTGCGCGTGTGTGTGTGTGTGTGTGTGTGTGTGTGTGTGTGTGTGTGTGTGTGTGTGTGTGTGTGTGTGTGAGTGTGTGTGTGTGTGTGTGTGTGTGTGTGTGTGTGTGTGTGTGTGTGTGTGTGGGGGTGTGTGTGTGTGTGTGTGTGTGTGTGTGTGTGTGTGTGTGTGTGTGAGTGGGTGTGATACAGGCTCTCTGCTCCTGTCGCCAGCCCGCGTGTACGACAGCTGCCAATCCCCCTCCCCAGAGACCAAACATTTTAGCGCTTCATAAATTCCTAATGAGCACGCTCAAATCATCGCCACTTCCACCCACTGGTCGTTGAACCTGTTAAGACAAACAAACAGCACGGAGTACACGTGTTTCCGCACATTTCCAGCTGCACTCACTTCACACATGCAGCACTCTGAGGGCCTGGCCTGGAGCTGTTGAAGGGCCAACAGTTGTAGTTGTCAACAGCTACAACTCTGTGGTTTCTTATCCAAGACGAGGTAAGAAAAGGCAGAGGAGCAGTGACACATGCCTCTTGCCTACTTTTCAAAACTGTTTGGCAGATGGAGAGTCAAACATTGATGTGTAAATTCACCAATATATGAATACGTTTTTTTTTCTTAGCAGCAGTACACACATATACGTTGTGTTTGTCCCTACATGTGCTTGTAGGGTTAGGGTTATTTTGTTATTTTGTGTGTACATTGTGAAATATCCTGTTTTGTAGTTGACTTGATGCAGATAATAACCTCCAGCTTTTATCGTCCTGTCATCAAATTTCTCTGCATTTGTACATAATTCAAACATTTGGAAGGTTGCTTTAATCTATGTTTTAAAGACTAAGCATTGGTCCACACTCAGCATTAACCTAGAAGGATTACCTATTAATTATATTACTATTTCTCATTTCCTCAATATGACACATTTGATGGACAAACATTTTTGATGTAGCTGTAATAATTTTGTATGCTTGCAAAATATATAAGGGGGAAAAAAGCCAAAGAAAAAAACATTCTTAATGGCTCATTTCCCATAATGATGCATGAAAATCTCGCAAACACAGAGTAACAGCTTGTCAGTTGTTTTCTCAAGTAAGAAAATGTGTCATCAAGATGATCATAAAATCCCAGCATCTGTTACGAGTCGCAGGGAGACATACACACACACACACACACACACACACACACACACACACACACACACACACACACACACACACACACACACACACGGCTGTTATTGTGACATTGTTTAACTGCTTGTAGTTACAGGTTATTAAAAATGCATCATCCATAGAAGCATTTGCAGTCGCTGATTTTTATTTTATCTGAGTTGAATTTGAAACCTCCATTGTCTAAACTGTATTGGATTTTAGACTTTTGTTTGTTTGGCATTTTACATGTTGGAGACTCCTTGGTTAATCATTGTACCTGGGTTACTTTACATTACATCACATGTCACTTGTTAGACGCTTTTATCAAAGGCGACTTACATACTCAATACTGTGGGCAATCCCCACAGGAGTTTTTTTTCGGGTGAAGTGTCTCAGGGACACAACGAAATGCTGACTGCAGTGGGGTTTGAACCTGTGATCCCAACACCAACGCACTAGCCCACTGCGCCACACGCCTCCCCACTTTAATGTTATATTGTATTTCTGAACTTGCATTGATCATCTTACAAAGTCATTATCATCAATTTTAGGCGGTCATGTCTTTTTATTTGTTTAAAGTCACAAGAATACAAATATAAATGTACAGTAGAGCGGTCAAATGTAAAGCTCTTCTCTTTGCCTGAATGTATTGTAATTGAACCCAAACCTTTAAAAATAATCCCAATAAAAGCTTAAAATAATATAAGATACACTGTAAAAACCGATCCGCTGACTTTAGTTGAATTAATTATGTCAACAGATTTCACATAACTGTATTAGGTTAGTTGAACGCAATAATATTACGTTTGAATACAAAATATTAGGTTAAACTAAATATGATTGCTTTCACCTAATGAAACATGTGACATTTGTTGACACACAAGTCACAAGCCACAAGTCAAAGTTTCAGTTTTTTCAGTGTGTGATGGAGGCTAGACCAGAGCAAACAGCCATCACGGTCTGATTGTTTATAAGGTGAGTGAAGATGAAAGGCTGCTTCATAACTGCTTTTGTCTAAATCCACTTTGCACCAACTCATAAAAAATTGAGACGCCCACCAGCTCCACCTCCACCACCAATTTCTGGGTGGCTGGTTCCTTAAGATTGGAAAGCCTGATGGACACAAAATCCTGGCAGGTCCCAGGTCCCAACCGTTCAGAGAGATACAGTGGAAGTGCATTTATTTTTTAGCGCAGCGCCAAGAAAAACGGCGAGGGAGGGGTTTGAGTGGGGAGGCGGGAAAGCTGGAAAGCACTCCGACAGTGACACGCAGGCTGCTATTAAAAGAGAGAGCCTGGGTGAGAATGTAAAGAAAAGGGAGAAGGATAGTGGAGGAGCCATGACGGAGGTCAAAGGCTCGCTCCATCTCAGTTGTATACCACAAATTAATACTTTCTTTTTCCATTTTTCCCTTTCTCTCCGGCCTCTTCCTACATAACTCGTTTCTCCAGCTCAGCCTCCTCTGTCTGCATAATTGTGTAACCTTCATCTCTCCTTCACGCTCCTCTGAACCTGTCTCTCACATTCGGACTTGCTCCACCTTCACATGAGGATGCAGGTGCAAAGAAAACAATGCATGCACAGGGAAAGAGCTGCAGCGTAGGTCACACTGCAGTCACTGTACTGACTGATCATATCTATTTATCAAACACTGAACCTTCATGAGTCCCTGCAAAAGCAGAGCAGCCCAAAACCAACGTGCTGCAGGAAACACAGCACTTCCTCCTTAATACAGTGGTGCAGGAATGAGTCCAGGTTATAGCCATTAAGCACTTTTTTCCTCACTTCGAATTCTAACTTTGTTTTAAGATAAGATAAACCTTTATTGAACCCAGTAGTGAAATGCAGGTGTTTTACAGTGATAAGAACGGTAAGATGCCTTGAAATAAAGGCTGGGGTTAACACAAACTGAAGAGTTTTTTGTGTGTTGTCCTGGAACATGAAATACAATAGTAAATATCCCACTGGTGAAAGCTTTTATGTGTCAAAACAGAGGTTGCTAACAAGTGGCTAAATGAGAACACTCAACATCATCACGCTGATCATTAGCCGCCTTTAGCTTGGCGGTGGTGATGCGCAGAGCTGCTATTGTCCTGTGGTTTGTTTACAGCCTAGCATTAGCTTTTTACTTCTTCCAGTTGCATTTACGCTTCGAAAGTAACATGTGTTTGCCACAGATCTTATTTTCTGCAATATTCCAAAACGAAAATAAAAAACCCCATTGCATATTGTCGAAGGAGTGCTTGCGATGCTAGTTTCTGGGTTAGCCTTCAAAAGTACGTCATCAATGCACCACTCTATAAAATATGACCTTACTTTGAGTTCAATGGCAGACACTTCTTGCAGTATGTTACCAGAATTTGTACTTTGGAGTTATTTTATATGAATATTTGGTTGCAAATGAATTGCCTGAGACAAACCGACCCAGTTTATCATAATGATTTCTTAAAAGCAAAGGAGACAGTGTGTGGGTGGCTGTTGGTCGTCACACTTTTTTTTTTTGTGAAGCACTGTTAAATAATAATCTCATTTAAATCATCATCTCAGAGAAATGTAACAGACTGTTTTTTTTGCAGACAGAAAAGGCACATTTTGGAGGATTTATTGTTTAACTGGGAACCGGATGAATGTAGAAACAGAGATTCAAGATTTATGTGCAGCCTATCGATGAATTTCTGCCTCTTGTTAATTTTACTTTTAAATGAATGATCTTCTTAAGATGTTGCAACTCCTTTTTGAAAACTATGATCGTGCTGTTTCTTTATCCCTTTTATCAAATGTTCCTTCCAGTTCCTGAGACTTTTGATACGTCAAGACAGTTTTGTCCTCAAATGAACAAATTGTACAAATCTTTAAAGTCATTATATCTTAGTTATTTTTGTCAGCATCACATGCACAATATTACACCAACATACTCCCATGCCTATCATGACCCCCCCACACACACACACCCACACACACACACACACACACACACACACACACAACACACACACACACACACACACACACACACACACACACACACACACACACACACACACACACACACACACACACACACACACTAACTCACTCAGATCCCATCTTATTCGAGGTCAGTTCTCCCCGAGCCAAAACCATAAAAAGGAAAAGGTGATATTGTTCAATTATGAATCCAACACATGTATAATAGATGCATTCTCTCTTTTCTTTTGTTTGTGGTTTTAGCAAATCTCAGAGGAGGATGCAGGTGAATCCTAATGCAATGCTGCCATTGTGGAGCCTCTGCTGTCGGAGCTCAAGGGCACCGGGCGAGCCTCGGTCAGGAGAGTCCAGGCGGGCGTGTCAGAGGGATGTGGGGGGATGAGCGCTAATGTCTGGTAGCCCACTAACAGAGAGGCTGACACAGTCTCCGGCTGACAGCTGAGACAGTTTAGGAGTCAATGCAGGCAGTGATGCTGCTGGTTTAATCTGCCAACATTACAGAGAATGCTGGGAGAACAGGCTGCAAAGACACTTCATAATATTCCAAGCAAGCCTTTCCCCAATATTACATGTTCAGTAAGACCCATGAACCTCCATTCTTACAATGTCAGCAGTCGCTTCCAAATAACCCAGGCAATTTATTTAAGTAAATGCCTGATCAATACAGGTCCCACTAACACACAACATTAACAGGCCTATGCATTAGCCTGTGCATTAGCCCGCTGATGACTGATGTTTCAGGGCTTTTTGCCAGGCCTGTGTTTACCTCAACCAAACACCATTAATCAAAAAACTCATGGATGCTTCACATTGTCTCATAATGCCCTGGATGACTGAAACAACATTCTGATATAAAGCTTTTGTCTCTTGGTTTTCTCACATCAAATGATCTGCCCTGCCTGAAGCAGCTAATGTATTTAAACATTGCAGTCCAATTGGCTCTCAGCCACAGTGTGGCCGGCACCAGGTCAGAGATCTCTGTGGTGCTACAGTGGGCACCAGGGCATCTAAACATTAGGGCAACTCTACTGGGGCAAACAGGCACTGAGCCACACTGACAGCTCATGGCAGGCCATGCAGGTAATTAAGGCAGAGCTCTGCAGAGACCGCCTAGGGAGGGGAGGGGGGTTGGAGCAGGGAGATTGCAAAAGAGGGAGGGATAGTGAGGGGTGGAGGACAGGACGGCCTCATGATGACAGTGAGTAAGCATCCAACCCCCCCCTTCACCCCCTTCACCCCTTCCTCTCCTGCCCTAGGGGCTTACACAATAATCAGTAAAGAGAAGTGCAGCACAGATCCGAGATGCACAGATTGGAGAACAGGGTCTCCTCTCCCCACATCACCTGCTTCCATTTTGCCCTCATGAATAACGTTAAGCAGTGCGCTCAGTGCCATGCAGCCGCTATGTAAAACCAATGATACCCTCCTCTGATGTCAACTCTCTGGAGGGCGAGACGAGAGTCAGCGTGGAGTGGGTTGGTTGATGCATGTGAGCGCTCATTTACATGAGCGCCAAAAGGAGAGGAGGGAGTTCCCACTACTTTGAAGACCCTAATCAGTTATATCATCAAGGTCTAAATGGACAAATACTACAAATCCACTGGGACAGAGGGATAGAGAAATAAAAGAGAGATGACTAAGGAGTGAAAAAGAGACATTTTGAGTGAGTTAACAAACTCTAGTTGCTGCTATGAAGCCAATATGCAAAGCTATTGAGTCAAAGAAGAGAGGTACAACATCAATATGAGACATTTATAATGCTTCATTACTAGGGATGGGTATCGTTAGGATTTTATCGATACCGATACTGCTTATTGATACCGGTATTTTTCGATACTCTTATCGATACTTTTCAATAATTTGGTGCTCAAAATTATAGACATGATAAGAAGATGTGAAGATTAAATAACAGTCATTTTATTGTACCATTATTCAGTTAAAACGAGACGCTGCGTGTGCACCTCCTAAACCGGAAGCTCCGGTCGGCTAACCATAATAATGTTTATTATTTATAATTGTAATGATGGATTATCAGTAATCATTTTAAAGTTACACAGAGACATTGGATTAACCATTTTTATGCCCTTGAATACAACTTTTGATCACAAAACAGCAAAGGTAAGACATAATTATCATCATGGCTACGTAAAGTGAAGTTGTTTTCTTGCTCTTTCCTGGCTTCTAGTTCAGTGAGTTTTGGTCGTACAGTGATGAGACTTATACCAATGGAATCTGTGGAATCTCAGCTTTCATGTGATATGTTGTTTGTGCAGTTAAAATGACGGCGGCTAAAACATCCAATTACCGAGCTTAAACCATAGCTGAGGATCTTGGGTAATCAGTTCAGTGGCTGTGTATAGCAATGATGCTCGAAATGTCCCATATAGGCCTACGTCTGTTTCCGGTTATTTTTATTTTGAAATTCAGTTCCTGACGGACGCCAAAAACCCCAGATATATAGATATGATATAGAATCAAACAAATGAATAAAAACAAGGATAATTGTGTGTTATTGTTGAGTAAATAACAGTGTGTTATTTAGAAAAGAATAACAAATTAGAAGGAAAAAAAGATTTAAAAAATACAGATTTCAGTATTCTGAGGCTTTGAGCCCCATTTTGCTCGCGGACGGCAAAAAAAGTCAGACATTATATGATTTAAAATAAAAACAATAATCGTGGCTTGATATTGAGTAAGAACACACAGCTTCTCCGGACAAAAAGACGTACTGCAGGCACGAACTACCAATAGAAATACATTGCTTTTAAAATCGTTCAGTGTGACACGAAAAAAAGAGGAAAATTGTGTTGGTGAACACGAATCAATAGATTAAATGTCGTGACTACAACACGAAACACCGTGAGACTGGGTTGGCCCCTATGGTTTGCCCCCGGGAGTCTCACAATAATAAGAGCGCTGTTAGGAGAGATGACGAGTGGCATTCACAGTGGCCAATCAGAGTGGTAATCAAACCGAATACGTCACACGGGGTGAGGGTTCCTAACCAACCAGAATTGTTTAAACTAAAGAAGTAGCGTAATTCATACACCGATAGCAGCACCGTTTGACCAGCGGCTTAACGGTATACCAATACCGTCCAATCAGGTACCGGTACTGACTTAGTACCGGTTCTCGATACCCATCCCTATTCATTATACTTGTTAGAATTGAAATTGCACTATTGTCCTCTGACACATTACACTGCATTATATTTGTGTCCATGACAATCACTTTTTCTCCTTAAGCGGGTTTAAAGCCATGCTAGATGCTCTGAGGATTGCGATCTGTCAGACTAACCACTTGTACCCTAGCTGAAACATCTCTTATATTGGACTATTGTGATGGTGAACACAGCAACATTATACCTGACAAACTTCACAATGCAAGCATTTTCATTGTTAGCATGCCAATGTTAGCATTAAGCTATTTTGAGTCTATGTATAACCTCACAAAATACCTACCATGGCTGCTTTTATAACAAGATAGTTTTTGACTATTTGAACAAATACTGCAGCTTAAAGAAACCGTTTTGGGGGATTTTGGCAGTCGTCAGGGCCGAGAAACATCCCTACGCACTCAAACACTGATGGCACACCCATCTCAGCCATCAGCAGCTATTTGGGGTAAGATATCTTGCTCAAGGATACTTTGACCTTTAGGCTGCTCCACCTCCTGAAAACAGCCACCCATATTTACAGTAAATCTCAGCAATAGTCAGAACAGTTCTACAGTCATGTAGAGTCAGTCAAATGTTGTATGTAACAATCACAGCACATTTTAAACAGTTTAACTAATTGGTTGGTTAGGGTTAGGGTTGGGGAAACATTATTTCTGTTTCAGTCAAATGTTAAACTCTAAGTGAGCTGACAGAGAGGGAGAAGGAGAAGGCAGGTGGATTTCAGGTGAGCCGAGAGGAGGACATTAAAGTCAGCAGGGAGGGGATGAACCACGAGATTAGCTGAAGGAGGAAGGCTGACAGCTTGAAGATCATCTACATATTATATACAGCACAGAAACTGGTCTGTGGTCCCTATAGCTCATTCCCCCCATCATGACATCTATACGGGGGTTAATATTCATATGTCAGCCGTTTCAATAATATTAAGGCTTTAAGTTTCACAAAAAAAGGGTGTGAACGCTTTGAGTGACAGGTGGGGGCCATCTCAGTTGGCTAGAAGCTAGCTGGCTGCTCTAATTCGTCATATAGGCCCACATAAGCTCCACCCACTTTCTTTGCCCACTTTTGGATTAGCTGGGAGTTAGGCGTTGCTAAAATGGCGACAGTTGAAGCCGCCCACTTTGAGCCTCACGGCAGCTCTGCAGCCTTGTTTTATACATTCTATTATAATCGTAATGTAATATGTACTTACATATAGGTATAGCATAATAAGGGATTAACAATTGGGATTTGCAGAGGAAAGAAGAAATACGCACTGTAATTGTTTACTTGGTACTTTTGGGGTGCAGTACTGTTATTCAGAGTTGAGCTTTAAGAAAAGGGTCAAGCAGCTTAAAGTGTAAGTAAAGGGTAGGAAGATATAAAGGTGAATACGACGCCTCCAATTTTACAATGTAATTGAAGGTTAGGAAGACGAAACAGACTCACAGCACTTTTACATTACATGCTAACATCTACCTATTCACATTTAAATGCAAACAATACTGACAGGGCTGCCATACAATATGCCAACTCGCTCATCATAGAACTTAATGCAAAAGGCATTCTAAGAACAGAATCGTTATGGTTCTTCAGCTTTGGACACAAGAAAAAGAGGGGCTTTAAGAACTATGAAGAAGTTAATTCCTTGCAACATGTGCCCCTGGAGACCCCTGCTGTGGCAAGAAGTACCCCAGAGGAGGTTTCAGTACTGTGCATTGTGTTCAAATGTCTGCGGACAGATATTGTCCCCGCAAACATGTTATAAGGATGCAGGCATAAATAAAGGTTAAGTTTGAACATGTGCGTGGTCCAACCAATAGGGTCGAAGGCTTGTATTTGCTGCAAAGCTGGGCTATGGAACCCTACTGCTGATCTTCCTGTTCACAAAAATTGGACATCAATTAAATATCAAAATCCAATTTAGTCAATGGCCAGTTTTGTCCTTTCCTATTTTTGACTTGAGCATAAAATCCACGGTAGGAAAAACCAGCAGTAAGATGTTATTTGTGTTTGATTCAGAAACAAACTCAATTGTTTTTTCAAATTCCAACTTTGGATGTTTGATTGAATAAAAAACAGAAACGATTTATTGATTCATCACCAAAGTTGTATGGAAAAACTCAGTAATGCTTTATGACTAATATGTTTTTCCTTAAATTGTTTTTTTTTATAAATAAACTTGACTGAAGGCAAGTGGTGACTAAACATAGCAACTCAAATGCAACATGGATGGTGAGCTAACCACAGGCCGGACACGTGACTGAAGAAGCACAGACAATCCAGAGTGCTGCTGTTCAGTTTGTTTTCAGTTAAAGGCTTTATTTAGAACTCAGGTGTGTTCATTTCTGCCCGATGTGAGTCTATTTAAACATTATTGGAGGGTGAACATAGAAACCAGCCAGTGATTTTAAGGGGCAGTTCTTAAAATAACAACAATTTGAGAGGAAGCATTGCTCTTCCTAAGATTTTTGTTGATTTACTCCTCTATTTCAAAAGAGAAGGATGTGGTAGGCAACTAAATGATTTTAGCATCGCAAAAAATGAATGCAATAAATAGGAAAGTAATACAAAAGACTATTTTGCAGTTGTGTGTATCTTGCAACACTAGATGTCCATACACACATATTAGATTAAACGTTTGTATATTGTCGCTGTATAAGCTTACATGGTTTACATTACATTGATTAAAAGGCTTTATAGAGAAGTATTAAGGTGTAACAAAGTGATGTTTTACATGCATTGCATTATCAAGTACAAAAACCCTATGGCTAATGCAGTAAAATGGATTCAAAGAATACCGGACTCACAAGAAGAGGTTGTCTGATATGTTGAATGCTCTTTCATTTGCAGCCATTGCAGTGCTGTTCTGCATCATGTGGGGGAAATAAAAGCCATTTGCACAAGAGAAACAAAAAGGCGGAATAAGCAGTTGACAGTGGAGGGCAAATCAAAGTCCTGGGGTTAAATGGAACTGTGGGTCAGATGACTAGACATCACTGCATTTCCGCCTAAAGCCATGCTCCTGTGCCTCAGACCCCCCCCCCTCCATCCCCCTCCACTCTCTGCCTCCACCCTTGCATCCCCTCCCCTCAGCCTTCCATTTGCCTCTAAGGCGAGAGTATTTAATGCTCAGTAACCCCACTGCGGGAGAGAGTGGTCTCTTGTTGCTTACAATTTCTATTATTATTTAATATCTATCTCTTTTTGTTCAATTCCTTTTGTTCATAATTATTATGTTTTATTGCTTATGTAAAGCATGAAATGTGCTATATAAATAAACCCATTCTATTACATATGTGAATTTAGGTTTCTCCGTCCAGGGATTTGAATCCCAGAATAGTCATGACTCTTATAGTGGGCATACATGGGCCCTCGTTATGTAGTCCTACAGGAGCTTGTCCATATAGCACCCTTATAAATCACCCTGATGGATACACGGTTAATTGAGAGCAACACAGACAGCCAATGGTAAGAAAATGGCAGCGCTCTGCATTAGAGCTGCACTCAATCTAAACACAGGAGTGATCCTTTAATAATCATCATGTTTTCTAGGATTATTAGCAGCAGTATTCCAGATCATAATGCACCCTTCCATCCCTCCCTGTCCTACCTGGACTGTGTGCATCACACAGCCTGCTGCATGGGGCTCTGCAAACACTGCCAGGCAGCAAAACACACATCAACGTATTCAGAGCGTTTAGTGCCCGGGATTAATCAAATTATAATTTAATCATCTGATCAAACAGCAATTAGCATAATCACTTCTGTGGAAGGCCTGATAGAGCGGAGACTGGAGCGCAGTGGAGCTGGGGGCTAGCAACACTTTAATGAAACATTTGCCAGAATGTTTGAAAATGTTACACATTCCGGGCTGTGGAACAGAGCTGGATTCAGAATGCTAATCAACGCTGTTTGGTTATGCCTAATGAATACGTCCAGTAGTGAGCCACTGGGGAAGAAATGGACAGAAATTGCCATGATTTATTTTTGGTGTTCTATTTTCTTCACAGAAAGAATAAATCCCTTTATTATTGCAACATCAAATTATTCAACATCTTATCTTTTTTAATGTATTTTCTTACCTTATATTCCATCCAAAGAAGCCAGACTCTGTAGAGCACCATGTTGGGCCTTCTGGTGTTTGACTAACGCTTTGATACTGTTGCAGAATTGGCTGAGCTTTAATAATTTACATTGAAAATATATTGATTGAAGTCAATACATTGTACATAAGACTTCAAGTTTTGTTCTTTACATTTTTGGTTTACCATGCTTGTTGCCCACTTATATCTCTATTTGTTGTTATTCTTTAAACGTGTTGGAACTCTAGAGAAGGTAATACATTAAAGATTGAGAACAGCAATCATTGCAATGCAATTTCTTTTTTTTTAATTCTATGAGGGGAGTTATAGGAATCTGAAATGTCATTGGTTTCAGAAGGACACCAGACGCTCTGTTCTCTTTTGTCTCAGAACAAATATACCACAAAGTTAGATGAGACACAAGTGACATGTAAGTGATTTGACACTAAATAAACCATACCAAGAGGGCTAGGAAGACACCTCTTTAACCCCAGTGTTCAACATTTTCTACAAAGAACAATATTCATAATGCATCTATCTAAAGCATTCTGCAATACATAACAAGGTTTTGGAGGATAATTCAAGGGCACCTAAATATTAAATGAGTCCTAACATTCACATTGAACATATGCAAAATGTGCACTAGTGGGGTATATTGTAGATTCAAGGCAATCAAAATACATAGAAGGGTCAAAGTCAACAATGCATAACTCTGGGGAAACTGTCATTCTGCTCAAGGCAACTAAATCATTATAATGATTTGGGAAGCCAACAATTATTTTTGTCGGATTAAAGAAAAAATGTATGCTGGTCAAAATATTTGAATGTCAATGTAGACAGAAACCATGATCTGTGGATTAAGGCAAACACTTTGTGAATGTCACCATGCCAGTAAACATAAATTATGATTGCAAATGTGTATGAACATAATACATAATGCGCAGACAACTTTAGAGGAAGCCCCCTGATACTTCCTCCTACATGTATTGCCTCTGGCTTTTAATATGTTCATACCTGACAGCACATCTCTGTTGTAACTGGTGTGAACACAACAAAGCTCTTTGCATGTCTTTATTATGACTGCCTTTCTCAGGAGGGGAAGGGGGGGGCTGACTACAACACTGATAACATGTATGCGTTCTGTGCTGAGCTCAGTCTAAACTACATTTTACAGAGGCTCCTCTGCTGTGGAATATTAGCAGTGGGTCAGTTTAGCTTATCCCCCTAAATTGTAGTGATGCATCAGTGAGTATTGCCTCATTAGAATAGCAAAGGTAAAATAAACCAAAAACAAAGTGTTGCCACTGCGTTTGGATGCTAATTCAGTCACTGCTGACAACTTATGAAGACATTAATCCGTTATTATGACATTGATATGACCTGGCAAACACACAGAACATTAATTTGTTGTCTTATTATCTATACAACATTCACTAGCTTTTCCTAATATCTGTTGTAATATCTGTTTTTCTATGAATCCCAGAACATTATTCCAAATCAAATGTTCTTGATCTGATTAAATTCAACTTCATATTTTCCTGACATTAAATACATAATCATTGAGTTCTAATGTCAGCTTCTTTTTAAATCATTTAACCACACATACATACGGACACAGATTGTAGCACTAAGGAGGAAAAGCTGGGTATTTTTCCTACTGGATATATAATAGAGAATGCTGAGATTTAATCAGTATCCAACATATGATACAATATGGGATGCACTGGACGTGGCGAGTATAGGGCTGTTTCTGCATGGAGAAGCGGCTGATTTGATATGATTCTTAGAGCTTTAGATTCCACATTACACAAGCTGACTGTGTCCCTCGGCCCCCTCTCTGCCTCCTCTTTTTCTGCCTCACTACACACTATCATCTCCTTAAGCATTCTGGTCTGGGTTAAATGAAACCTTTAACAGTTCAATGTGCATTCATTAACATATGCTTGAGCCTACTCTGGTCTGAACAGCCAAGCTAAGGCACAAGCACAAACAGTGGAGCGACACAAAAACCCTGACCCGATGCCACTGACACATCCTGGTGTGATTAGAGAGGCCCTGAAAACAGCATGACACTTATACCTTTGAATCTTAGTCCTTTTTTCATAATCTGAATTCTTAATCTCGATGATATAAACATCTAGAATTGATGTAAAAACCTTCAAGTGACTGGATAAAGTCAATGCAAAAATGAATTCAAGCGTTGCTTT
Organism: Notothenia rossii; assembly: GCF_949606895.1. Lineage (NCBI taxonomy): Eukaryota > Metazoa > Chordata > Actinopteri > Perciformes > Nototheniidae > Notothenia > Notothenia rossii. Next base: position 29,225,825 of record NC_136907.1, on the reverse strand, counting down.
ATCATTAAATGTCAATTATCATAACATAATGTAGCCTAAAACTAAAGAATATGGATTTGAATTATTGTAATCACTGTCTACCTTTAAAACCTGCATTAACATCAGTTGAAGTAAATTATGTGTGTTAATTTGAATTAGTCAAAGTGATAGGACAAGTAAATACAACACATTTTCATTTAGTAAATTCAACATAACTGTGGTAAGTATTTAGCATAATTGGAGTTAAGAAATAAAACATAAAATAGGTAGATTGAACATAATTGTATAATGTAGCATTGAAAAAGGATGGTTTGGTGAGATTTGCTTACATTTAAGAAGTACTATTTAGATTTCTAGTCTTTTCCCCAATTATTCAACATAGTTAACCGGTTGATTACATTACATGTCATTTGTTAGACACTTTTATCCAAAGCGACTTACATACTCAATACTGTGGACAATCCCCACAAGAGGAAGGGTGAAGTGTCTTGCCCAGGGACACAACGACATGCTGACTGCAGTAAGACTCGAACTTGCAACCCCTGATTCGAAGTCCAGCACGCTATCTACTTAGCCACAGCCACTGTAGGTTGATATTGGTTTACTATGTAAGCAAATGTAACATTATATCTTTGTGTAGTGAAGAAATGTATACATGAGCAGAGAGGGTGTTTTATCCCTAAGAGTGTTGTAATCTCAGTTTTTCTGTCTTCTGGTTAATAGCCGAGGACACGTGCAGTCTATGGTTCACATTAGCAAGCTAATAGCCGCCTCTCTGCACTGCGCTCAGTGGTTACCGCTAACCGACAGTGTTGTCACAGAAGTTCAATGACCCCCTTCCGATTCCCCTTCAGGTAACACCGTTAGTTCTATCAGCACTTCTGTAGTTTGCAATGTTCTTTATGTTAGCACCATTACCTGCTAGCCGCTGGCTTAGCTTGTTGCTAAGATGATTTGTACGTGGAAACTAAACTGTGCTCCTTAATTAATCATGTTTGAAGTCTGAATCAAGTCCTAATGAAAACGCTGATCTTTTAATAAGCGGAGGAACCTTTTCTCCAGCAGCCCCTCGTCATCCTAAACAGAAAGCTAAAAATACACATGCACAGCCAATGCAGGAGCGCCGCTGTGTATTTATACAGCTTATTAGCGTCCAATTGAGCATTTGTCAGATCCCCCCCCCCCCCCCCCCCCTGGCGCAGCGGAGCAAAAACAACATTAGGCCACTTCCCCAATTTATCTCTTCATAACTGGAATATGTTGTCCCCGTTCCATTTAGGTTTTAATAGACACTTCTGCAAGGGCCCTTTAAAAGCTCAAGCACCACTGAAGTGAACTCTACAGCAGATTTTACTCTGTACAGCGCTGAAATGTTTATATGTAGATGAGCTGGCAAATGTGTCCCATAATTCAGAGCAAAAGTGCAGATGATTCTATTCATACATAACCACTGCAAGGCTGTGGTTTTAATCTCCTAAAGACTCACTGAAAAAACTGAAACGTTGGTTAGCTGAAAGTAAATAATATTGAATTTTAATAAAAAAATATTAGGTTCAACTTAATATTTAAACTAACCTAATACAGTTATGGGAAATGTGTTGACATAACACATTTAATTAATGTCAATGTTTCAGTTTTGTCCGTGCATATTCAAATATCAATGAACAAATAAACAGCATATAAAGGGTTAATTCCCAATTAACTGTTATTATGTGGAAAGAGTGCAGCATTAGGGTCACCTGAACAGTGTGTAATGTGGTGATTATTATTCACCCGCGGATCTATGGGTTGGGGAATTGTTGCGCACGGACATTATAGTTAACCGGACTTCCTGTTGATGTGAAATCCGAAAACATTTTTTTTTTTTTATTAATACTTTATTCCGAGTGTGCTTGCTTTTCTCTTTGAAGGTCATCACATAACGGCATTGTAATACACGGTTCGGCTGCATTAAATATTATATATCTGCCGTAGTTTGCTATTTATAGAGCCCTGATGAGAAGACTTCTAGACAAACAGGAATAACTGCCGCCGAAACTGAATATGTGACGTGAATCATAGATATATCAGCAATCAAACAAAATCTTCAATTTCTCTTCACACAATACGTCTCCTCGCAGTATCAACACTAATTCGGCTGACTTTTATATTTGATCCAATCGGTATATTGGTATATTTACACCATAATGGCGCACAACTGATATAAAAGGACAACTGGTGGTTAAAGCACGTTATTGAAATGTATTATTTTTATTATTAGATATTAATAGGAGACACAGACAGACAAACTAATAAGGCTTTATTTAAACATGAAAGAATACTTTAGGTTAAGGTCTTATTTTGAATAAGAAAAAAGCTTTGGGGGTGTACATATTAAGCCTGACAAAGTACTAATATATTGATTTCCTGCAATGTGAACTAATGTATGTTTAAGCACTTATTTTAACTGATATTATACTCTTATAAGATAAGGTGACCAGATTTTCCAAATTAAAACCGGGGACATTTTGAGTTTTGCGGTCAAAATCTCATGAACATATCCAATTTTCTTCACTGTTAATCAAAAAAGGGGGACAATTCTGGTTCAATGTAATTTAAACATTTTAACTGTTGGATACAAACAGGACGATAGCTCATATATGAGACTTCAAAGGTCTTTCATTTTGAAACTGTACATCAGCTTGTCCAGATTCTCTCTGAGTGACTAGATGGGGTGTCCTGCTATCAACCTGAAGTGAAATAAGTCTTTGATACTGGATAGTTTTTGTTTTATTCTTATCTAAAAATAGAGGGATGATAGCTCGTATATGAGACTACAAAGGTCTTTTATATTGATTATCTACATCAGATTGTCCTGATTCTCTCTGAGTGACTAGATGGGGTGTTCTGCTATCACCCTGGAGTGAAATAAGTCTTTGATAATTTGACAGTTTTTTATTTATCCTTGTATAAAAAAAGAAGGACGATCGCCCATACATGAGACTTCAAAAGTATTTTATTTTGAAACTCTAAATCAGAATTAGATGGGGTGTCCTGCTATCACCCTGAAGTGAAATAAGTCTTTGATTGACTTCGAATGACTCTTTGATAATGGACAGTTTCCATTAAATAATAATCAAAATATAGATGGACAATAGATCTACATTTGAGATTTTAAACAGCATACATTTTAAATTGTGCTTCAGAAAGTAATGTTATTTTAGGAGTGTTGTGAGATGGTGTCAACATCAATTGAAATTTGTCACCCAGTGGAAATGTTAGATATGTCTTCATAACTGTATCCTACATTTTACATTCACTCAGTTATAATGTGGTAGTTATACGTAGTTTGTTTTAAATTATTATTGATCACATTATATAGGACATATTTCTTAATTTAAGCTCCAGTATATATGAATATGTTTGGTGTGTTTTTTAGGTATATTTGTTATTGACCGAGTAAACGCTTTTATTTTGAAGGCAGTTTTTACAGGCCTCTACCGTAAAGCATAGGATATTCGCGCACCGCAATACAACGTGGGGGCTGGCTTGACTGTGTTTTCCGAAGTGGGGGCTGGCTTGATCACAGTCTGTAGTGTTTACCCAGTGTTTCCTGACATGAAACGTTTTATTTCACCTTGCTATGTGTTTTTAACGTATATTAAAAAACGGGGACATTTCCGGGGACAGTTTCAACCGGGGACAGGCCAATACAAACGGGGACTGTCCCCGGAAAACGGGGACGTCTGGTCACCCTATTATAAGATGTATGTAGACAGTATAAGAAATGTGCAGAATATGACAGTTTAATGGTGGAGGTATAGACACATATTGATTGATGTCTTGTAATGCACTGTTGAGGAACCTGCGACCCAGGTTTTTCATCTCCGACCTTGTCAGATATTGAACAATCAATAAATAAAGGACACAGAATTATTAAATATAAAATGCAGAATATAAGCACCACTACATATTTACAACTGTTACACATGCTGATAACGCAAATGTTTCCAACTTAGGATCAATAAAGTATATCTTATCTCTTTCGACTCCACTTCGAGCGATATAATTACTAACAAAGCACTTATATACTAATAAAGGACTGGCTTATCTAAAGCCAGTTGAGTAGCACTTGAAATGTTTTAGCTCTATGAAACCTGATGTACTTATATGATTCTGTTTTCTTCAAGTTTGTATCTTGTTGGTCGAACGGACTTATTGTAAGTCGCTTTGGATAGAAGCGTCAGCTAAATGCAATGTAATGTAAGATGATCGATGGCTATGCCATATTGGCCTCTGAACCTTGACAAGTGCATGTTTCAGGCTTATCAATTAACAACAGGAGGGGTCACAGACATAAGACCAGCTGTTATATAAAGCTCTTCTGACCTTAGCTGGCATGTGGGTATATATAATGCTGCCCATTATGGGCACAATACATTTTCACCCATTTATTAATTATATGTTTTACATTTGAGTGTTTCCTAACCCCTAAACCTCCAGGGATGCACACAGTTTAATACTGGCAACTTCTTATTATGGGACATACGAAAACGTCTTTTAAAACTACAATTCCCAGTAGAGACGTGCCATAGAGCAGATTGCAAAACACACAATAGCCAGCATGTGTAGTTCTGGGGATGGGGCGGGGGAGGAGGGGGGGCGGGGTGGACCCGTTCAAATCCAGTTTTGGACAGTCTGCCGTGGTTCCATCCCATTTCAAAGTGTTGTTCGACGCTCGGCGTAACCCTCGGCGCACACTCAAACATCCAATCACAGAGCTTGAGGACTATCACGGGGTTTGTCAAGCGAAGCGGAGAGAATACTTACTTCCGGGTGTGAAATTCTCTAAAGCAACTACTATGAGCAGCTCCGACCCTCGGTCCTGACGGACTCCAACTTATGTTTATTAATCAAACAAATACATAAACACAAGGATAATTATGTGTTATTGTTATTGAGTAAATAACAGTGTGTGGTTTAGAAAATAATACAAAATTAGAAGGAAAAAACGATGAAACAATACAGATTTCAGTATTCTGAGCCCCTACTCTCCCCATAACTGACGGCAACAAAAGTCCTACATAATTAAATTAAAATAAAGAAGTAAAAACAATAAGTGTGGCTTGATATTGAGTAAGAATCTGGGATCTCTATGGATCTGCGGAGAGCATTTTGCCGCGATCCCAACTCCTCTATTACCAACGTTCAGGGAGCTCTATGCAAGTCAATGGGACGCCCTGCCCGTTGAAAACTGACTTCCAAGGGGTACCCTGTACGTAATAAAGTGACGGGGAGGGGCCCTGACCGTCCGTCAATATATGACGGGTTGGGAGTGAGAACGTGTTGGTCTGTTCGGGGAAAACAAATGTGCAGCAGAGAGTCTAAGATCAACAATCACTGCCCTTTTATTAAGTCAATTTAGCATGGAACAGAAAGAGGAACATTACAAAGGGGGGATTGTCATAGGCAGATGCACTCTGGGTAATTGTAATTGCTGCCACAAAAACAACATTTGATTCTCAGAATCAATAGAAAAGGTCAGTGTCAAATAAGCCCGGTCTGTCGATATGAATTGCACCGCATCAGCAGCGACCACAAACGCAGCGTTCATCACAAGAACAAGTGCTGTGCTGCCATTCAAAGTTTGCATGTAGATGTCTAAAGCAGCAGCCATTTTGCAGTGCTGTTGCCTGGTCCAAAGAGACTGAGCGAGCCATTCAAAAGCAACATCATTGAGTGAGATTTGAAATGGACATCGTCTGTTTCTCGAAATGGTCTCGCGTCAGCTAAAGAAAGGGTCTTTGGCACACTACCGTCACTGTTTTGACTCCATTCTCTCCTATAAATAAGCACTGCCATCATGGAACCCTTCAGCATGGCCACAAAATGGTTTTCCTGTCATCTTCGCTTGACGCATCGCCCTCTACTCTCACATTGTGTCCACTTTGGATTTTTTCTTAACCCCCCTTTTTCCTTCGTCTACGTCTTTCAAAAGATATTCTAAATACACCAATTTTCTTTCGTGCTGATTTCTGCTCCCCAACACACGCACAGAGCCACCCCCCCTACCCCATAGCCCCCTGTCCTCCTTACTGCCCCCCTCCCTCACACACTCTTCTTGTATTCGCTGTAAAAAAATTAAATCACCTTCCAAACCTATCTTTTGAGGATTTCCCTGTGCACAAAATAGGATTTGAATGCATTTTGCGTGATGTGCACTTGGGCAAAGGGTGATAAGGACTTGTCTTTTATTTCCAATCCAAAATGACTCCATGTCTTTGCTTCTAATATGGCGGGTGCATTGACAGAGAAAAAGCACAGTCAACCGATATCATCCTTTTTCTAGAAGACGCTCGACAGATCCAACAGAAACCATGCACACATGCAATCTCCAAGTTATTCCATACTTTAAATTACAAATTCATGAAGGTCCACTTTACACATTATAGCATGCATGTAAAAAAAGTACATTTTTTTATAAGCAAAAGTGTTAGTTTGGTGAATTTGGGATTTGAAATGTAATTCTGTTATCTAAAAAGAAATGATTTTAGTTTTATTAGTGAATTTTGTTTTCAGTTTGAATCTAATTTACAGGCAGGTTTGAGATTTAAACAAACAAATGGTGAATGCACCAGGTGTAACATGCTATTTGTTACACACAATTATTCACAAATTAATCATTTGTAATAATTCAACTGTGGGACACAGTGAAAGGCAAACGTATTAATATGCTATTTGAGCATCTCAAAATGCTGTCGGATAATGCATCCAGACTGAGGCCCAATGCAGTTTGATAGGAAGCAATTAATAATGCTGAATTGTACAAACTTAGAATAAAACCAGATAATTAAGACGTTTCATTTAGGGTCATATCATTTCCAAACAAATCATTAGGAAAAAAATAACAAACACATACAAAATGTCCTGTTCCTCACGCAGTGCAGGCTGCACCTAACACTCAACCTACATTTCTCCTCTCCCTCTGCGTGTGTGCGTGTGTGCGTGTGTGTGTGTGTGTGTGTGTGTGTGTGTGTGTGTGTGTGTGTGTGTGTGTGTGTGTGTGTGTGTGTGTGTGTGTGTGTGTGTGTGTGTGTGTGTGTGTGTGTGTGTGTATTTCTCCCTCGCTCTATTTGATAAAAGGCTCATCTTAAATGTGGAACTGCATGAGTGGTAACACGTCCACAGCCTTCATTATAATAAAGGTTAATGTGGATGGAAGTAAAGAGCCGCAGTGTGTGCAGGACACAGCAACAGCCTGTTCTACCGTCCAATTTTCCAGGACAAAAAAAATCAATATCTCCAATGTGCAAATGCTTAAAAGCTATTTGTGATATTATGCGAACACTGTGTCTGGTGGCGTAATTAACCTGCACCTGAAGTTTAACGTACACAAATGCATCACCTACCATTCAAGATGCACTGGGAAAAGATAAGAGCCAATATCCACATGCCCCGCTCCGTTCAATATCCAAGCTTATGCTTTTTCTTCTTCTCTCCCCGCACTCTTTCTTCTTCTTATTTCTTCCTTTTATTTCTTCAACAAGTCAATTGCAATGAAAGAAAGAAAGAAAGAAAGAAAGGGGAGCTTGCAAATCTCTCTCTCTCCCTCTCCCTCTCTCTGTTTCTCTTTCTCCCTCTCTTCCTCTCAATCCTTCACGTTGGGAAGAAGGAGATGAAAAAGAGGAGGTTTGAGCTTCTTCCTTCTGCTGATTGTCTTCTGGTACGGGAGACAGTGTATGATCCACAACTGTGCGTCTCCGCTTCTTTATTTTTGGACCGACCGCACCGCACCGCGCCGGGCCTCAGCGCAGCCGTCCCCCCGTGTAGGAGCGCTGCTCTGCTTGGAACATGAGGGATCTCGACTCGGTATGCTCCGGTCCAGGTGAGCTCTGCCGCGGCTGCTGCTGCTGAGTCAGAGGGTGGAGAAGCATAGGACAAATTGCCTGTGCGCACACCCAACTCCACAATTTAAAGCCAAAAACCCCCCAAAAGGTTCCAAAATCGGAAAAATAATCAATAAATAAAATAAATAAATTCACTGAAAACAGACAAACATGTCCTCTCAGGTAAATGAATAAAATGCGTAAAGTTGGATTTGATTGTTAGCTGCGCTGGAAACTCATTCTCTCTTCGCCGCCTCTCTCCGTCCGGCGAGCAACAAGCACACGCATCTTCCCCCCGCAGCCGCACACACAAACTGCGCACACTGGTCCATGCGCTTAAAAGCTGCCCTGCCTCAGAGCACTGTGGAATAAACCCTCGCCTCCTACTCCGCAGCCGACTCTCTCGCTCTCCATTGCCTTAAAGGTGCAGGGGTGAGGGGCGCACAGCTGAGCCTCTGGCTTTAAAAAAAAGTGTCTTTTATTTCAACACAGAGGTGGAGGATCAAGGTGTCCCACGTTGACAACAGGGAAAACTACACAATAACACAAGCTAGAGAGAATTAGCCCATGCAGGACCTCCTTTCTATGGTTTGCTGGTGCTGCTGTGGTGTAGCAGGCTGGAGGATGGATGCTGAAGGGGGAGGGATGGAGGGAGAGGGAGTGATGTAGGCTTCACCTGACTGGATACAGTGTACGCTTTGCTGAGGGAAATACATGGTAAAATATCTTAATTGCAGGAGTTCAGATCCTGTATTTTAATGTGTTTTTCTGGATAATTTATGAGACTGGGGGCATTGTGGGGATCCTGTCAGCCTAACCCCTGCATTCATTAATTGACCTTGACAGCTATAAGCAGCAACCCCCCTAATGCACCAGGGGGCATCAAACAGCGGCCATGTCAGACATCCACAGCCCCCCTGCATGAGTTCACCTCCATCCAAGACACACAGGAGGAGGCTGTGGAGTAATATGTAAAATCTAAAGCCCTCCTCAACATAGTATTGCAAATATATTTTATTTGGGATAATAAGGTGACTTGATATTAAAATAGTCAAAAATCCTGAACATGTTGATCTGTAATTAATGTTTTGACTATCTAAACATGAAGGTACCATAAACACCAAACTGTATTTCAATTTTGAGTCTTCAGCAAACACACATCCCTGTTGTGTTTTTCAGGCACAGTGTTGTGATAAGAAAGTCACATTTGCATTATATGTGGAAATTGAAATGCACTGACATCCGCTGCCATGTGACTGTTTGAATCTAGCGTGGCCCATTTATGTTCAAATACTGTAGCAGGCGAGCCAGGCTTTATGCCCAGATACACTGTCTGTCTCTTAGACTCAGCGTCCACATCAGACCTGCACATGAACACACTCTGCACCAGGAACACAGGACCTGTCACTGCCTGTCTGGCCCCTGCGTGCACTAACAGCAAGGCAACCCCAAAATAAAACACATCATCAGCACTGATCCCATCCCAACCAAGGCGTCAGACTGGAGGAAAACATGCTGCTGTATTCCTCACACATTAAATACATTTGTTTGTGTTGAATTTGCCTAATCCCCCTCGCTGCAGGGAGGGGGGGTGTTGTTCTTCCAGTTCTGCTTCTGTGAGAATTGTGTACAGCTCTGGCCGGCAGCCTGGCACCTCACCACCCTTTGCAATGTGTTAGATACAATTTTATAACAGATATAGGACGTACTTAAACTGGTTTACACAGTGGCATCTATGTTCTAAATCTAAATGTTGGTTGTTTGTGTTATTTCTTTGATGTACTTTGAGATCCCAACATTCCCCTTATTTCATACATTTTTAGTCAAGAGCATTTGCATCAAACCTGAGTTGCATGCCAAGCAGACCATTTCATCGTTTAATTGCAGCTAACTTTTGTAAGCAATTATATGATTAATCCAATTTCAAACAACAAAATCTAAAATATTTAAAATAGACACAAAAGACAAAGCAAAGAGCTCCAATGACCTTAAGCCATTCCCCCATCAGTCTTCTTGATGTGTTGTCTTTTTAAGTTGTATTGTCTTGCTATGTCCAATTTATTAGCCGTATGTTAACATTCTGTGTGAGTACAAATATTGGATTACAATTACTGGCTTTATGGTCATAAAGAGGTCAATCCCTATTTATATAATCCCTGCTTTAACTCCATGATATGTTATGAGGTTATGATCTAATCCAAAGGTATTATCTTCTTTATATGCACCCTTCTGTTATTTAAACATTACATCTTCACAGGACCTTCTGTAAATAATTGATTTCCCTGACAAACGTTGTGTACTGCTGTATATCCGAGACAAGGGGTTTACAATCTAAGGGTGCGTTCACACCTGCCTTGTATAGTCCGGTTGAATCGAACCCTGGTGCGTTTAGCCGCTTGGTGCGGTTCATTTGGGTCGGTGTGAACACAATCCGAGACCTCTTAAGCAACCCTGTCTCCTAAAAGTTACGTTCCCACAGAACTAAACTGCATTCTCAATTACGTTTAGCCAGAAACGTATTTTCTCCCACGTTACGTTTGTTATGAACGTATCTCAAATACGTTTTATTTTCTACATATCTTCTAGCAACGTATTTTCTCCCACGTTACGTTCGTTATGAACGTATCTTAAAAACGTTTATTTTCTACATATCTTCTAGAAACGTATTTTCTCCCACGTTACGTTTCTTATGAACGTATCTTAAATACGTTTATTTTCTACATATCTTTGCCATTTATTTTCTTGCTTATAATAATGATAATAGTCATTTATAAATATCATTTTAGAGCACACATTTGAAATCAGTAAGGCGAGGCTGTAATTTCGCCAGCTGTTACTCTCATGAGCGAGGCAGAAAATAATAGTTATATCATGCCAAAAAGCTGATGTGTCGTTTATTGTACCTCAAACATTAAAACAAATCCAGAGTTACGTGTTTCTGTACTTCCTCTAAGAAGAAAGGACAGTAACAGAAGATCTCTGTGGCTTCAGGCTTGATCGCTGTTCAAATGACAGCGTTGGTTTCCCCAAAAGTGGGCGGGGCTGTAAAGTGACGTAGATTTTACTCTCATCTATTATTCAAAACCATTCTATTTATTTTTACGTAAATTACATGCCAGTGTTTTATCTTTTTATTTATTTGTTTTTATTTTAAATCGTATAATGTCTGACTTTTTTTCCCGTCTGTGAGGAAAAGAAATGGGGCTTAGAGCCTCAAAATACTGAAATCTGTATATATTTTTTTTAGCAGTAAATAAAGTCACCGGAGACAGACGTAGGCCTATAAGGAACATTTCGAACGATACACACCACAACATATACACATGCACCACAAACCCACTGAACAGATTACCCAAGATCCTCAGCTTGAAACTCGTTGATTGGATGTTTTAGCCGCAATGCATGTTGGGATATGATGTTAATGTGATATGTTATCCGAAAACATAAAAAATAATAATAATAATACTTTATTCCGAGTGTTCTTGCTTTTCTCTTTGGAAGTCATCACATAACGGAATTGTAATATGCGGTTCGGCTGCATTACATATTACACATCTGCCGTAGTTCTTTATTTATAGACCCCTGATGAGAAGAATTCTGGACAAACATGAGGAACTGCCGCCAAAACTGAATATGTGACGTGGATCATAAATATATCAACAATTAAACAACTTCTTGCATTTCTTTTCACAAAATACGTCTCCTTGCAGTATCAATAGTAATTTGGCTGACTTTTATATTTCATCCAATTGGCAGATAGGTTATATTTACACCATAACGGTGCACAGCTGATAGAAAAGGACTTGTAGTTTTTTAAGATATTACTGATTTTCTTTGAATATAGGAATGTAAATACTGAGTTGAGAGAATAGTCAGGGGATTTGGGTGATGGGAGACACATCTATGGAATCACAATTTCAATAACTCACCATTAAATGACGGATATGCCTTTCTGTCTGTGATGTTTTACAAATCAGATATTAATGTGTAGAAGTAAAACATGAGAAATAGCATAGCAATATCCTGTAAAATTATGTAAAAACATGAATAAAACTACACATCTTCAGATGTCATACATACATCAGTGTCCTACAATAATAATACAAAGTTATTATTAGTATGCTGTGTGTACCTTGTGTGCACCGCCTAGTGGTTAAAGCACGTTGTTGAATTATTTTTGTTGAATAATGTTATTTTTGTTGAATAATTAATTCAAACCTCCCCTCACATCCGGAACCTAGGCATCATATTTGACCAAACCCTCTCCTACAACAGATACATCAAACAGATCACAAAGACAGCCTTCTTCCACCTCAAAAACATCGCCCGTCTACGTCCATCCCTCTCTCCCACTGCTGCCGAAACCCTCATCCACGCCTTCATCACCTCCCGTCTGGACTATTGCAATAGCCTCCTCTATGGTTCACCTGCAAAAATCCTCAACAAACTTCAATATATCCAGAACTCCGCCGCCCGTCTACTCACCCACACCCGAATCCGTGAACACATTACACCCGCCCTCATCAAGCTCCACTGGCTCCCCATCCCCCAGAGAATTCAGTACAAGATCCTCCTGATGACGTACAAAGCCCTCCATAACCTGGCCCCATCCTACCTGACTGACCTCCTCCACAGACACACTCCCACTCGCTCCCTCCGCTCTGCAACTGCCAACCTCCTGTCCCTCCCCACCCGGACCAACCTCAAGTCTTGGGGCGACAGAGCCTTCTCCGTTGCTGCACCCACCCTCTGGAACTCACTACCCCAATCCATCAGAGATTCTTCCTCCCTCACAGCATTCAAAACATCACTCAAAACCCACCTGTTCAACACTGCATTCAACCACTGACCACCCCACTCCCCCCGTATTTTTTTCTGTTTTGTTTATCTCTTTTTGTATTTCTTTGTCTTTTTTTTTTGTTGTGTTTTCTTAAATTCTCTGTGAAAGCGTCTTTGAGTTTCATGAAAAGCGCTATAAAAGTCCCATGTATTATTATTATTATTATTATTATTAATGTTATTTGATGAAAAAAATATTATATACTTTCATAGGGGGAAAGTAGAAGGTCAATGATAGAAATATAGAATATAAAAAATCAAGAAGATACTGTAAGTGATCTCTACAATAAAACAGTTTAGTGCACGATGTACAAAGATATTAATATGAGGATGTGCAAAACAGAAGAACGAATTAACCTTTATTGACACATTAAAGAATACTTTAGGTTAAGGTCTTCTTTCAAATAAGAAAAAAGCTTTGGGGGTATCTATCTACAGATAAATATTAAGCCTGACAAAGTACTTAACGTCTAATATATTGCTTTCCTGCAATGTTAACTATGTTGAAGCACTTATTTTAACTGATATTATGCACATTAATTATACTCTTATGTATGTAGATAATATAAGAAATGTGCAGAATACGACAGTTTAATTGTGGAGGTATTCACATATTGATAGATGTCTTGTAATGCACTGTTGAGGAACCTGTGTCCCAAGTTTTTCATTCATTGCATAACTACACCGTAGTTGTGTATATGATATGTCAATAAACCTTAGCAAATCTTGAAATCTTGAAAGGGATGTGCAAAATAGCAATTATATACAGTTTTTAATTAACTATTAGTAGAGAATAACGAGTAATGAATATACTTATATAGAGATCTGCAGATAAATGTTTAGTCTTCTCAAGCACCATCTATCAAATATCTCTCCTTATTGTTGGCACTTGACAATCACCTTTCCCTGAATTTTACTCAGGTGTAACTACAGTCTACTTTAAGGGTTGTTTATATTTCACATCATTAATCAGAGTTTGCAAAGTAACTAAAATAAATGTAGTGGAGTAAAAATACTAGGTTAACCTCTGAATTGTAGTGGAGTAGAATTACAAAGTAACAATGAGCTGTCATGTGTGTATATATTAATGCTGCCCATTATGGATACAAGCGATTTTCACCCATTTAGTAATTACATGTTTTACATTTGTACACACCAATGTGTTTCCTATCGCCTAAACCTCCAGGGCTGTACACAGTTTAATACTGTCAACTAACTTGGGGAAAACCTCTTTTAAAACTACAATTCCCAGTAGAGACGTGCCATAGAGAACATGTTATGAAACACAATAGCCAGCATGTGTAGTTCTGGGGGGGCTTTCGAGTCCAGTTTTGAATAGTCTGCCGTGGTTTCGTTCCATTTCAAAGAGCTTGACGCTCGGCGTAACCTTGGTGCACTGCCACTCCAACATCCAATCCCAGAGCTTGAAGATTAATCACGGGGTTTGTCAACGGGACTGTAGTCCCAAACGATAGCTGGGGATTATGGGTAGTGTAGTGTCTTCGGCCATCCAAAACTGAATTTTTTTCCGGATATCATATCGCATTAACAACACCACATCTGGCATCACAGAGATCTTCTGTTACTGTCCTTTCTTCTTGGAGGAAGTACAGAAACACGTAACTCTGGATTTGTTTTAATGTTTGAGGTGTAATAAACGACACAGCAGCTTTTTGGCATGTTAAAACTATTATTTTCTGTCTCGCTCATGAGAGTAACAGCTGGCGAAATTACAGCCTCGCCTACTGATTTCAGATGTGTGCTCTAAAATGATATTTATAAATGACTATTATCATTATTATAAGCAAGACAATAAATGGCAAAGATATGTAGAAAATAAACATATTTAAGATACGTTCATAAGAAACGTAACGTGGGAGAAAATATGTTTCTAGAAGATATGTAGAAAATAAACATAATTGAGATACGTTCATAACAAACGTAACGTGGGAGAAAATATGTTTCTAGAAGATATGTAGAAAATAAACGTATTTGAGATACGTTCATAAGAAACGTAACGTGGGAGAAAATATGTTAGAAGATATGTAGAAAATAAACGTATTTGAGATACGTTCATAACAAACGTAACGTGGGAGAAAATACGTTTCTGGCTAAACGTAATTGAGAATGCAGTTTACAGATGTAGCGCTTCATTTCAGACAGTTTGAAACGCGAGGGCCGTGATTGGTACGTGATCTGCCCTCGCTCAAGGGAAAACCTCCAGCTTGACTTGAGACCGCCCCCGTGATAGATAAATGTAATTATAATGAAGCCAGCTGCAATGGATCATTGATCCACCAGGAGGTGCAGTGGGGTTCCACACTGGAGCTCATGTGAAATAATGTCAGATACAGTACGCTGGATGTACAGCGGAACTTTGTTAAGATCCATATGTCACGGATATCATACTACTGTGTTAAATAAGAGACATGTAATCATTTACAAAACATCACCATGTTGTTATGTAACAAAATCATTTTGTTTAGTCGAAAAAAACGAACGGGAGGAAATGCAGCCCGGCTCTCGATTTTTAATCCTAATTTAATCATCATCTTCACCACGATCATTTATGTTTATGTTCGCCGGATTGACATGAAATCACTGACACATATGAATATACTGTATTCAACTTCATTAAAACGTTATTAACGTGCCTAAACTTAGTAATTCACAAAAAATATTTATATTTTAATGGAGCCTCGTCGGCAGATCAGGATCCCAACGCGTAGCGGAGGGATCTTGATCAGCATGAAGGGTGTTATTTTCCCCATAAGGAACAAGTCACTGCAAATTATCCCGCTTATTACATGGCCACATTCTTAACAAAGTAACGACATGCCTCCCAATATTAATTGAAATGCTTTTATGGATTTAGAAAATGTTTTTATTGATTTAAAAAATAGTTGTATGTATTGATTTAAATTGACATGCATCCGCTAAGAAAAATAGTCCGTTGTTACCGTTTTTTAAACAGTCTGAATGAAACGGCAGCTCTCAGCTGTGTATTTACACAACTAATGGCCCATCAACCACAGCTCTCTCCCCCCCCCTCCCCCCCTGATCTTTCTTCTCCAGCAGCTAAATTAACTGTAGGTTACTCTGAGTGACAAGTTTACAGTTAGTGACAACACCATAAAAGCTGGTGGGTTGAAAGCAATACGGGAGGTAAAAAGAACTAGAATAATTGTGATTTATTTATTGTGGCTTTTATGTTTTTAGGTATACAATGTTATATAATTCAGGTTTACAATGCACCCTTCTCTAAAAGCCTTCACCAATGACAATATTCATACTAATTTAATAAATCCTTCCAACACACATTGTAAAAAATAGCCTACTGTAAGTTAAGAAATCATTCCAATATGTACATCTTCTGATGTAACAAAAATAACATGATAAATACTAACATAGCTGAACATGGTATTGCCCATTTAGCTTTGAGTGTTACTGACCTGAGATGTTTTTATTACATGAATTAAGGTGACTGAGGCTTTTTAACATAGACAGATCACAACTGAAACATAACATCTGAAACGACGTAACAACATAATACACTTTTTGGGGATGCAGCTTGGGATGTGAGGAGTTAGGGACACGGCTTAGAACGGGCGTGTCGCCTACTGTCCTGCCAGTGTTGGCAGGACAGGAGAGTGTGTGCACCAGTCTGCCTTGATCTACGAATTCATGTCCGTGGCACTCACTGCTGCCCACAGCTGTTTTACACGAGGACGCATTCGGCTAAACGCATAGGATTAACGCAAACGCAATCGCAAAAAAGCTTCCGTCCACACGCAATGTTCACCGGATAGTGTCTGTCCACACGAGACAGCTCCGTTTAGCTCCAACCGCTGGAGAAGCTGCAGTGCATATGCAGGAGCC
Organism: Notothenia rossii; assembly: GCF_949606895.1. Classification (NCBI taxonomy): domain Eukaryota; kingdom Metazoa; phylum Chordata; class Actinopteri; order Perciformes; family Nototheniidae; genus Notothenia; species Notothenia rossii. The sequence goes on along the minus strand of NC_136907.1, from coordinate 29,209,263 downwards.
TGTACGTGGCGCTGTAACTTCCTCCACAAAAGCAACAAAGAAGCATGGTTGTCATAGTTGCCCTTCTGTTTATCAGTTGTGCAAATTAGTCGCTTTTCGGCGCCTCCCGCTTCTTTAACGCTGATTTGGGTGACTTGTGTAATTCGTGGAGAACCGAAGAGTTTTCGTTTTGGGGGGGGGGGGGTCCGTCAGTCCGTCAGTCCAGACTGACGGACGGACAACTTCTCACTTCAAAAAAGAAGAAGAAATCTATATCGCAAAATAATTAAACAAGCGAGTGCCTGTTTTTCCTGGCCAAGGACAGGTTCATTGAACACAACACGTGTCTTCACCATAGGTCTTCACGTGGTTATGTCTCGTCTGAAAGGAGTAACGGAGAGCATCGGAACGCCGCTCCAGCTCTTCAAATATTGCAGTACCCATAAGGAGCCGTACACATGCCAGTGTTTGCGTGGCTGTGTCTTTAGTTGTAAGCACAGTGGCGATCTGTTGTTATTAGCATCTGGTTAGCTAGCTATGCTAACAAATTTGAAGAGCTTTTCTACAACCAGGTGGAAGAGAGCTCTCTCCTGAGAGGCTCAAATAACCTCAGCTCAGTGAGGTTAAGGCACACCTTGATATGATCATTATAGTTATTAATGAGACATTAGAGACTAAATTATTAACAGGTATAAAATACTATATGACAGTAACAAAAAAAAGTTGTTAAAAATAATAAGAATAGAGTTTGAAAGGGGAGTGATTTGTAAAATATCCAAAAAGAAAAATCTGCTAGTTCTGTTTCATATGGGTGTTGAAAGATGTATCCATAGATCTCCTCATGTTGCTCTCAAAGTGCACCAGATTGATGCTTTTAACTTCAATATTTAAAAAAAAATCTTCACGGGGGAGCATGCCCGGACCCCCCGAGAGGAGGTTAGGACCCCCCACTTAAAATCATGTTCACATGGATAGGATACTAAACACCTTTGCACACATCTTGTGTCCATATCTTTCTGTTTTGATGGTCATGCCACAACCGTGCACGTGAATGCATGCATGCATGCGTCAAACATGAGTCATGGTGAGATATCTGGATTAAGAGGTTGCTTTTTCTTTGCACAGCATGAAGGAAAGGCCAAATGAATGGGCTGTGATCATAGGCGGAGTTTGACATTTGCGCTTGGGGGGGCAAACCTTTTTTACTGACGTCACTCAGTACACAGTCCCAACTATTTCGTGCTCACCGCACTGAGTATGACTTTTCCACATACGAACACAAGTCGTCCCGTCATGCACGCCTCATGCCCGCCGTACACACACACTCATATGGAAGGGGCGGTCACTCCCCCCAACAACAGTGCATTACATAACTGTAAAAAACGTATCAAAACTGTGCTTATCTTATACTTATTTGATAACTACTATATCCCTTGGTGTCCTACCTTAGTTCAGAAGTAGACGCCGTTTTTTACGTTCCGCATACGTCCACTATCCCCTCAGGTGACAGCTGTGCGGTTATGTCGTCCTCAATGTGAAGAACCGCAAGTGAGGAAAATCTTGTTCCTCCCATCGTTGACCGCAGCCAGTTCCGAATTCTCCTCATTGCAGAAAAACTTCTCTCAGACGTGGCAGATCCGATAGGCAGAGTCAGTGCCAACTGGAGCATCTTGTATAGATTTGGATAGCTCTCCTTTTTAACAGTCTTTCGGAGATGCTCAAGTGCAACAGGTGCGACAGCAGAGGCTTTAACAAGGTCCATCTCTGCTCCAAGAAGGAGAGGGTGAATTTTGAGCAGCTGTGCGTATTTTTGTACGAGAGGTTCAATTCCTTTTTTCTGACATTTAAACACTGCTCCACATGCTCGTGCCAGCTCTATGGACTCTCCCGTGAATCGTCTGTCTAGTTCGTTGATGAGGGTGTCCAGCACAGGGAGATAGAGGTGCTGCTGATATCCAGCTGTATCACTCTGTGACATTTGTGCGCCACTTTCATCAGTTTCTCTTTGGCCCAAAGTAGTTGTAACCAGGAAACTGTCGAGGGAGGTCGGGGGTTTTGTAACCCGTTTTCTTTTGGGTGCAAGGGGACCCGGAGTCTGACACTCAACATCTGCATCCCCAGGTACTGGCACGTTGTTGTCCCGGCAGAACTGTTTCACTGATCCCCACATATTGCTCCACGTATCTGCTTGTCTCTGAGATTTGAAGTGCGCCTTCAGGTTGTCGGTAAGCGCTGCAGCTTCGGAGAGTGTGCAGCTGGAGGACTGTAGGGCCTTGTGCGTAACATGAATCACACGCAGTATGTCTTCCAATACAATAACACATGTAATGAAAGACATTCTGGTCATGTGGGCATAAAGGCCACTGGCCTCCACAGACCACTTGTCTCCCTCGTCACTCATTTCTCTCAGGCACCCTATAATTGCAGAGTAGTGAGTTTTAACGGAATTCACAGATCGCCACTTGTACGCCCATCTTGTCTCACTTGGCTGTATTATTTCAGTTTGTTTCAGATTCAGTGATTTCTGCATTTCAATGAATCGATGATGGTTTGACGGCTCTGCAAATACAGAGTAGAGTTTGTCAATGACGTTCAGGAATGTTTTCACGCTGCGGTTGACAGCACAACACTCCATAAGCACCAGATTTAGTTTGTGTGCCATGCAGTGCACGTACACTGCGTATGGGTGGGTCTCTTTGATGCGCTGCTGCACACAAGAAACGTGACCAGACATGACGGAGGCACCATCGTAACTCTGGGCAACAACTGGGATATGTTTCAGTCCACACATCTCAAGTCCTTTGTTTATTGCTTCCACAATCCCAGCCGCGTTGCGAGATGCTGAGCAATCAATAAAACACAAAAAACGCTCCTTGATTTCAAGCTGCTCTGCATATCTGATACATACTGATAATTGTTCCGTTTTGCAAGACCTGGCCTCATCTGCAATTATAGAAAAAAATCCAGTATCCTGCACTTTCTCTTCAATTTCTGCACGAACTAAGTTAGCGCATATGTCAATGACTTCGTTCTGGAAATCCGGGCTAGTAGCATTGAAATAGTTGGACTGCATGTTTTTAAAAGCAGAATCATACTTGGAGAAAAATCCACAAACCTCAAGAAAATTTCCACGCGACTCTGACTCGCTTCTCTCCCGATGCCCACGAAAAGGCAATCCGAGTTTGGACAACAGCCTCACAATATCAACAATTTTGCACAAATAAGATCTGTTCTTCTCAACAGAATCTTTGTGGCTTCGGGAAAGTTTCGCTGCAATAGATCCAGAAGATGCAGTCACTTTATAGTTATCCCATTTAACCATGCAGTTCAGATGGGCCTGGGATTGTGCATGTTTCTCCAGTTTGCTGCTTAGTTTTTTCCAGTCACTCAGGCCCTTTCTAAAGGAATCCTCCACACCGCTGTCAGTCTGGAAGTGGCGTCATGAAAAACAGAAGACGGCATCAATTCGTACTGAATATTCCAGCCAGGGATAGTTCTTGTAATAGTACGTGGAAAATGATCGTTTCGTTTTCCCAAACATTTTTGAGGGGAAATCGGATAAAGTAGGCTGCTTGGGACAGCTGTGCTTTTCCCCAAGATCATCATGACCCACTGACGGCCCCGGTGCCGGTGGTCTCCCTGCTGTGGGGTTAATGTTAGCTTGTCCTGCTAATCCAGAGCTCTCCGCTGTGGGGCTAACATTAGCTAATCCAGAGCTGCTCGTTTGCGTGTCTGCCACTTGACATTGTGACGGCTGCTGGTTGGTAAAGTTAGGCTCAGTCGGTGGCTCTTCTGTTGTTGAAGCTGAAGACGAAATTGGGCGTTTTAAAAATCGCCGAATATCCATTACTGCTAATTCAATAGCTGAATCACTTGGATACAAAAAAAAGTGAGGGAACTTTTGTCCTTAACTTCACACGTCACACACACACACACACACGTCACAACCCTTTATATATACAGTCTATGGTCACAACATGCGACTGCTCAAAAATGAAATTATTTCAAACAAAAGATGATATTATTCAGATTTGTATTGTAACAATCATTTTATTACATCTATTAAAATATTTATATATACAAAATATTTGTATTGGAACAGTTTTAGATTTAGTAATGATATAACATATTTCAGCCACCAGGGGGGGCAATGCCCCCCCTGCCCCCCCGCAAAATCCGCCTATGGCTGTGTTTTTAGTTTTTTTAAGCAGAGGTTGAGTTCAATAATTTGTACGGCACTCGGAGGATGTTGTACAAATTGAAAGGAAAAAGGTTCCCCACCGCTGCTGTAAATAATAATAAAAACCCTTGATTTATAATTTAACATCTCTGTCTCCTATTGATCTGAGTAAATTATAAAGAACAGCCAGTTAATTGAAGGATTATAGCACAGGCCATTGTCAGATGGTAGGCTATATTACGCTGTTTTTTTTCTGCTTCGAATAGTTCTCTCTTTTTTCACCATACCTGTGTTTGCATCACTGGTTTATTCTCCGCGGTGGGGGCCGAGGGAACCAGGCAGAGATTTTCGCCAGTCAACGTGTGTTAAAGTTTAAATCTTCCGGACAAAATTATAAAAGTGCCGGTCAAAGGTCTTCTTTGTTATTTATTGAGCTTTAAAACAAATGAATAACGAATCTATACATGTAGCCTCTCTTTTTCCTCCCTCTCTTCGGACAGCGTCAGTGTCTGTCTCATGCAGCAGCTGATCCAGTAATGAGTGACCCTGGCCGACAGTAAAAATAAACATATTTATAACTAGTTTAGGTAGTTTGAGAGGTAATTAAAATAGCTAAGGGTGATGATCTGACTTGAAGTGTGTGTTTTGCTCCGTTCACCGCTGCATCACAGCGGGAGGAGCTGCAGGTGAGCAGAGCGTCTCCGTCCTGTCAGGTTAGAAATCACTCCGTAAATTGTAATCCCTGTACATTTTGCTGTATAATGTCCTTTTGTTGTTCTGTTGTTTATGTTTTTATGTTTTCATGTGGAACCTACTGCTGCAGGTCTCCCTTGAAAAAGAGATCATTGATCTCAATGGGATTTTACCTGGATAAATAAAGGTTTTGAATAGAATTGACTCGCGTTTATGTCCATATCGAGAGAAAAATAAATAATCTGAATTCAGTGTGCAGTTTACTTTGACGCGGGGGTGAGCAGCAGAGGTGGGGAGAGGCGGGGCTATTGCGTCATCATTATCAGAAAATGATTGTATAAGGCGTACACACGGAGCCGTTGGACCCCCCAGAGCGTTGCGTATGACGTTCTATCCACCTTGGGACCCGTTATAGTTACCGCTGTTGTTTACTGTCATATTCGGTTGTCCTCGTGTGGCCGAACGGTCTATATGACACTAAACAGTAACGCAAACGACCATTTTCGTCCTCGTGTGGCCGGGGCCTTAGCTGGCTTTCCCTACCGATTTTCAATCTTCCCAAACTGTAACAAATACAAATGACACTACATAGACACTGGAATCGACTTTTGGCGGACACCGTTTGCAGCGTGTCTGTGATAGGATCAAACAGTCTTCTGTCTTTCTGAAAGAGAAACAACGTGCAGACGGGGGGTAACGCTGCCTTTCCTCTGCACCCCCGGGGCTGATGGGTAATCACTCCCAAATTAAGGGAACAGAGACGAGGCATTTGTGTCCTGCAGGATTTCCACGTTAATATCAGTGTCTCGAAAACGGCGACTGAAAGACATCCAATGTTTGGTCTTTTCCTGAAGCATCCTTCACCTACAGTCTCTCAACTGAAAGAGGACCACAAACACACACAAAATATGATACCATTTTGAGATTTGGGTATATTTATCTCCCATTCTTTCACTTTTTCTGACATTTTAAACACCAAACATGTCATTAATGTCTCTGTTTAGTGAACTACAGCAATCTGAAAGCCTGTACATTATTTATATCATAATTTATCAGTAGAAAAATGCAGGAAATTACTTTTTTAAGGCAGTATTTTCTGATTTATGGCGCAACACAAAGATATTTCGCTCTGTGCAACCCTTTGACTCTAATATGTCAACAACATGAAACAGGAATATGAACCTGGCTTTATCCAATGTTCACAAAATAGTTCTACATCCTGACACATCCTTCATCTACTGTCTCAACTGAAAGAGGACCAGAAACACACTTTGGGATATTTATCTCCCATTCTTTGACTTTTGGACATTTTACAGACCAAACATGTCGTTGATGTCACTGTTTACCAAACTATCACTTTTTCTGAAAAATGCATAAAATGATGCAATATATGTTACATACATGGTTTATACATGTAATTACTGGGGTTCCATTTCTTCTGATTACCTAATTTGGGCGTGCACATTTGCCGCGCGCAAACCTACCACTTTTGGATTTGGAAAGGTTGGCATGTATGCTCTACGCACACACACACACACACACACACACACACACACACACACACACACACACACACACACACACACACACACACACACACACACACACACACACACACACACACACACACACACACACACACACACACACACACACACACACACACACACACACACACACACACACACACACACACACACAATTGACATGAAATCACTGACAAATATGAATATACTGTATTCAACTTCATTAAAACGTTATTAACGTGCCTAAACTCAGTAATTCACTAAACATATTTATATTTTAATGGAGCCTCGTCGGGAGATCAGGATCCCAACGCGCAGGCCCAAATGGTTTAGGCCCAAAATACATTTCTGACCTCCTGCTAAATGATGAACCATCCAGATCTCTCAGGTCTTCAGGGACTGGTCAGTTTCTGTCCCCAGAGTCAGAACTAAACATGGAGAAGCAGCGTTCAGTTATTATGCTCCAAATATCTGGAACAAACTCCCAGAAATCTGCAGGTCCGCTGCAACTCTTACTACTTTTAAATCCAGGCTGAAGACTTTTCTTTTTGTCGCTGCTTTTAATTGAACTATTCATATCTTAGACTGCACTGTAACTTTTATCCATGTATTTTTTCTTTTAATGTTTATTTTATTAACTTTTCTTTTTAATGACTGATTTTAAATGTCCTTTTCTTAATGTCTTTCATTTTTTGTAAAGCACTTTGAATTGTCTTGTGTTGAAAAGTGCTATATAAATAAACCTCCCCTTGCCTTGCGTAGCGGAGGGATCTTGATCTGCATGAAGGGTGTTATTTTCCCAATAAGGGACAAGTCGCTGCAAATTATCCCGCTTATTACATTGCCACATTCTCAACAAAGTAACGACATGACTCCCAATATTAATTGAAATGCTTTTATGGATTTAGAAAATGTTTTTATTGATTTAAAAATAGTTGTATGTATTGATTTAAATTGACATGCATTCGCTAAGAAAAATAGTCCGTTGTTACCGTTTTTTAAACAGTCTGAATGAAACGGCAGCTCTCAGCTGTATATTTACACAACTAATGGCCCATCAACCACAGCTCTCTCCCCCCCTGATCTTTCTTCTACAGCAGCTAAATTAACTGTAGGTTACTCTGAGTGACAAGCTTACAGTTAGACACAACACTGTCATTGCAAGTGACCCTCAGTTAGTTGACTTTTATGTTAAACTGCTAAATTTGTTACTGATAAAAAAGGGCTTCTACTTTACCTAATTACCTTAACACTAGAACCAACAGAGGTTTTTCTATAGGCCTACCAAAAACCGTCAAATCCCGCTATTAGAATGCAATTTTTAACAACATAGGGTGCTACATAACATACTTTCAGGAAAAGTCACGGACTGGGAGACTTTAATATTTTATTGAAAAAAAGTTACATTGCACACACACAACACACATCACACAAATTGACCCGATTGGCGGTTCTAGTGTTAAATAAACTCACTAATTAATGAAACCAGTTCAATACGCATTATTCTTATTCTTATCATTCTTTATGAGCGCAGAAGTAGCCTTAAAATCAGATCTGTTTTTTAAATGAAATCTGACGGCAGGCAGTTTGCTCTGATCACCTATGATAAATGCGCCACACCTAATCGCTGGCCATTCAGCCACAAAGCTCCCTCTATACAAATCAAACTGTAGACGGTGTGAAAGCACCTATTGTTTTAAATAATGGTCGGAATGTGACCTGTGAGCCTTCTGAATTACCGTGGGACAGTACATTCTAAACTAAAATGCTCAATCAATAAAGTAACATCTTATCTTATCTTAATAATATCTTCATATTAATAATAATAATAAATCATACAGTATGTGTCCAAAAGGGAGCAGGAGGAAGCAAACACAAAAATATACAAAAAATATACTGCATATTAAAGCAAAGGATTGTAAAGGTAAAAGTACGAGCATAACAAATAAAGAAGTGTAATGTAAACATTTACATTATTATTATGATTATTTAATATATAAAGACTATATATTATTGAATTAAAAGATTAGATATACTTTAGTTGATCTAAAATATTGATGTTTTCAAATTCTCTTCAAAACACAACTGAAAGTCCATGAAACTTGTCTTTCTGTATTTGTGAATGAAGCGCCATCTCCTGGTTAAAACCTGAAATTTAAAATCTGGCAACTCCCTCTTGGAAAAGAGTGGGAGGGCTTAACATTCCTCGATACTGGTCTTAGGCAGGCCGTAGGCAGGAAGCTGGAGTCTGAAATTAGGTGCTACATCTATAGTTCTGTGGGAACGTAATTTTTAGGAGACAGGGTTGTCTTAAGTGAACTAAACAACCGGACTCTGGTTTGCTAAAATAGGTGGTCTCGGAGCGCTTGCTTGCGAACTCTGGAGCGGTTCATTGCTGGTGTGAACACAGTCCGCACCAAAACATAGGAAGCGTAGTATTTATGTATCGCAAGAACGCGGATATCTTCTAAATCTTTAGCGAAAGAGTCTTTCAAGACATCTGCGGTTGTTTAGTTAAAGAGTGAAGCAGAATGAAGTGTTGAACAGTGTTGTGTAAAGTAAAAATTCTCCGTCAGCTACATTAAAGTAAGAACACCTGTCGTCGGTGAAACGTCCCTCCTTACTGCAGAACCTCTCTCATTATGTGTTATAATGTTTTTTAACGGACGTTGTCTGATTATATAATCATATGCACGGGCCGCTAGTGTCTGTTGATCTCCAGATTAACAGCAGCATGAGAATAACCTGCCAAAAGTGCCGAGGCTCCATGGCGGAGGCTCCGGTAGAAATTGCCGGGATTTGCGTTTTAACCCCCTTCATGTCTGACCAATGATTGAACAGCATTTCCGTGCACATGACTTGTTTAAAGTTTATAGTCCGTTTGAGTTTTGCCCGTGTGAACGCAAAACGAACATTCGGAAAAATGAAACAATGTAACAAACTGTAGTCTGGTGCGCATCAGAGAAGCGGACTATTAGGTGTGAATGCACCCTAAGGCAGTGCTTCTCAAAGTGTGGTCCGCGGACCACTGGTGGTCCGTGAGCGCCCCCTAGTGGTCCGTGAGTATATTGGTAACATTTCACATTTGAAATAAATAAATAAATTTCAGTTTTCTGCACTCTCGCGGGAATATCTCCGCAATGGAGCGAGGTTAAGTTTCACTTTCGATTGCATGATATAGCCCAGCGCAACACCTTCGTCACAGATGTTGCCACTAGTTTGTACCATTTTCAGGCAATTTGTAATCTGTTCTAGAAAAACGATGTGTTTTTTTATATTTGTGGAGTTAGGTGGTCCGCAAGTGTTTTTTTATTGGTTAAGTGGTCCTTGGTATGAAAAAGTTTGAGAAACACTGGTCTAAAGCCATGCTTTAGCTACATGCTCATGTTAGAATGCTAAGATGTTCACAATGACCAAATTGTTCCAAGACTGTCACAGGTGGGACTGGAAGGCAAAAGCATATGCCCATCAAGGTTGGCTGCAGGGGCTTCGAGGGGCAATCAATCTTCAAAGTCCTTATTTCACTGGGCATCACTAGTATGAAGAAGAGGAGAGTCATCAAAACCATCACAAAAGCAACAGAGAAAGCCTATATATGGTTCTGGATAATGGTGAGGAGAAAATGCCACCCAAACACAAGTCATGGTTTGATCAACAAGTTGTGGTTTGTCTGTACCTGAAACACCCCATGACCCCTGGTCACACAAAGAGATGGATATTTACTGTTCTAGAAATCAGTGACAGAAAAATACTTGATAACCACCAACCAAGGATAGGTTGGTGATTACTGGAGAGACAGTGGACAGTTCACAAAGACGACCACCAGGGCGGAATGGGTTGGAAACCAAAACTGCATCCTCTGAGTGAAGAAGACCAGACCAAGGTACAAATCGACTCTTTCTCAGGATTGGAGCCTCCGAGTGGCTATTCCCCCAAAACAGATGCAAGGCGCTGTCCTACAATGGCTACATTGACACCTCAGTACAGAAGGGAGGCTTTTCTGGAATCCTTTGGCTACCTGGCCAACGCCTATAGGGCTAAACACCACACAAGCTGATCAAGACAGTGAGCTCAAGCATCATGTGCTGGGTCAAATGGGGATCTCATCAGGGTCATTAATATCAGTATGGCAAATACTCAAAGTTGGAATCATCATGGGGTGTACAATCTCTGTGATGAGTCAATTCTGCTGAACCTCAGTGCCGGGGCCCGCAGCCCAAGTCAGGGATACGCCAACCACCAATCAGCATTGAAGGGACACCAATCCCAACTGTCTCAGAAAAGCCAGTAAAAAATCTTGGCAAAATGTTCAATTGCGTCCTGAAGGATACAACATCAGTCCAGACAACCTGTCAGGGGCTGGAGGGCTGGTTGACTGTGTTGAACCATTGGTGAAAGCTTTATTTGGCATCACTCCAGAAGATGATCTATCAAAACCACCCCTCGATATGGCTCTGGATCAATAGTAAGGGTCTATGGGGAGAAGCAAATGCCACCATTTTCTTAAAAAAACTTTAATTGCTCATCATCTTAGTTTGCCACATGAACATTCTTAATGTTATTATTAGTGCTGGACACATTGGACAAATTATTTCTGACCTATAGTGTGAAAAGTCAGAAGGTATCAAAATTATTACTGTTGGTCTCGACAAACATGGTGGATGTTTACTCACACATCGCCATCTACATACAGTAACATAGATTAGAGGTAGTGGAAAACAAAAAAAGGGACGTTTTGTAGAGGCAATCTGCTCGTAAAATGTGGGTAAAACAGCAGTCTGGACTGGTTAGTAAACAGAGAGCAGAGAAAGACCTTTAAATATCCCACAAAGCACATACTGAGACAGCCACTGTTTTTACACTTTATTTTCACATTAAAGTTGTAATGAGACCAGAACAAATACTGTATAAGAGTTGTGAAGCTGATAGTCATTAACAGATTCTCTGGGCAGGTTTATATTCTTCTTTCTAAGCTTTATATTCTAGATTTACAGAAGGACCTTCTCTATATTCATATCCTGTTTACTTACAATCCCCTGTGTTGTTCAGGCTTGTAGTAGCTCTTTTACAACATAATGTATGTACATAATTTCAACAAGAAGCCAGTGTATATGGAGAGTAATAATATCCATTATTCTTAACTACAAAGAGCCAGATTCCCCAAGTGAAACTTTAATGGGTTTTATTAACAAAATCCCCTCAAGCACTATGATTATATGCAAACAACCTCATAAAATATATACCTGATAATGTCTTACAAATGAAAATGATGCAGCTTCCTCTCAATCTGCGCTTTGCTGCCGGTGGCGGACAGCTGAATCATTCAAACCACGTTACGAGGTAGAACTGGAGGAAAAGTAGTCTAATCAATGTACATCCTGAGACTCTTCTTTTATGAGCTCATCTGAATCCTGTGGAACGTGAGGCAAAGTCACAATTCAAGTTTAATGAGTGGACATCTCTCCTGAATAAAGAAATGGAGAAATCGTGTTCCCTTTAAGAGAAGTATAATTCAATGCCATTAGAGCATGGGTGGGGAACCTCCGGCCTCCGGGCCGTATATGGCCCGCGAGACCATTTGGTACGGCCCTCGAGGTAATTTATAAACACACGCAAAAAAGAAAAAAATTGAAGAAATCTAGACCGCAAAAAAAAAAAAAAAAAGCGAGTGCCTGTTTTTCCTGGCCAAGATCAGGGTCCTTGAACACAACACGAGCCTAACGTGTCATCACATGGTATGTCTCGCCTGACAGGGGTGCAGTTCTGAGGAGAGCACCAGAACGCCGCTCCGGCACTTCGCAAATTGCAGTACCCATAAGGAGCCGTACACATGCCGCAGTTTTTTGCGTGGCTGTGTCTTTAGTTGAAAACCCAGTGGGCAATCTGTTCATCTGCCATACTAATCATACAGTCAATAACTTTGTTGTTATTAGCTCTTAATTTTGCTCTCAAAGTGCACCAGATTGTTGCTTTTAACTTAAACCTTCAAAAACAAATCTTCCCAAATGCCCCCCAGACCCCCTTAGAGGAGGTAAGGTCCCCCCCGACTTAATTCATGTCCACATGGATAGGAAACTAAATACATTTGCACACATCTTGTGTCCAAGCTGTAACCATGAGCAGGTTGCACAAAAACTGTGCTGGGCTCAACGCTTACCTTTTGGCCTCAACAGTGATGACAGTATTACACTTGTGAAAGGGCCTCCAACATGTAGGTGTTTTCATACTGTTTGAGCCAGTCTGATTCAAATGCGTGTTCTGCGTGTGTACATACATGTAAAGACAAAGGACTTGCTCTGTTTAACATTTTCGCCAATTCATGATAAATGTGTAGTGAAGTTTAGAAAGCTGTGGTTAACTTTGTTTGCTGCAGTTAGCAGAGCTGGTAACCTTAAAGAAGTTTAGGCAATTGCTTGCGTCTGTGCCATTAAAACAGGACAGTCCAATGATCAGAGAGTCGTTAGATGCTGCAAGCTGTGGTGGTCCTCTCCAGCTCTCCTACGGTTGGCAATTGGGGTCCAGCCTAGCGTTTTAGTAGTGCATTTGTTCATCCAATTTTATTCTCTACACCAAAATGAGAGTGTTGTCGTTCTAAGGAATAGAGCGTGTTACGACTGGAGCACACAAAAACTGATTGGACCCAAATGCACGACTCCAGACAAGAGATGATTCAAAAAAAGTTTTACTGTGGTGATGAAACAAGGTAATCCATTCACAAGGTAATCCATACACAAGGTTCAAAAGCGATCTGGCACTGAGCACAGGGAACACACAGAATATATACAAAAGCAAGGGACTCCACAGGTGCAAACAATAAGGGCGGGGCAGGTAATCAGGTCAGTGGAAAAACAGGCAAGGTGGGAATCGAACCACCCGAAATGAGAAGGGAAATGACAAAGTAAAACAGGAAATGGCAGACACGGACTTGACAATATAGACTCACAGAGAAATAATACTAACAGATCTGACGAGACACAACAGTACCCCCCCCTCTACGGCCGACTCCGGACGGCCCAGGGTCCTGTGGATTAAGTCTGAAAAATTCCTTTATCAGTTTCTGATCCACAACAAAACTTGCTGGTACCCACGACCGATGTTCTGGACCGTATCCTTTCCAGTCTACAAGGAACTGTCGGCCGCGTCCTCTCTTCCTGACTGCTAGCAGTTTCTTGACGTCAAATATCAGACCGCCGTCTAACATCCGGGGTGGAGGAGGGGGCTTGGATGGAGGAACCAAACGACTCTCCCGAACCGGTTTGACTTTGGCAACATGAAAGGTAGGATGGACTCTCAAGGACCTGGGCAGGCGCAGGCGAACAGCCAGCGGGTTAACAACTTTCGTTATGGGAAACGGACCCACAAACCTCGGAGCCAGCTTCCTGGAAGCCACACACAGGGGCAGATCTCTTGTAGATAGCCAAACCTTCTGCCCGGGTTTGTATGCAGGTGCCGGACGACGATGTCGATCTGCTGTCTTTTTCATGCGAGCAGCACTCTTCAGGAGAACCTGGCGAGCTCCTGCCCAGACTCTGCGATACCGCCTAACCAGGGCATGTACTGACGGTACAGTCACTTCCTTCTCTACTTCTGGAAACAGAGGAGGTTGGTAACCATAGGCGCAGTGAAAAGGGGAGAGACCCGTGGCAGATGTAGGTTGGGTGTTGTGGGCATACTCCACCCATATCAGCTGCTTGCTCCAAGTTGTGGGATTCTGGGACACCAGACACCGTAAACACATCTCCAGTTCCTGGTTGATCCTCTCTGATTGACCATTAACCTGAGGGTGATAACCAGATGTGAGGCTTGGGGTGGCTCCTATCAAGCTGCAGAATTCCTTCCAAAACTGGGAAACGAACTGCGGCCCACGGTCTGACACCACATCTCGAGGAAATCCATGCAGCCTGAAAACATGAGACAAGAGCACTTCTGCTTTCTCTTTAGCAAAGGGAGATTTGGGCATGGGGATAAAGTGAGTCATTTTGGTGAATCTGTCAACAACAGTGCAGATGGTGGTGTTACCTGGAGAGGGCGGCAGTCCAGTGACAAAATCCAGCGAGATGTCAGACCATGGGCGGCTTGGAATGGACAAAGGTTCCAGTAGACCCATAGGAGACTGGGTAGAGGTCTTATTCCGAGCACAGGTAGTGCAGGCTGCCACATACTCAGTAACCTCCTTCTCCATTTTAGGCCACCAAAACCTTTGCTTTATCATGTACATAGTTTGTTTGATACCTGGATGACATGTTAATACAGATGTGTGAGCCCAGTGAATCACGTCAGAGCGGAAGGATGGGGGAACAAAGAGGCGGTTAGGGGGGCCACCACTGGGTAAGGTTTTTCCCTCTAAAGCTTGATTTACCTTAGCCTCAATTGGCCATGTCACCCCTCCTATCACCTGAGTGGGCGGTAAAATGGACTCTGTCTCCTTGGAAAGAGCCTCTGGGTCAAAAAGCCTGGATAACGCGTCTGGTTTTGGCGTTCTGTGAGCCAGGACGGTAGGAGAGAATGAAGTTAAACCTATTGAAGAATAAGGTCCATCGTGCCTGTCTGGAGTTTAACCTCTTAGCCTTGCGTATGTACTCCACATTTTTGTGATCTGTCCACACAATAAATGGCTGTTTTGCCCCTTCTAGCCAGTGCCTCCACTCATCCAGGGCTACCTTCACGGCTAATAACTCTCTATTGCCTACATCGTAGTTTCTTTCAGCAGCAGACAATTTACATGAAAGGTAGGAACATGGATGGAGCTTACTGTCTTTCTCTTCACTCTGTGAGAGGACCGCCCCGTTGCCCTCGTTGGATGCATCCACCTCCACCGTGAACTGCCGTTGGGAATCCGGGATGGTAAGTATTGGAGCTGTTGTGAAAACTTTTTTTAACTTCTGGAAAGCCAGGTCTGCCTGTGGGGTCCACACAAACTGAACAGAAAGAGAGGTGAGTACATGCATAGGAGCGGCAAAAGAGCTAAAATTCCTAACAAACTTCCTGTAGAGGTTAGCAAATCCAAGGAATTGTTGGACTTTTTTCCTGGAAGAAGGTGTGGGCCATTCAGCCACAGCGCTCACTTTAGCAGGATCCATCATTATCTGGTCAGGACCCAGGATGAAACCCAGAAATGAGGTGGGACTGACGTGGAACTCACATTTTTCAGCCTTCACCTAAACTTGATTGTCCAACAACTTTCTTAATACCTGGCGAACATGTGAAACGTGTGACTCTTCATCACGGGAAAAAAATCAGGATATCATCAAGATAGACAAAAACAAAATGATTCAAAAACTCCCTCAACACATCATTTATGAGAGCCTGAAAAACGGCAGGTGCATTTGTTAGACCAAAAGGCATTGCCAGATACTCATAATGTCCGCTTGGAGTGTTAAAACCAGTCTTCCACTCGTCCCCCTCCCGTATCCTCACCAAGTGGTAAGCGTTACGCAGGTCAAGTTTTGAAAAGACTCTAGCTCCTTTCAACAGTTCAAACGCTGAGGTCATAAGCTGGAGGGGTTACCTGTTCTTGATGGTTATGTCGTTTAGGGGGCTGTAGTCGATGCAGGGTCTCAGGGATACATCTTTCTTCTCAACGAAGAAAAAACCAGCTCCGGCGGGAGATGACGAGGGACGGATGAGACCCGTTTTGAGAGAGCCGTCTATGTACTCCCTCATAGACTCTCTCTCTGGAGCTGAGAGAGAGTACAGTTTTCCCTTGGGCAAGGGGGACCCAGGCAGGAGATTGATGGCGCAGTCATAGGTGCGATGAGGAGGGAGGGATGTCACTTTAGTTTTATTGAACACCTCCTTGAGATCTCGGTAGCAGCTGGGTAAGTTCGAAAGGTCAGGGAAGTCTGAGTCTTGATTATTTTCATCTTCCCTGTCATTGTCTATAATAGGCTCTCTGACAATTTCAGCCGTCTTGCCCCTGAAACACGAATGAGAGCATTCGCTTCCCCACCCCAAAACTTTACCAGTCCGCCAATCAATGTGAGGGTTATGTTTGCACAACCAGGGATAGCCCAGAATTACTGCATGCTGTGCAGAATCAAACAGATGAAAAGTAATATGCTCCGTGTGTTCATGATCAATGGTTATTTTAAGAGGCATGGTTTTATGAGTTACTTTACACATGAGAGTACCGTCCAGAGCGCTAGCTTCAAGTGTCTGAGTCAATGGCACGGAGGCAATTTTCAAACGTTTAGCTAATCCCCAGTCCATAAGATTAGCGTCAGCCCCTGAATCTACAAGTACTTTCAATGCTATGCTGTGCTCATTATTAGTAACCTCAACCTGGGTCATGGATCGTGAAGGGAAATCTGTGGTTGTCAATTGGCTCACCAGCACCCTCCGTCTTACTGGTGAGCCCCGTCTTTTAACGGGCAGGCTCCAAAGAAATATCCCTGCTTCCCCACAGTAGAAACATAAACGCTCCCGGAGACGCAGCTGCTTTTCCTCGGGAGACAGCCTGGCCCTTCCGAGCTGCATGGGTTCCTCTTCTGTGTTCCACGAAGCAGGTTTCACGGTAGAGGAGGGATTGTGGGTCCGAAATCTGAGTCGTAGTGGAGATCGTGCAGGAGGTGACGCATTCCTGGCTTTCTCCCTCCGTCGCTCTTGCAGCCGAGTGTCTATGCGTATAGCCAAGGCGATCATACTGTCCAAATCCGGCGGAAGATCAAGAGGAATAAGAAAATCCCGCACACAGTCACTGAGTCCGCTGAAAAACACGTCATATAGTGCGTCTTCATTCCAACCACCGTCTGTGGCCAAAGTACGAAAATCAATGGCGTAGTCAGACAAACTCTGATTCTGCTGGGAGATCTGTGTCAGGGCTCTGGCGGCTTCTCTCCCCGGTGTGGTTCGGTCAAAGATCTTCTTTAAAGTCTCAGTGAATAGTTGGAGAGAATTACACACCGGAGACTTCCGTGCCCACGCCGTAGCCCAGGCTTCTGCTCTTCCCGTGAGATTGGACACAATGAACGCCACCTTGGCTAGATCACTGGGAAAGGCAGCAGGCTGGCAGGTAAAATGTAGGTCACACTGCCTTAGGAAAGGACTGCAATTACCAGACTCGCCCGAAAACTTCGCAGGAGGAGCAAGATGAATCATGGAAGCTGGCATGGAAACAACAGCTGTAGGCTCTGGGACTGGGGCAGCCACGTTGGAAGGAGCAGCGGGCACACTATCCAACCGTGTGAGTACATTGTGGAGCTGTTCAGCCAGGTGATTAATTTGCGTTGTAACTGCGCCACGAAACTCACTCTGGCTGTTAGTCAGGGTCATTACTCCCTGGTTTATGTCCTTCATTTCTTCCTCCTGCTGCCGCAGACGTTGAGCCTGAGAGCAGAGCGCTGCCCTCAGGGTTTGAGAGTCGGCTGAGTCCATTTGTTGGCCAGATCGTAATGTTACGACTGGAGCACACAAAAACTGATTGGACCCAAATGCACGACTCCAGACAAGAGATGATTCAAAAAAAGGTTTTACTGTGGTGATGAAACAAGGTAATCCATTCACAAGGTAATCCATGCACAAGGTTCAAAAACGATCTGGCACTGAGCACAGGGAACACACAGAATATATACAAAAGCAAGGGACTCCACAGGTGCAAACAATAAGGGCGGGGCAGGTAATCAGGTCAGTGGACAAACAGGCAAGGTAGGAATCGAACTACCTGAAATGAGAAGGGAAATGTCAAAGTAAACAGGAAATGGCAGACACGGACTTGACAATATAGACTCACAGAGAAATAATACTAACAGATCTGACGAGACACAACAGAGTGTTCTATTTCTATATGCATTAAGGAACAGGTAAGTCTAAATGCATGAAGGAAAAAGGTTTATATCAATACATAAAATCTAAAAATGTAGTGTCACAGACAGGGGCGCCGCCAGGGATTTTGGGCCCCATGAAAATATATCACATTGGGCCCCACCACCAGGCACAGGCCACTTTGTTTATAAATTACCTCGAGGGCCGTACCAAATTGTCTAGCGGTCCGTATACGGCCCGGGGGCCGGAGGTTCCCCACCCCTGCTTCAATATAATAACATTAGCATTAATATCATAACCAAAATGTCAGTGATTAACATGTAGTTTACCTAATACAGCCTCACTCAACGCTTCAAACTGTCCATCATCCAAATAGACTAAAAGCAGTTTTTTGTTTTATATAGAACATTGGCTATGTGGAAAAATACTGTGTTTGAAATGTATAATTACAATAAGATGTTAGCTTTTTGTTTTGATATATATATATAGTCTCCCTTCAAATATGTTAAGTTTCATGTAATTCAACACAATGCTGCTCACCTCCTTCAGTTGGGAGAAAAGCTGGTTCAGGTTCAGCATTATGTGGGGACAGGGCTGCTGAGCTTAGAGATGGATCTGTTGGTCCTGTCACCAGGGGGAGGGACAACTGATTTAGTATGAATAGGCGCTAAAAATGTGCCTGCATTTATTAAAGGTAAGGAGGTAAGAATGGAAAAACCAGCTCGAGTGCGCTAGAATTTGAAAGTACACAACCGAAAAAATATGCCCCTTCCTTCAGACTTCCTTACAGAGCCCCTCCTCCAACACAAACAAACGCGCACATGACCAATGATGGCACGATATAAATTTGTGCACAGATGGAAGGCTGACAGGCAGGTAGGCCATCCAGTTATTTTAGCCGGGCTGGCTCAGATGATTGGTCGTGCTTTTTACAGCGCCACGGCTTCCACAGATGAAATGTTTGTATGTATTTATTGTCAAAGCATTTAATATATTCATTGCTATCGGGATGTTAAGAGCATTCCATGGAATATAACAAAAAGTGTTTCTGAAGTGAATTACCTACCCTACCTTTAAATGTCAGCTAAAAGAGCAGTGAAATGAAAAACCTCTGAATTTTCTGTAAAGATATTAACAGTAGTCTACTTAATGTCAGCTTAGTAAAAACAAAACATTAGCTAACAGATTAATTTCCACCACTCATGGCCCATACCTTTTCTTGTGAAAAACTGGATGACATACTGTCGCCCTTTAGTCCCTCTCTCTTGTCTTTCTCTCCTTTCTCTTCTTTTCTTAGAGCCTGACTTTTTGAGTCGTTGAGACATCGTACAACACAAGTGTAGGCTAAGTACTAGGCTAGCATCCCTCCTCACATGTTTTCACTCTCTGCAAGTGCTGGTGCCGCACCGCGTTTGGAGGCAGGACCAAACCATTACATGTAAATAGAAGGGGGTGTACAGAGGCTTTGGATAATTCACTTTTGGAAGAAAATAAGTTAAATTAATCGTAAGTTTAGTGAGTACTTTATCAATATAACGTTCTTTTAATGTTAATTATTGAAGATTGATGAAAGGTTACTTAAATTTTTTTTTCTTAATGTTCTAAACATTTTGGGGCCCCCGTCAGTCACGGGCCCTTAGAATCGTCCTAACTTTTCACCCCCTTACGGCGCCCCTGGTCACAGATGATTATGATGCGAAACAACACCCTTTAACAATATGCCTATTTTTTTTTTAAAGGAGGCTGAAGCTGATGTTAGAAGTTATATAAATGTAAAATGTAAGCTAGTTAACTAGTTAATCATTAATATAATAATATGGCTTAGAAGGATCTGTGAAACATTCTGTGTGCGCTCTGCTTTTCCAGCCCTTCAGATGGAGTGCCCAGAGTGCGTTCTAACCCTCTTTTGAGCTGCTCTGAATATCCAAACGGTACATTCAGCGCTCAGAGTTTACCAACGGTCCAGATTGTTATAAATGAAACCCATTATAGATTGTGCCAAAAGTGCCCTCTGTTGCTTGGAGTGACTACAGTATTTACGAAATCACTCAAAGTTTTCCCTCCTGGATTTTTTTGTATCCTTGTAGTTTTGTTAGTAACATGTCTTTGTTTTTGTACACCTGACTTGACCTGTTCTTTCATCTTCGAACTGTGATAATTGCTGAAAGACTCTCATTTTCCCCTAGCTGGTTACTATAATCACCTAGCTTTAAAGGTAGCGACCAATTGAGTGGACAGAGCATCTTAGTTGATCTACATTGATTACACTCATTGACTTCTTTCCATCTCATGGCTCAACACACAGCTGAGTGGATGGCAGGCTAGTCCACAGGTCCAAGACTTTAGGGAGTTTAATTTATAACTTGCAACTGGTCTGATAATTGAAGCATTGAATCATCGTGTGATACATGCAACAATTAATCCATTAATTTAACATGTTGCTTTTAGTCAACTTCAAATCTCACAATATTTGCCTTTCGTGAGCCACATTGGACCATAACACTGACTTCAGAACAGCTTTGATGCCTTGTTAGAAATATTCCAAACGTTAGCCATGATTAACCTTTCCACTCATCTTTACTGTATCTTCTGGAGATATTAAGTTGTAGCCATTGTTTCATAATTTGAACAAAACATTGGGATGAGTTTATGTATGTAACGCTGTTTGTCCTCATCTCGTTGTGACTGTGATAACACTGAGCAGAAATATCTGTCATTCACTGAGCTGTAGTAAACATACTAGAGTTTGACTCTTCTGGTCCGTAACTGTCCAACATGGGATGGCAGTGTTGCCTAGTAACCACAGCACATGACTGACCTTATCGGTGCGGTCATAAAAATGTATGAAGTCCTTTTATTCATTTCCCTTCTCTGCTCTACTCTCTCACTCTGACACACACAAATACACACACAATGTAGATGCACACATCCTGCTGCCTGAATGCATTGTTCTTGTTAGTGTGTGTGTGAGAGAGAGAAAGAAATAGAGGGATTGAGAGAGGGAAGGGGGGGAAGCAGCAGGGTGGTAATGAAGGGCTATACCTGACACATGCCACAGACTGCATTCAGCGGCATGTAGAGGGAGGGGGGGGTGAGCATCTAGTGACAGGAAAATCTGCAGTCACAGGAAAACAGAAAGGAAATTTGAAAAGTGTGAGAGCAGCTGGAATATCTTCATCAAGCCAATAAAGATACACTGAAAAAACGGAAACGTTGACTTCAATTAAATGTATTATGTCAACAAATGTCACTTAACTGTATTAGATTAGTTGAAAGCAATAATATTACGATTAAATAGGTTCAACCAAAACGTCAAATTTGTTGAAATACATTTAATTAAAGTCAACCTTTCAGTTTTTTTCAGCACACTTGCAGTACACACAAGCAAGGGAGGCAGATTAAAAAAAAAGGAAATTATGATATCTGGATTATGTGTTGTGTAACATATGATCTGGGTGTTTTCGGTATCAAATCACTGTGATCTACTTAGTTGAATATAAATCTGTTTTGTGTACAGTGTCTTAATCTGACTTTAATCCCTAGAACATATTTATGGATCTCAGTATTAAGCGGTGGTGGCCGTATGTCAGCTCATTGACACAGCGTCACAGCAAAGTGCTGCTGTTGTTCACAGGGAGCACAGATGTTGGCCTTGCTGTCGCCACCGTCGCTGTCTATTCACCCCGACAACATCTGCACAGCTGTGTTTGTCTGCTGCCACGTAGAGGTGGGAACGCCAAAACCTGCTCTTGAACTGTTGACAGCTAGAGGCATGTCGGAACAGATGGCAGGAGGGGTGTCAGGGGACTGGCACCGGGTGGGAGGGGTGGCAGGTAGAGACTATGGCTCCCATCTGGCCTCGGTGCTGGCACTCTGCCCCGGGGCATCTTCAACGTTTACTCGACAGAAAGCCTGTCAGGAGTTGGGAGTCACCTTGCGGAAAACATTGTACTCTGTTGATATCAATGCAAATGCTGCAATCCGAGCTCATTTCAACATATATGATGGAAAAATAATGGGTGTAAATCATTTATCCCAAAACAAAAGCTTGCCTGATTATAAGCCTGGTTCTGGTGATGTAATATGTTGCTGCCCAACAACAATCGTCTTATTATGTGTTGCATCATCAGGGCTGCCCCTGGCCAGGTTGTGCCCCCACGCAAAGTTATGTGATAGTGGAGCGTGCGCGTTAACTTCGAAACAGTGGCGCACTTAATTGGGACGCATTTGCGCATAAACTGAAGTGCGCCGCATTTGTGGATCAGATAAGGCTCCCTCTGCACGGTGAGGCCCCACAGTCTGTGTGTAGGGAGGGGCGGGCCTGTGCATCATGTTAGATTAAGCCAGAAGCCAAATAAATCTGAAATGTTAGGTGTAGCTGACACTGCTAAGAGTTTAGTAGCAACTGTGCTAACATTGATTCCTTATAAGAGGCTTTTATTCTCTTTTACTTTAAATGTATAAAGAGAAAGCAATCCAGCATTGATAAGAAATGAGTGCATTATTTGTGTAGATTCTCTCTGTGTAGGCTAAATGTTTCTCTATATTCTCGAGGTAGAGCTGGTGCCAATCTACCAGACAGGTTGGTTCGATCCCTGGCCGCTGCAGCATACATGTGCAAGATTATGGACCCCAAAATGTGTGTGTGTGTGTGTGTGTGTGTGTGTGTGTGTGTGTGTGTGTGTGTGTGTGTGTGTGTGTGTGTGTGTGTGTGTGTGTGTTTGTGTGTGTGTGTGTGTTTGATTGCTCCTGCTGAACAGGTGACATTTCTGCCAGTTTATGAATGTCTGTGTTGGTGGTCTCGTAGTGGTCTAGGTTCCTTAGAACACAAATTGGGAATACAACACAAACTTCTGTTCAACACCAGAAATAAATATTGTGTTTCATGGTTAGAAAGTGATGACTATGTAAGGGATAATGTGCAGTGAGGGGGAAAAGAACACCCGACAGGCTCATCAGAGAGCCCGACGCGAAGCGGAGGGTTCTTGATGAGACTGAAGGGTATTGACCAAGTCGCTGCACATTATCCCGCTTATTACATGGCCAGATACTAAACAAACTAACGACTCGACTCCCAATATTAATTGAAATGATTTTATTGAATAAAAAATTATCGTATTTCTTCCGCTAAGAAAAAGAACACTCAGCACTGTCCAACTCTGTTCAGTTTCTGATCCACTAACAAGTCCCTAAACACTGCAGAGCCCATACCGTGTAGGCCTACCTGTTAGTGTTTACGTCCTCTCTGCCTTTTTCTGGTGATTTATCTGACGTCCAGCACTCCGTATTTTACTTTCTCATTCTTGATTCTCCTTAGCAACGGCATGAACTGCTTTGATACCGTTTTTGCAAACCTTTTTGATTACACATTTGAAAAAATCGTTGCTTGCTTTAGAAGTAGCACAATTCATTATGTCAAACCTTGGAAAGTATCTAGATATCCCTGCCCTAATGCCAAAGTAACTGGCAACTGAATATGTTTTGCCGTCTGATGTGTATGTCTGGACCGTTGCATAAAAAGGAGGGTTTCTGCCCCGTTACTTCTCCGCTGTTTTCTTGTCCCAGTTTGAAAAGCAAACTGCATGTAGTTTGCTTTTCGGGCAAACTGTATACAGTTCAATCGAACAGACTTCTTTGTGCAGATGTGAGCGTCCTTAACAACGGTCAATAAGTGCTTGACAGCGGTCTGTACTACTGGAATAACAACGTGTCACGTGTTCTGAATTGACCAATCAGAATCGAGTATTCAACTAAGCCATGTCATACATTTAAATAAGAACTCCTTTAAAAAGGTTCACAAATCAGAAGAATGAAAAAACCTCAAACCTCTGTGAAATGGTGCTCAGCCTTCCGGAAATGCTAATTGGCTATTGCAACAAGAAACAAATGTTCATGAATAACACATTTATACATGTATTATTGTATTATATTCCTCTTGCTAGGTGGGTTTACCCTTTGACTAATCTGCCAAAAACATGATTCGTATAATTAGAAGTATTAAATGATTGTGCTCACATGTGCATGGCGCTGGGTCTGGAACAATATCTCCGGAGAGGGGCAGGACCACCTCTGTAATTTTTCATGATGTGAGAACTCTGTGTTGGAGTTTTCCCTGGAGAAGGTTGGCGAAAGGAAGGCTGTAGACCATTTTTGGTGCCTTTGCTTTATCCTGAGTGTCTGGCCTTCCTTGAGCCTCTTGGTGGGATCTAAATGATACCACCTCACGCCTAGTTCTGATGGGGACTTGTGGGTAACAATAGAATGGTGGAATGGGTCCTAAAACACAGTTAGCGTTTTTTCAAGTAGGGTCCCCTCGTCTTAAAATCAATGTTTTTAGAACGTGTTTTTGGTTAGATAATTTTCATGTTTTGTTCCACTAGTGAATGTCAGTTTCGAATTTGTGTCATAAAAAACGTGATTGCTGACAAGTGACTCAATGAGCTTTCAACAAATCACGCCTTAAGCTTAGCTGTTGGGGTTTCGTAATATAAATAGGTCATTTTCAAACCCTCTTTTGTAAAATCGGCTCCAACTTTGTTAACAAAGCAAATCATGGCTGTGATAGGAGTTCAGGACGTGGACTAAAGGTTGACCTCAAAGAAGTTCTCGAAAAGTGTTATGACCCAGGAAGGAAAAGCAGTGCCTGGCTTCTGCTATATTCAGCATTGGAGGAGAGCAGTTAGTACTGTTGAAAAAGTTCAGTCACCACGAGTCATAGATATACAGAATGGAATGGGATCTAAAGATAATTCAAATCTATTTAATATAACCATGTTTTACAGCTGGGGGTCACTGAGAGTCCGATCATAATCAGTGTGTCGTTTTCCGATCAAATAAAACAAAAATTTACTGAGTTTGAAGATGCTTTTATTTTTCAAACTTTAATTCAATTACATCAGTTAATTACAATTAAATGTTGACTTCAATTAAATGTATTATGTCAAAACATTTCACATTCAGCAACTGTGTTAGGTTAGTTACAAGCAATTATATTAAAGGGGACCTATCATGCAAAATGCACTTTTGTACATCTCTTATACATGAATATGTGCCCCCGGTGTGTCAGGGAACTCACCAAGTGTCAGAAAACACAACCCTCTCTATTTTCCTCCATACCCAAATCTCTAAAAACGGGTCTGCAACAGATCTGATACAGATTTGAAATATATCTGACGTCAGAAACGAGGAGCTCCGCCTATATGGGCAACTCTCCACCTATCAGGAGTAGACAGCCACGGCCATTGCCGCTCGAGACACTGTAGTACATATGCCAGGCCTGTAGATGGTGCTGTAGTCTGCTACAAAAGTAGCGAAGAAGACTTCTCACAGATTCAGCCCTTGCAAAAACAGGGTTAAAAAAAGAGCAAATAGAGCGAAATGAGGCATGGCTAAAATGCATGATCTGTTTGGTATTTTGAAAAAAAAACTTGACAGACATGTTTTGGTATGGCCCTACAATATATTATTCAAATATAGCATGATAGGTCCACTTTCAGTTTAACCTATTTAAAGCTTATTGCTTTCAACTAACCTAATACAGTTAGATGAAATCTGTATTTCTTCTGACAAAATACATTCAATTTAAGTTAACATTTACATTTTCTCAGTGTATTAGTAGTTGTCACCTTAAGCATTTCTTAGTTTTTGTTTATGCGTTAATCTTCTACCCTCGTGTTTTTTAAGTTAAAGTCAGTGTGTTATCACTGATTACTGAATTAAGCTGCAGACCCTCCCCAAACTGTTTCATCCAACCTGCTGATCACAATGGTTGTACTGCAGCATGGGGCATGGCCCGGTTGGGGCTCCGGGTTCGCCCTGGAATGACTTCCCAGGGCATGGGGCCAACACGGAAGAAAGGCGCTTTACGGGTGCAGCATGTGGTCAGGTCATCTCTTCTCCTTCCCTTCACCTCCTTCACAGCTCCCCCCTTAATCCCAGCCTGAAGCTCCCTCCCTCCTTCCCTCCTCGCCACCACCCCCCTCTGCTGCATCCAGCATATCGCGAGGAAATGCCAACAGATGCCCAGTGTCTAAGACAGGCATTATGTTCTTAGAGGATGTCCTTGTAATTCTGTTTTTTTTCCAGGCTGCCGATTATTAGCACGCTGTCTAGAAGTGGTGAGGATAAGAGGCAGCACTGAGGACAACAGGCTATCCCTCATGGAGGAGGGGGGTGTCACGCGAGCTGCAGTCAATGCAAAACCCAGAGGCGACATATGTCTGTTTGTAATATATGACTAACAAGAGAAGAAAACATAGATGCAATGCACATGTAGACAGATCATTACAATGTCATTATTATGGAGAATATTATCAGGGAGATAAATTAATGGTGTTGCATTTGATAACTTTTAACATTACTCAACACAAATTTCAAACCGGAGGAGCACGACTTCATTTGCTATAAGAAAACGTGTCAATCACGGGGACTCGGGAGAAAGTGGTTTGTCAGACCCTGAGGGGGCCACACTGACCTAAATACAAAATTGTCAACATCCATCCTACACTGACCAAACCAAAAGAGAACACTGGGGAGACAAACATTTAACTCAAATCATTTAAAATACCTCACCTGATAATCCATCTGAAGGTTGTTTTAACGTTCTATCAAGCACACCAGAGAAACACTACACTGTACAAAATATGGTTGATGCTTTGGGTCTGCTGGATACATGTTTTTGTTTTCAGTAAGGAACATCGACGTCGATGCATAAGAAGATCAGGTTTTTAATAACTAGCTGTCTTATTTATAAAACCTTTTGTTGTTCTTCTTGTTTACTTATCTTAAGCAGTTAAGACAGATGTTTATGGCCTATTGCTATCCACGTATGGATTTTACATGAAGGGTGAAAAGAGATTGTTAAGATTAGAGTTTAACCCTTCCAGTAAAGAGGATTTATCTCCAGTCAGCTCATCATCTGCGGTTGGTGCAGCATTCTCAGAGTCAGTGACCACTGATGCCACCATGTGGTCAGGGGGAGAACTGCTGGTAAACACCATCATTCCTGCAGCATCAAGATCATTGAAGAAAAGCTGTATTTCTGTTGTTGTTTCATCACATTTGGACATTTCTGAAGCCATAGTTTGCAAGATAAGTTTATGTAACTAATATTGTTGGGGGATTTTGGTGTTTTGTTTTGTATTTATTATAATTATACATCAAAATAAAGGAAAGATTGATGCAAACTGTGAGTTAGTTACTTCAGTTTAGTCACTGCCTGCTATTCATTCTGTGTCTCTAAAGTAACTACATCTTAAGTACTGTAACTCAGTGCAAACTTGAGGTACTTCCTTATTATGGGTATTGACATTTTAAATCAATTATAATTTTTTGAAGCTTTTTATTATGTAGTGAAGAGGTTCAATTGTACAATTTCATGGTATGACTTGTTTTAAAGGCTCACCATTTTTTATGAGACCACATTTGACCATTTTATTATCAAGCATCCATCAGAATTACATTCATGGCACCACAACACAATTCAAGTTAAATCAATATTATTACATTTTGTGATTTAGTTAACTGGTTATTTAATCCTATATTATCTACAGTGATATAAAAAACGAGTAGCTGGGACAATCAAATGTTACAATATTTAAATGGATTCAAATAGAGTTTTGTTCAGGAGCTACAACATACTGTTACTACATGTTTATTCCTATTTCATTTTTATTTAATTATTGCTCTTTTTTCTATTTGTATTCTTATTATCCTTGTGTGTATTCTCGTGT
Source organism: Notothenia rossii (assembly GCF_949606895.1). Lineage (NCBI taxonomy): Eukaryota > Metazoa > Chordata > Actinopteri > Perciformes > Nototheniidae > Notothenia > Notothenia rossii. The sequence continues at coordinate 29,181,394 of NC_136907.1, read as the reverse complement.
GTACTCTGTGTTTCACTCTTATTCTGTTAACCTGGATTTCCCTATGTGGATCCATAAAGGTCCATCTTATCTTATCTTATTAAAATACTTCTTACACATTAACGCATCAGTAATGCAATATTTACACAAATAAAAATGTGTATTAAGGACAATATTTGGGTTCCCTATGTAAGGATACTGAGTTTAGTATGAAATTGGAGATATAAAACTTAAAAAACAAATGTATGCAGATTTCATCACCAACTACTTCCAACATCTTGTACTTTTATTGCATGACCTCAGTGTATAAAAGCTGTATAAGGTACATGTGTTGTGAGCACCCGTAGCTCAATACTGGTTGACCTACAAAACCAGTGAGAGTGCAGATGTTCCTCACTAGCGAGGACCCTGGTATGTCGTAAAGACTCATACTGATCTGAGAGGCTATGAGGCTTGACGCGTGACATCGACCTCGCGAAAGAACAGGGGGGGAAATAAACACATAACTGCCCAGTAACAAGGGCCTGCTCCTCATTGGTTGCTGAGGAACGTTGCATTGATCATACTCTTTGTGCAAAACTGACACATGTGGTTTTGATCCACGCACACAGGCAGGATTACTGTAAATGCACGCACACTCTGAGGCTAAGAACTGCACACTATCATCTTCACACACACACACACACAATCTCACATTCACACACTAACAAAGTGTTGGTGAGAACTAGGGCAGAACCACACCAGTAAGCCTCTTTTTTTACTCAAATGTCCTCGGAGAATTCTTCCCCGTCCCAAGATTAGCACTCAGCTCCTAGTAACAGGGCTGTCATGTTGTTGTTACACGTCACCCACCATGGTTCATACTTAATGTCAACCCTGTTTCCTCTCCATTCATTGGCTGCTTTTCACAACAGCACATCGTTTGTGCTTTAAATTAAGAACATGTATTGCTGACTATGGCTGGACTGCAGCTCACTGAGTGTAATAGAGGTGATCCAAACAGGTTCTCTATTATAATTATTTTTTTATTTTGAAAATGTTTTTAGTTTTTATTAAGGCAATATGGTCGCTATCAAAAGTCTCAATCATGTCTGAGTATTACTTTTTCATTTAATTAATTGTCAGGCTAAAACATGTCTAAAAATAATATGTATTAATCACACAGCCTGACGTTGCATCTTAAAATACTTGTCTATAACCCGAAAACATAAGTGTAGAATTCCGCAGCTCTGGAACTCCCTGCCAGAGAATCTGAGGCTGGCACAATCAGTGACATCTTTAAATCACTTCTTACAACTCACCTTTTTCTTAAAGCTTTTAACTAATGATGACACTCTGTTTAACTCGACATCCATGTTCTATTTGTTTTACTTACTTTTGTTGTATTACTGCTGCTATTGTTGAAATGCTGTATATTTTATTGGGTGGGTTTGGGGAATTTTGACCTCATGCTTTGTTGCCTTCTGAACGGTTTGTTCTTAACCTAAGTTAAGCACTTTGTGACGTTGTTTTGGAAAGTGCTGTATAAATAAAGTTATTATCATTATTATTATTATTACAATCATTTAGGACAAACGCTTGAATTTGTGAGGTCGGAACCAGAGAGCGGTTGACTCTTGCTTGAAACTTGACTGAAAACTAATCATCATGAAACTAATCATCCATTATAAAAATATCTGATTTATTTTTCTTAGCACTTTATCAATTCATTGTTTCCTCTTCAAAAGAACATAATATAAGCATGAATTAATTCTGTTAGGAGGTGTGCAATACGACTGTTTTGAAGATATTCATATTTGACACCTAAAACAGCAGTGTGTATGGTTTCACAATGTGACGTACCACGACAACTTCATCAAAACAACATGACAGAAATGTCTACTATCCGTCCAGGGAACTAGAAACATGAGGGGCTCTTCAGAGTTATCTTCCATATCGAATTTCTAACAAAGAAATTGAAATTCACTCTTGGCTTCCTTTACAGACTTAAATGTTGTTTTTCAACTTCATCCCGTAAAAGGTTGGTCTCTGGCTTATTCCTGTCCCAGCTGGACTACGGTGACACCATTTATAGATTTGCCTGTCCCACTGTCTTGGCCAAACTTGACCCACTCTACCATGCTGCACTGCGTTATATATCAAATGCACCCTATAGGACTCATCCTTGCACACTGTATAGCCTAACTGGATGGTCCTCACTCACTATGCGTAGGATGCAGCATTGGTTTTTATTAATGTATAAAGCCATTTTAGGAAAGCTTCCACTCTACATATGCTCCAGTTTGTGACTTTTACAACCTCAGATCCAGTGCCTGGATACGGTTCCAGGTTCCTGCTGTGCGGACTGAGGCTGAAAAAAGGAGTCTCTTTTATTATGGTCCTTGGTCTTGGAATGACCTTCAATCACGCCTCAAACTGACGGCACTTGTCTCTATAGCCTGTTTTAAATTGAAGTTGTCAGAAGTCCTTACCACCAGCTGCTCTTGCAGTAATAAGTAGCGCCTTTCTTACTGTCCTAATGTGCACAATGTAGTAACTGCTTTTTTCGTCTTTTGTGTTTTGTGTTATGTGTAACGTTGCTGCCTTCTTGGCCAGGTCAGCATTGTAAATGAGATTTGATCTCAATGCTTTTTATCTGGTTAAATAAAAAACTAAAACTTTTTTTTAAATTTCTAAATATATTATATACTGAGATATATACTCACAAGAACCCTGTGAGTGTTAGAAAAACAATAATTATAAAACAAATGTACTGGTCTATGAGTCAATATAACATTTTTAATATTTACATAATGTTTAACCCTAATTAAAGAGTCCCTCCACTTAAACTGTGTTGACTTGATTAAGGCTCTAGCATCACGGAGACGATAATGAAAACGAACAAATTCGATATCAAAAAAGTCCTCCGTCCTCACTAGGGTTGGGTATCGTTTGAATTTCCACGATTCTGATTCCGATTCCGATTCTACTTTTCGATTCCGGTTCTTAACGGCTCTCAATTCCGATTCTTGGCAGGGTAAAAAAATGATACATGCTTCTTCCACCAAAAAAAATTACATTTATTCGAGAAACTTTTAAGCAGGTTAGTTTACAGTAATATTCACATTAATCAGTCTGTTTATATTCACTGCTATGTAACTGTAACCTGAGAACCACTGAAGCTACTAAAGTGCAACAGTCCAACTTTTAAAGGACCCCCCCCCCCCCCCCCCATTTAGAAAAAGTTCTTGTTGAGAAAAAGAAGCATATCTGCCTTCTCAGGCATACCGGGAAGAAATGTTTGTACATTTTAAAGTAAAATGCTTCAATCTGGTGCACTTTAAGCATAATTACTAGAGACTAGATCTATAGTAGGGGGTACAACTCTAAACACCCATATGAAAAAGATCGGTTTACATTTGAATAATTAAATAAGTATGTGAACATAACCAATAACCTACCATAGCCAATAACAAATACATGTAACGTATTTCATTTTTGTTGTTCATTCATATCTTATTTTACTATTTTATTTATGCATATTTTTTTATCTCTCCAGTTTAAAACGATATCTCTGGTTTACTGTCCTATAGTATACATTGGAATGATTTCAAACCTATTTTATCCCAATCATTATAAAGGAGTGCCTTGGCAATATGTGTTTACATAAATTCTGATCAAAAGTTTGAGACCCACTGAGATAAAAATGAGATTATAGAATCAAAGCTGAACTTTATAAAAAGGTGCACATGCTGAAAACCCAACCCCAGCAGGGGGTCTGGGGGGATTCTCCCCCCAGAAATATTAATAATATTTTATGCCATTGTTTGTTTTTCACTTTGTTCTGACATCTTGCAGCGAGAAGAGTAAAGAGGAGATAGTCTGTGTGACTTACTTTAAATTGTGGGTAAGGGTAGATACCTCCCATTGTTCTGTGACCTGTCAATCATCAAGCCGGGGGTCATATTTCATTATGTGTTCATTTTTATCTGAAGTTGGGTGTATAAAGAAGAGTTCTACCGCAAAGTTATTCTCCGTGGGGACTTCCGGCAACAATCTTGATTCTGATTGGCCAGAAGGCTCGAAAAAACATCAGCAAAGATATTTTATTAAGAAGATGATCACTACGTGACAGAAGTTTTCAAAACCGTTTATGGTCTCAGGTACTTCCAGTCCAACGCCGGCTGCATGCACAGCGTTAGAAAATCGGGCTTTCAAAATAAAAGTTTGAATTTTCCTCCCAAAAAAAAAAAAAAAAGAATTCCAATCTTTTTTCTTTTTTTTTGTTCTTCACTCACACATCCGCGACCCACTCGAAACGGGTCCGCGACCCACTTTTGGGTCGCGACCCACCAGTTGAGAACCAGTGACTTAAACTAAATTGAACTATCTAAATACTCAAGAGTCCTTTACCTCACTGAGCTGTAGTTATCAGCCTCTCAGTCTGACTGGAGAGGACTCTCCCTCCACATCATTGTAGAAAGGTCTTCTTCTTCCGTTAGAGCAGCTAACACCAGATGCTAATAACAACAGCGCTGGTACCGGTGCACCTTCCCTTTCTCCCTCGCTCGCTCCCACGCTCACTCGCACTTTGGCTGTGAGCCGCGGGTGCCGATAAGCCAAAATCCCCGTTGTGTAGACAGTGTTGTAGAGCCGATGAATGGGAGTCGGAGGCGGCGTGTTTAGTATAGAACACCACACTTTATTTTCCATCACATTACAGCAAAGCAGGGTGATCTTGTATCAGAGTCCTGCACAGGTCTGATTTTCAAGACCCGCTTCCGCCCCGCACCCGCGACGTGCAATACCGAACCCGCCCCGATACCCGCACATATTGCCAATTAGTTCCGCAACCCGACCCAACCCGTCGGCACAGGATCCGCAACCCGACCCCGCATATACAGGACTGTCTCAGAAAATTAGAATATTGTGATAAAGTTCTTTATTTTCTGTAATGCAATTCAAAAAACAAAAATGTCATACATTCTGGATTCATTACAAATCAACTGAAATATTGCAAGCCTTTTATTATTTTAATATTGCTGATTATGGCATACAGCTTAAGAAAACTCAAATATCCTATCTCTAAATATTAGAATATCATGAAAAAGTATACTAGTAGGGTGTTCAACGAATCACTTGAATCGTCTAATTAACTCGAAACACCTGCAAGGGTTTCCTGAGCCTTGAAAAACACTCAGCGTGGTTCAGTAAACTAAATCACAAGTATGGGGAAGACTGCTGATCTGACTTCTGTCCAGAGGACCGTCATTGACACCCTCCATCAGGAGGGTAAGACACAAAAAGAAATTTCTCAAAGAGCAAGCTGTTCACAGAGTGCAGTTTCAAAGCACATCCACAAAAAGTCTGTTGGAAGGGGGAAATGTGGCAGGAAACGCTGCACAACCAAGAGAGATGACCGCAGCCTTAACAGCATTGTGAAGAAGAGTCGCTTCCAGAATTTGGGGGAGCTTCAAAGACAGTGGACTGAAGCTGGAGTCCAGGTATCAAAAGTCACTGTTCACAGACGTGTCCGGGAAATGGGCTACAATAGCCGTATTCCCATGGTCAAGCCACTTCTGAACTCAAGACAACGGAAGAGGCGTCTGACTTGGGCTAAGGAAAAGAAGCACTGGACAGTTGCACAGTGGTCCAAAGTCCTCTTTTCAGACGAAAGCAAGTTTTGTATTTCATTTGGAAGTCAAGGCGCCAGAGTCTGGAGAAAGGCTGGAGAGGAGCAAAATCCAAGTTGCTTGAAATCCAGTGTGAAGTTCCCACAGTCAGCGATGGTTTGGGGAGCCATGTCAGCTGCTGGTGTTGGTCCACTGTGTTTCATCAAGCCCAGAGTAAATGCAGCTGTGTACCAAGAGATTTTAGAGCACTACATGCTTCCGTCTGCTGAAAAGCTCTATGGAGATGAGGAATTCATTTTCCAGCATGATCTGGCACCTGCCCACAGTGCCAAAACCACCAGTAACTGGTGTACTGACCATGGCATTACTGTCCTCGATTGGCCTGCAAATTCCCCTGACCTGAACCCCATAGAGAATATGTGGGGTATTGTGAAGAAGAAGCTGAAAGACACCAGACCCAACAATGCTAATGAGCTAAAGGCCGCTATTGAAGCATCCTGGGCATCCATAACACCTCAGCAATGCCACAGGCTGATTGCCTCCATGCCACGCCGCATTGATGCAGTAATCCGTGCAAAAGGATTCCCAACCAAGTACTGAGTGCATTAATGGACATTTTCAAATGTTTGATTGTGTTTTGCTGTTATAAATCTTTTTTTTTTACTTGGTCTGAGGAACTATTCTAATTTTTTGAGATAGGATTTTTGAGTTTTCTTAAGCTGTATGCCATAATCAGCAATATTAAAATAATAAAAGGCTTGCAATATTTCAGTTGATTTGTAATGAATCCAGAATGTATGACATTTTTGTTTTTTTAATTGCATTACAGAAAATAAAGAACTTTATCACAATATTCTAATTTTCTGAGACAGTCCTGTATATGAGCAGTGAAAACGTGCAATTATTAACACAAGCAGTTGCATATTTGTCTCAAAAAGCGTGGGATGTTGGTTATTTTCTCCATCTAGGATGACACCAAAAGCCTCCCAAACGTTGGATTTCACTCTTGAGGAAGTGTTATTGAAAATGCTGTATTCTCCGCTAGAGAGCTTCACCTCAGCCATTTCGAATGTGGGGCGCTCAGCAGCAGATTGATGCACTGCAGAGGTTATGATTATGCGCGGTCCCGCGGTGGAGAGGTCTGAGGATTTAAACATTAAACTAAATTATTATTATTTTAGTATATTTATTATGCAACACCCGCAACCCGACCCGCATCATCTTTGTTTTACCCAGAACCGAACCCGGAAAAAAGTGGGTACCCGACCCGATGCAGGACTCTGTCTTGTATACACGCTACACAAGCTAGAATGACAACACAACACAGGTGCACCACTAACTCGTCCGTGGTGCAACACACACTATATAACCCAGTGAATTGTGTCTAGTAAATGTCACCAGTGTAACATAATTATGTAAATAACCCAATTTGTGTGCTGTGAAATGGAAAAGGATATTACATTGTTTTTGTTACTTTCGTTGCAGTGTCTTAAATGTAATTTAGGTTAACTTCCTGTTTCATTTAGAATTATTATTATTACCTCTTGGGTTGCCGTACAGCCAATGCGTGACGTCATTGGTAAGCGTAACGGACCCCGAGCAGATCTGGTAGCCCGAGCACTGACTCTTTGTTTGTAGATATCTACTAAACTACAGCATACAAATACAGAGAGTAATGTAGGCCTGTTATACTGAGTGATATATATTTTACACACTGCTCTGCTTTCTGCATGGACCTCACAGCTGTTCTCACTGTAAACATCGCGTCGCGATGATAGCAGTTACTAATATCCAGGGGATGCATGCAGAGCTGTCATTGGCTGAGATAAGTCCGGCAGTGCGTAACGCCTCCACCGTAACCGGAAATGCATCCGCGGAGGAGCCGTGAAGGACCCATCAGTGTCTCCTCGCTTATAGCTCCTCCAGAGAGCCTCCTCGATGCTCGATGCTCGGTCCTCGATGTGCATTTAGAGCAGGGGTGCCCAACCTTTTTTGAACCGAGAGCTACTTTTAAAGTTGCCAGTCTGCCGAGATCTACCAGTCCAAATCATGGTCCAAATAGAGAGGCGTAGCCATTACTGACAGCCTACTACCAGGTAAACACACACTTCTACTTGTATGAAACTGACCTTTGTATGATTAATACTTCATAAAATACTGCAGATACTGCAGACTTTATCTTACCTCTTTCTAATCTACACACATAAAAGTATTTAACTGAAGTTACACTGTGTTGTTGATACTCGGGCCCAATCCCAAATCACCCCCTACACCCTACCACTACACACTCCCCCTCCGTTTGCACGTTCGCGTGGAGGGTCCGCCATATTAAGTGCTGTTCCAAACCAACGAGTGTGGAGCGGGGTGGAGGGGGAGTGGGCTATCAAGCCCTCAAACAGCGAGTCTGCAGCGGTGCTGACTTGAGACCGGTCTCTACCTGACCGGTCTCAACGCTGTGTCCGTCCGTCAGGAAACACGCTGTTTACAAGTAGTTCCAGCAAAGATCCACTGATAAATTGCGATGTTAAAGTCCATGTAATGTCCAAAATAAAAGTTATTCTGTGTTAATAAATCGCTTCATCACTTTCCACTGTTTCATTTGACATATCAACATCAATGATTCTTTCCATAAATACCCCCCAAATAACATGAAATGTGTGCCACTTTCCCGTGTTATTCCGCTCCGGTAGCGAAAAGCTTGCCAGCCATTAACCCAGCTGTGTGACGTCACACGTGGCAAACACCAGCCTCGTCTGGATTGTTTGTTTTGTATCCTTCCGCTATTTTCGCTCAACATAATATTATGTGTAACCGGACCTCGCTAAACTTTTTTTATCTAACAATTCATGATGGGGAAGCGATGTGTAGTTGTGAGCTGTGAATGTTTCCTGATTGCTATAAACATTGATCATGGGTGCTGGAAGATTGTGCACAAAACTCGGGTCAGAATTAAGTTACTACAGGTGTTATGCCAGCTTGAGCTAAATGTCACCAGAGTACAGTGAACTTGCCTAGTGACTGAAATATATAAAAGTTGAAGTGAAATAAGTAAGGCCAAAAATGAATTACGTCTGAATATCTTTATTATTTTTACCACTTTTAATTATTTGTGGGCTCGCACATATACCAAAATAGACTAATGTACACTGCAATAAAGATAAAATGTTACAAGTGAAAAATTAACAAAAGAACCCTTTTTTATTTATCAAACAGTAAATTAATACAATCTTACAAATTTGTGATTTGGAAAATGTTGTTATATTTACATGTTTCTTTGGAAAAATAATATTGTAAATGATGTACTTTGTAAATTATTTACATCATGCGAAACCATTTTAACCAGTTCAGCTGCATGATTTATGTCAAATTACAGATTTGGCCATTGAAATCCCTGATAGCGGCCTCCCGGCTCAGGGTAAGTCTTCCGTATCTCGGTTACAGCACATGCAGCGGGACTCTGATTTTTGGGCCGAGTAGGCCTACACCCCAGCACCAACGTACAAACTGTCGATAAGCTGTATATCGATACTTCCTAATGAAAAAAAAGTATACAGATTATAAATATATTTGGAGAAAAATAAAATGTTATGTAGTAGCCTACTATTATGTAGCAATGGTTACAAATTGGCTTATAACATGATATTTGTATTTTACTTGTACAAAATAAATATGAGGTTATACATGACTGCTTGACAGAATCATAGACCTCTTATATATTTCCTCACATGTGTAGTTGTTTCTTTTCTCAAGCATACATTGAACTTGCATACACAGAAAAAATAAAAGCCAAGCTGTTTTTGACTGCTTGAAAGAGTTTAATGGTATCTTTAAAAGTGTACCATATCTGTAGCGACTAAAAGTATTATATGAAAGCAAAGCTGCAATAGGCAGTTGGGTCAATCAATATTTACTTACTGGTGTAGTGGGCCATCAACTGCTCTGTGTTGTTGTTTGTATTGAAGATACGCTATTTTCAGTGTCCAAACACTGAGACAGCCTTCTCTAAAGCCTGGGTGGCTAATAATGCACCTTGGTTTCTCGTCGGTGTCTTCTATCTGGCAGAGTCCTGCACGGGTCTGATTTTCAAGACCCGCTCCCGCCCCGCACCCGTGACGTGCAGTACCGAACCCGCCCCGCTACCCGCACATATTGCCAATTAGTCCCGCAACCCGACCCGACCCGCCGGCACATGATCCGCAACCCGACCCGAACCCGCATATATATAAGCAGTGACAACGTGCAATTATTAACACACGCAGTTGCATATTTGGCTCAAAAAGCCTGGGATGTTGTTTATTTTCTCCATCTAGGATGACACCAGACGTTGGATTTTGCTCTTGAGGAAGAGTTATTGAAAATGCTGTATTCTCCGCTATAGAGAGCTTCACCTCAGCCATTCAGAATGTGGTGCGCTCAGCAGCAGATAGATGCACTGCAGAGGTTATGATTATGCTCGGTACCGCGGAGGAGAGGTCTGAGGATTTAAACATTAAACTAAATTATTATTGTTTAAATATATTTATTATGCAACACCCGCAACCGGACCCGCATCATCTTTGTTTTACCCAGAAGTGAACCCGGAAAAAAGCGTTTGAAAAAATACCACCCGCAAATCACCTTTTTTGCGGGTCACCCGTCGGGTACCCGCGGATACCCGACCCGATGCAGGACTCTGCTATCTGGTCAGTAGGTTGCAAACTGTCTATTTGTTCCATCACCTGCCAGATCTCTCTGCAGCATACACATTCATCTGCAGTGGGCATGCTTTCACAGCATTGACATGTACACCTGAATATTGTACATAACATTAAAAAACAAAACAATATCTGCCGGACGTGTGAGGAACAGATGACAAATTAAGATCGACATTTAGTGCAGGTCAAACTAAATAAAACAGAATTTACCATTCAGTATTGCCGACTCGAGTCTCGCCGGCTGCGGAATCCGCTTCTCTTTCACAAGTTTCTGCCTCGTTGTTCGATTGCTGGGCAGGAGGCTCGTACTTATAAGGCAAAATGCCTTGAAGTGAAAGGCTAGCTAGTTCACTCTCTACTTCTGTAACTGAATCCAGATAACCCACTGAATCTGAGCTTGAATGATCGCTGTCGCTGTCGCTGTCTGAAGTTATCGCGTTGCTTGCCATTTGGACTGATTTGATCAAATGGCAATGTTTGCCACGTGTGACGTCACCGCTCGTTCGGGAGTGATCGGGGGCGTACTCGGCAAACTTCGGAACCAACATCGGTTTTTAACGTATATGTCATTTAATTATGACGAAACTTTAAAAAAAATTATTTATTTTTATTCTGGTGATATCTAAACTACATGTTAAAAAACACCTGTGTTAGATGCATTACATGGCCTTTAACAACCTCATGATAACCTCATATGTTTTTTACTTAGGATCGTACCTGTGTTTAGTCTAGAAAAAGGTAAATATGTGCATTTTATTATAAAGTTGTGTATATTTACAGACTGTTGCAAAAACTAAGAAGCTTAAACATCAGGTTTAAAACTAAAAGAGTTGTACAAAAAAGTAACACAATTAAAGATGTTTGGAGTTTTATTTTAGTTATTAATTTACATTTTTTGTCAAAGAGATGCTGATTTGAAACCGTTGTTACATACAGTTACGGCATTTCCTGTTTCTGCCGGAGAGAGGGGAGTTTGTCCCAAAGCTTGCCCTTATTATACTCTTAACCCTTGATGGAGGGAACTTCATTCAGCTGCGAGTGTGGCTACAGACGGAGTTCACTCCGTCACGGAGGGGTAGGGTCCAGGGGGTGATTTGGGATTGGGCCAGAGTTGGAGTTTATTCACACGTCACATACTACAGTGGGTAATGTTTTCAAGAAACATTGAACAGTGCTGCCACATATGACACAGGGGGAAAAAAATACACTGAACCCTTTCTTTGTCATTATATAAAAATAGTGTTGCTACAAAAGTATAAATGAGGCTTATGTTGGAAATTAAAATCAATGTTGATATGGCGTAATTTGAATTAAATACACTATTTGATTTAAATCAGTTTTATTCTGAAAAACCGGAAGTTCACTAACTATTAACTTGACACTTTTATTCTGAAAATTCGTCACTTCCGGTTAGCATTTAGCATCTGGCGGAATCATACGATTTCAAACCTTGAACCAAGGTGAAATGACATGTGATGTTGTACACTGAGCACACTGCGATTAGCACTAATTTATTGCCGCTGAATAAGGTTTATTAGGGAATGTTTAAATAACACCAGAATGACGTAATTTAGCTACAGAAAAAGGCAGGAATTGCATTGGACCCGCCCCCCGACGACGCCGGGCAATAGGAGAAGACCTCAGATGACAACAGGAAGAGCAAGCCAATAATTGATCTCTTCGACCCCCTGACCTGAACTGACCGGTCGTTGGATGTGGAGAGCGCCTCCACTCGCACATTTAATTTTGTACACCACCGCATCTTTTGTGTAATTAAATGCTGTTAACTTTTATAAGCTTCCCTTGACTCTTTTCAGTCTCTCCTGCCTTCAGGGTTCTAGAATTGCTTTCACTTACTAATAAGACAACTCAGATCTGAAGCTACACAGGAATCTGCTGCCAAAGTGTAATAAAAGACCAAATTAATAGAATCAAACCCTTTTTTTGTTGCATTTTAGTAGAGTATAAAAAGAAATGCCTTTTAAAATAAGATACAAGCAACACTAGTTTCTTAACCTGAATTGATAATAGACTAATCAATTTAAGTTTGCATCCTTATACAATTTTGTACAATAATTATAATTAATAAGTTCAAACAAATTAAAACTTACAACTGATTAATAATGGTATCTAACTTGAGTTTTTATTATATCAAAAACCTGTTGAAATGCTACTGTCAGAACGTGACTGACACGATAAGATGCTATGGTAGCAGCCTTGCTCTTGTTGTTGGTTCTGGTGAAAATGGACTGGTGTGCATTTAGCTGTCCTTTCAGGTCCCTCACCTTTTGGGAGCGTAGGGCAGAATTAGGAGGGAATTCCGTCTCGTAGCGTTTGTGCACTGTTTTGAAATGCCGCTCCTAAATTACCCTTCTTCGATAAAGCCACGCTCGCATTGCAGATGAGACAGATGGACCTTGAATTGGAATAGATACAAAAATAATCATCCTCCCACTCCGAGTGAAAATTATATATTTTGGGCTTTTTTGCTTCTGCCATAATTGCGGTCTTGTGTGTGTGCGGACTGTCGCTCCTGTTGACACGGACAATGTCAGCTAAATAGTGCCCAACTGCCCACTGCCCACCAGTGACGCCCCGACACATGGGGTCACGCCAGCCAATCACAAAGCTTTGATGAGTTCAAGTGTATTATTCTGGCGCAGGAAGATTATGTTATAGGACATTAACGATAAAACAGAATATTGTTGTTCTATATTTAGACACATCTTGCGATCGACTGGTTGGGCACCCCTGATCTAGATGATATCCTGATTTTTTTCAAAGTCTTTAGATGATCATGTTTCTCATGTCAAATGTGTGCTCCAGAGACTGCTCGAGAACAGACTGTTTGTTAAGGCTGAGAAATGTGAATTTCATGTGTCATCTGTTCAATTCCTGGGTTTCATCGTTGAAAAGGGGCAGTTAAAACCTGACCCTGCTAAAGTGAAAGCAGTTCGGGACTGGCCGGTTCCATCAACCAGGAAGCAACTGCAGAGGTTCCTCGGGTTTGCACATTTCTCTAGACGTTTCATTAAGAACTACAGTCGTATTGCTGCTCCTCTAACCCAGTTAACCTCTATCAAACTGCCTTTTGCCTGGTCCCCTACGGCCAAGTCCTCTTTTGGTAAACTAAAAGATTTGTTTTCCAGCGCTCCTGTCCTCATTCACCCAGATCCAGAATTCCAATTTGTGGTGGAGGTTGATGCCTCGGATTTAGGTGTCGGGGCAATCCTTTCCCAGCGCTCGTCCCAGGATCATAGACTCCACCCCTGCGCCTATTTCTCTCGACGCCTCACACCTGCAGAGAGGAACTATGATGTGGGGAATCGGGAACTTCTAGCCATTGTGCTAGCCCTCCAGGAGTGGCGACACTGGTTGGAGGGTTATGTATGTCCGTTTATCATTTTGACCAATCACAAGAGCCTGTCCTATTTACGTTCAGCTCACAAGTTGAACTCCCGTCAGGCTCGGTGGAAACTGTTCCTTGGAAGGTTCAATTTCACTCTGACTTACCGCCCTGGATCAGAGAACACCAAGCCAGATGCTCCCTCCCGCCAGTTTTCACCCCCTGTTGAAGAGAGCTCCGTTGAGACCATCATCCCTACCTCCTGTGTGGTTGGAGCGGCCAGGTAGGAGATCGAGCGGACCGTTCAGGAGGCCCTCCAGGAACATCCTGCCCCAGCAGCCTGTCCTCCCGATCGGCTGTTCGTATCTTCCTCCGTGAGATCTCCAGTGCTCCAGTGGGGGCACTCTTCTAAAGTTGCCTGTCGTCCAGGTTTTCACAGAACTTTGACCCTAATCCAGCAGAAGTTTTGGTGGCCGACCATGGGCCCTTCTCACTTCGGTTAAATTGATTCCTTGCGTCCCTCACTTGCGTCGTTTCCCTGTGACTAGTCCCTCCCACAAGGGAAGCATGGAGAGACGCAAGGAAACCACGAGAAGCAGGGAAATTAGTTTTAAGAGCAATGACGTCCTTTCCTACGGAGCGTCGCGTGAAGCGACGTCCGTTTGTGATGACGCTGCACAGCTGATCGTCTGACAGCAGCCAGCTCTGTCCCCGTTATTTCCACACACACCCCCGCCTCTGTTAGTACACATTTACTGACACAAACATTTGTATCATCTGTTGTAGACCCAAATAAATAAAATAAAATAAGAACTAATTCTCAAAAAAGATAAACGCCATTCTTAAAATGTATAAACGAACAATAGTTTGATTAATATTGATTAGAGTGCTCAAAATAAATAAAATAATTCAGAGAAGAAAAAGAGCTATATATCAAAAACCCAGTTAGATTAACATTCATTGGATTGAACACTCTGTTTGTTTGTTTGTTTGTTTGTTTGTTTGTTTGTTTGTTTGGATATGTAGCAAATTAACATTTTAAATAGCACTTAATGACTGACTGAATGGAAATGACAATAAATGAGAATGTAAAACGAAAAAAGCGATCATGGAAAATGTTTCCAAAAAATTAATAAAATGATTTTTGCCCACTTTGTTGTTCAGATATATCACATATTTGTAACTAAATGATACATTAATTGAAACAAAACATGGTAAAAACTGAGGAGTGACTCCCGTGAAGTTGATGTATTTTCTTCACTCCGCTGGGAAACTTCTCTCATGTCAAGAAGCATCAGATCAGTGCATGCACTGCATCGTCCAATCAGTGAGCGATACACAGTAAGGGGGCGGGACGAGTGTCTGAGGATTTCATCGAAGGATGGTCTGGTGGTTCCTCGATTATAGCTCCTCCATTATCGCTCCTCGCTCGTCGGTTCTCTGGCAAAAATAAGGCCATTGGAACGCTACTCAAGATGGCGCAGACAAATCAATTTCCGGTGAGACTGAGACCGAGGAGCGAGGAAATGAAAAATAAGAGAAATGAGAAAGGGCCCCGGTCTGATGACACTAGGCTGTGCCCGCAGTAAATCCTCTCACCGTGCTCCAGCTGGCCTCCTACGCCCTTTACCCATACCTAACCGCCCTTGGTCGCACATTGCTGTGGATTTCGTTACAGGACTTCCTCCGTCAGAAGGTAATACAACCATCCTCACCATTGTTGATAGTTTCTCTAAGTCTGTCCATTATGTCCCCCTGCCCAAGCTGCCCTCTGCTCTGGAGACGGTAGACCTCCTAGTATCCCATGTTTTTAGGCTTCACGGCATTCCCCAGGACATTGTCTCAGACCGGGGTCCCCAGTTTGCTTCCCGGGTTTGGAAGGCATTCTGTCAGGCACTGGGGGCCACAGCAAGTCTTTCCTCTGGTTACCATCCACAGACAGGCAGAGCGGGCCAACCAGAACCTGGAGGCAGCCCTACATTGTGTAGTAGTTAAACTTAGAAGTTGTCTGTCTTTTCCTGGAATTTTGAACACAAAACACCGGACATCCCCCTTCCCCCCTCACTCCCCGGGCGCTGTGCAATAGCTGCCCACTGCTTCTATTAGGATGGGTTAAATGCAGAGGCCAAATGTCACTGTGTGTGCTGTGTGCTCTGCATGTGTGACCATCAAAGAGGGTTTCTTCCCTCCGATTCTATTGAGGGCTGCATCGTTACCAAACCTGTCCATTTGTTTTTGCAGTTCGGAGCATGTTCACTGGAACCATGTTTCATGGCGAGCATTATGTTTCCATGGCAACGGCATTTGACGAAATCTAAAAACTGACACGTAGACATCTTCATGGCTGGACTGTTAGCACAGATGTGAAGTTTGAGTACTTTTTTTACCAGCTTCATAGGAGTTACAGCGTTATCGTGTTTCATGGCGAGTAATGTGTTGTCATGGAAACAGCGTTTTAGCGAATCTCACAATTGTCATATAGACATGTTGAGGGGCGAACCATTCGCCATCATCTGAAGTCTGGTACCGTTTGGACGATTTTCCATTGAGTTATGACAAGATCGTGCTTTATGGCGAGAGAAATGCGTTTCCATGGAAACGGCGGTAACACTTTATATTAAGGTACACAAATTCACCATCAACTAGTTGTTCATTAACATGCATATTAGCAGTATATTGGCTCTTTATTAGTCATTATAAAACCCTTATTAATGCCTTATTCTACATGACCATATTCTACAAGTAATAGGCCATTAGTTGAGAGTTTTTCCTCAATAACCCTCTAATTAGTGCTTATTTATTGCAAGTAAGGAAGTTGTTGTAGATGAGTTTTGGTCTTAATATGCTCTTCTCAATATGGGCCTAATAGGGCAGTAGTACCACAAGAATATTAATTCTCCCATAATAACACTTAACAAATATGATCTGTTCTTATGTAACAAGACATGAAACTATAAGTGTTAATTGTGTCTAAATAACTCTATTGCTGGTGAAGCTGCATCACCAGCAAGACAATGCTGGTTGAACCAGGACAAGAGACGAGCATATTAAATGTCTTATTTTCGGTTGTGTATTTGTGTTTCCAGGTATAGCATTTAAGTTATAATAACAAACATAATTTGTGGAATAATTTCATTATAGTATTTGAGTTTGTTTCAGGTGAACTTTTGTATTGGAAGTTACAATTGAATATCTCCAAGAGAGACAAAAATCACTAAAATATCTGGTGGATATCTGACCAGTATTTATATATATCCTACATTTTCTTTGGGTTTTATCCACAAATGCAACACAAATAAGAACTGTAAGTTATTATTTTATAATGAAATTATTATTGAAATGTAAGTATATTTCACACATTTTAATGTTGTTATAGATTATGATCTCATTATTCGTTAATGAACCTCATATTTGTGACAAGACGTGCGTGAGTGGAACTCCCCTCTATTTAGGGTAAACGTTAAACTTTTAATACAAAAGTTGCCGACTTCTCATCCAGGATTAAGTCACCTCCGCCGCCTAAAACCCAGGAGGTATACGATCTAGCACTAACCCTTGAACCGCTCCTCTCTCTACTGGGAAACACGCTACAAGTCCTTCTGGAGGGAAGCAACGCTACACAATTTTGCCCAGTCTGAGAGTAAAAGCTTTCTCAAAGGTTCGTTTTGCTTTCTTACAACGACGTTACATTAATGTTAACTTAACCTTAAGTTTGCTAGGAGGCTATTGTTACTTCCCTTAATAAGAGCTAGCTGTCTTAGCTAACAACAGTTAGCAGCTAACGTTTGTGTTGACCCTGAAAAACGTGATGTAGTTATTTAAGGGTAAGTTAACTTAATGTTATCTTACAAGTTGAGAGTTAAGTTTTGTTTAAAATCGTCAATGTTATGCTCGTTAGAGGTTTTTTGTTGAACATGAATTTAGCTAACGTTAGCTAACTCTACCAAAGGTTTCTGCCGCAGAAAGTACAGCTTAACATAAGCTGTACTTTCTGTGGCAACTAGCTTAATACAAAGAGAGGTTTTGTGCTGCATTGTAAACTTTTCTTACAAATGTGTGTAAATCTACCTGAAACTGGAGAGACAGTATTTTTCTACTCAACTATTCAGATCATAGGCGGCGCGTGAGGCTCAGGTTTTGGAAGGCTAAATAACTTTTTTTACCAGACGCTGCCCGCCTCCGGCGTCTATAGAAAAGAGATCAACTCAGTGAAAGCAACGCCTGCTGACCAATCAGAGCTCAGTGTGCGGAGTTTAAATCTATCAAGTCATATTACATCATAATATATCATATATTTCCTTATCTGAGTCAGCTTCTCGAGCCGTATCTGGCCGTGCATCACCTACATTGTCACATACTGTATGCAGAAGTATTCTTTTAAGCAACACATTAAGTTGAAGAAACACTCAACTCAAATGTAATTAAAGTCAGATCCACTCGTGTCTTAGATGGGGCAGTGATATCATAAAACTGTTGTACACTTTCAAACACTCGGTAGGCCTAGTTATTTTTTAACCAGTTGTTCTATATTCACCTTGCAGGTGAATATAGAACATTGTATCCTGAATTATATGTTTAAATCATGGATGTTTAAAGTTCATATTTGTCTAATATTAGTTTACTTTTCATTAACGAAGTATGACGCTGCGCTGTCAGTACACTTGTCCCTGTTTGTGATTGGTCAAATGTAGTTAAGCCCGCCCTTTTCACGTGAACGCGCTCTCAGCTGGAGAGAGAAACCCTGGCTTGATTTACTGAGTTGATAACCAGCGTCGTAGGACCGCTTAGCGAGATCTCCTTTGTTAGGGTTAGTTAAGATAACTCAAACATATCCAGGGTATGTTGAACTGGCTTCATACAGGGCACTGGTGGCTGCATAGCAGCGCTAATGTCAAAGACACAAACATATTTTTATTTTACCAGGATGCAGTGACAAAAATATTTGGGAAGGCTTAGCCTTCCCGAGCCTACAGTACCCGCCGCCCCTGATTCAGACCATTGTTGAGAAGATGTGAAACATACTTTACATGAGTTGGGTCCGACATATACTTTGAGTAATGTTACTTTGCTTCTAAAAAATATGAAACATCATTATCAGATGAGGACATCATCAAAGTGTGTGAGTCTGTCAGGGGATTTGATCTGTTCTCTGCATGTCGTACAGGGCCTATGTACACACTCCTCTGGTATTAATTATCTTACTTATTTCTAAATGGCTCTCTATTTTATCCCTTTTTCTACACCATCGTGTCTCAACATGATTGTATATGACTCATAAATGATAAAGTAGCACACCCAGGGCATGATACATTTTAGATAATATATTTATCCACTGTTTCCTTTGTCTCAGTGACGTGCCACAAAAAGACTTCCTGACGTCTATTAAACGAAATATTCTGTAGTGTTCATTTGCAGCAAGGCAGGGAAAGCATTGGCGCTTATAGTCAAAGACTCTTTATGCACATAACCTTCATCTTACACTGCACTGTAACTTTAATTATTGTATTTTTACCTGTATCAACTTTATCTTGTTTTAATTTGTATTCTCCTGGCTTTTAAGGACTTTATCTTAAGTGTTTGTTTTCTTGTGTTGTTTTTTTGTAAAGCGTTTTTCAATTGCCTTATGTTAAAATGTGCTATATATAAATAATATATTCCAAGTCAAGAGAGGTGAGAGAGCTCAAACGCCTCTGGTTGTAGAGCTCAGTACAACTTTAAAACCCTGGTGAGAAGTAGTGCAGATCACGCATATGAACCATGATATAATGAAGGACCTTTGTGTAGTCTGGTCAAAGTACGAAAGCCTTAAATAAAATAGATAGATAAAAGATTAAGGAAATTGTTTGTGGATATATCTTTAAATTGTTGTGAGTGACAGCGCATGACTATGAGTATGATCACATTGATAGTACAGACTTTATTGTTCTTTGTCCGTGACACAGTAACCGACTTCCCTACAAATATTGTTCTGGCAAAGTCCCATTTCTGATTGCTGATAACTGCCTAGGAAGGCGCACCCATGTCATTAAACTGGAAATATGACACACACAAGAGGATAATAACATCCGACTGTAAATAGTTGTTTTTCTTAGAAAGTCTCCGAGTTGTCTCTACAGGGCATTTCTCACAAATTAAACTCAGCTCTTTATGCAAAATGTGTTTTATTACAACATGTAAATAACTGGATTTTTGTTCAAATGCAAGCATTCAATTTGTACTTTTATCACATTTATAAAAGAATGAAACTATAGATCTGTTAATTTGTACAATCTTCCTTTTTTTTGTGCAAAATTCTTCCTGATCAATAAATCCTCTGAGATTTAAAGTGCAAAGTGTGTGATGAAGTAAGTAACGTTGATTATTGACAGAAGCTCCTCTTCAGAGAAATCAGTCACTCATTCTGGGGAGAGAAAATGTAATTCAAAATATGAACCACAAGTTTAAATGTATTATGAGTCTTTTTAATTAATTAATAAACTAAAATAAATAGTTGAGAAAGCATGCATTTGGGAAATGATATTCACGTTTGTACAGAGCAGAAAAGGACATTCTTATTGCATTATCATTTACCTGCATTTGCTCATATACCCAGTTGATGAAGTAGGAAACGTTTCCATAGACTCCCGGTTTGTTCCTCAAAGCACATCCAATCCCCCAGCTAGTGTCCCCCACCAGCCACCATACATTGGCTTCCTTGACCACCAGGGGCCCCCCACTGTCCCCCTGTAGGGCACAGGAGGAAGACTCTCAGGTGTTTGTGTCTTAAATCAACAAAAATACATGTATCTCAGGGGCCTTTACAGTGTATATATAGATCATCATCATACAAGACAGATATACATGTTGTGGGACCATTTAGTTGGATTAGTTTAGATTTTAGAGTATGTTAGTGTTAGCTTGAAATGATTAGGTATAACATATGAACTATCTCTGATTCTAGATGTGTTAGAAAGATACATTATATTATAGATACTTGTGTAGTGTCCTATATTCTAAAATCTTCAGATAGCTTGTTGGGGCGTCTTTTTTACATATCTCAAATATGTAAAAATTATGGAACTTGTAATAAAATGTATTTAATTTATTGGAAAAAAACAATCAAATCACAAAATAGACAACCCAAATTAGGAAATAATTATGTGAGAGTATGAAATAAAAGATCCAGGAGGCTGAGCCAGCCCTAACTATAAGCTTGATCAAAAGAGAAGTCTCAAGTCTTGTCTTAAATGGGGAGAGGGTGTTTTCCTCCAGAACCCAAGCTGGGAGCTCTGGCTCCTGTTTTGGAGACTCTGGGAATGCTACTGTAAATGGGATTATGAGGAACTAGCTCTTTAAGGTAAGGGGCGTGACCATTAAGGGCTTTTTATTCTAGGAGGCTGTATTTCTGTTGAAAGCCAGTGCAGAGCGGCTAACATGGAAGTAATACATTAGTTTTTTTCTTGTTCCTGTCAATATAAATACTGCAGCATTCTGGAAATATGTTTTGGGACAGAATGACAGTAAGAAATTGCAAGCATCCAGCCTTGAATGAACAATGATACATGAATGAACACGTTTTCTGCATAGTTTTGTGACAGGATGTTGCTTATATTCTTACATATTGTGTGTGTGTGTGTGTGTGTGTGTGTGTGTGTGTGTGTGTGTGTGTGTGTGTGTGTGTGTGTGTGTGTGTGTGTGTGTGTGTGTGTGTGTGTGTGTGTGTGTGTGTGTGTGTGTGTGTGTGTGTGTGTGTGTGTGTGTGTGTGTGTGTGTGTGTGTGTGTGTGTGTGTGTGTGTGTGTGTGTGTGACTTACCTGACATGTGTCCACTCCTCCCTGCAGTTTTCCGGCACAGATCATGGTCCGAGTGATTTGTCCCTCCAACACCTGGGGCCTGTTACAGTTCTCTCTGCTGTAGATGGCGACCTGGGCCTGGTTCAGTCTGTCAGGGGTGTGCCCTTAGAGAAATGAATAATCACAATGACAACTTTTGTCATGAATGCTCAATCATTTATGTTGTTGCAAGTTTGATATGAAAAACTGATTAAGTAGTTTAAAAAAACATATTAAAAATAGAGTGTTGGACATAGAGCCTCACCAGATGACCTCAAGGCTCCCCAACCTGTGATCCAGGCTGGATGTTCGGAGAGGTCCACGCCAACGTTGGGGAGACACACTGGCTTCACCGTTCCTGAGACACAATCATGTCCATGTGAAGGGTTGTGGTTTTGCTCATCAATGCTGACAGTTCAAAATATCATTTAATAAAGTAATA
The DNA here is from genome assembly GCF_949606895.1 of Notothenia rossii. Lineage (NCBI taxonomy): Eukaryota > Metazoa > Chordata > Actinopteri > Perciformes > Nototheniidae > Notothenia > Notothenia rossii. Next base: position 29,159,510 of record NC_136907.1, on the reverse strand, counting down.
TGACTTCTGCTGGCAAGTACTTACTTGTAAATGACAGGGGTGTGACAAGCTTTAGTAGAGCAATGTCATTGTCATTCGTTTTTGTGTTGAATTTCTCATGGCTTATAATTTTGTCAACTTTTTTGCCAGAGCCAAAGTGCATCTGCAAGAGGCTGACATCACCAGAGTATACCAACCACTTCCCAGGATAGGAGTACCTGCCATGAGGTTAAAAAAAGTCAAAGATAAGAAGAGTGTCAATAACACATGTGACATTTTTGAATTTGAAATCAGGCCCTTGGTGGATTTAATTTCGGCCCGCAGGATAATGTTTAATTACTATTAGATCTGGCCCGCCGGTATATTGCACGCACACCTTCACTCAATCCTGAGGATTTCCTCAGCTCAGAGCCTGATCCCAAACATTGATGAACTTGCACCCAAGATGAGATGCCAAGTATCTGGCTTGAACTAGCATCACAGAGCAGCACACTGAGTTTCAATGGATGTTTCCTTCTGCACTTTTTCTCTCACGACAACAGGGCATGTTTGTTTTTTTCTTTGAGGGGAATTGTTTTTTTGAAGCTGTTGTTGGCCTGTGGGAAAATGTAATCATAAGAAATGACTCCGGAAAAGCTGCAGATAGAGACATGAGAAATGAATTCAACTGATTATTTAATGTTTAATGTTGTTTTTACGGGCAATAATTTAAGCTTTGTTAGTTCTAGGTTTAAAATATGCAATAAGTTCATTTCAATACGTTTTGCAATAAACATTGAACTAGTCCGGCCCTCGACTAGTACCCATTTTTAAATTTTGGCCCACTGTGTATGAGTTTGACACCCCTGGTCTATAAGGGAGTCAAAAAATAAATACAAACAAACACAGAAAACGGCCTTAAACCTTAGTAAGTGGGTAAAAAAGGACCCTGTGAGTTGTTTTTTCTTGAAGTATCTTCGTAATTAAAATGTTTTATAATTTCATATTCCAGCTATTTTTCAAAGAATATGTTTTTGATATCATGCCATTCAAATTTTGAACTTACATTTGAACACATTTTAGATTTTTGTATCAGTACCCCAAGCTTCAATAAGTGGGTCAAAAATGACCCAAATGCATTTTCTCTAAGGAATCTTATGGGAACCTTTGCATCTTATCAACTGTGGCTGTCAGGAATACATTAACTGTAGACAACACAGACTACATGAGAAGTGACACTCTTTTTACTGTTTTTGTCGTTGCAGTAAATTAAAGGGTGTTTCATGATGTCGTTGCTGTGGACCATCTTAATCTCTTTGGGGGCCCCCTTCTGGTCCGGGGCAAACGGCGCCCCTGAATATAAGGGAGGGTTAAGGTGGTGGAAGTAGGACTAACAAACACGATCAACGGGCGTTGATTGATGGGGGGGGATAAGAGACCGGCTGCGGTGGTTCTGAGGGACCGAGAGGAGGATGTAGATCAGGGCTTCTCAAACTGGAACCGGACCGAATCCTGTGTCCCATTACAAAAAAATAAATACAAATAAAAGTGGACCTATTATGCTACATTGGAAAGATATATTGTAGGGCCATACCTATACAAAACGTTGACGTGTGACGTTTTAAATTATTTTATTTTTTTATCAACTTTCTGTATTGGAAGCAATTAGAACAACAAAACAACAGAGCAGTGTCACAGAGAACTTCCATTCTTCCATTTTTCCCCATCATTTTATCCCTCCCACAATCCCACAATCCCACCCAAAGGAGAATATTTCTCAGTACACAAAATTTAAACAGTACAAAATACATACAACAAATACATAAGTATGAAAAAAAAAAAAATAAAGTCAGGGGGGGGGGGGGGGCTCAGTCGTCACAGTCAGGCAGGGATGTGGGAGATTCAATATGATTTAAGAAAGGTCTCCACGTTTTTTCAAAAGAGCTTAAGGAGCAGTTGAGGGAAAACCTAAGCTTTTTGAGTCTAATGGACAGTAACATTTCTTTCACCCACCTACTATGAGATGGAGGTTGAGCGTGTTTCCAATTGAGGAGTATAAGTCGCCTGGCTAACAGGGTGGCAAAGGCTAGAACAGTCTGTATAACTTTAGAGGCGACAGGCTGCAGGGGGGCACCAAACAAGACCAAGAGAGGATCTGAAAGGATAGTAGTATTATATGCTGCGCTAAGAGTTTTGAAGACATCGGACCAGAATGTGGTAAGCCTAGGGCAGAGACAGAACATATGGGAATGGTTGGCTGGGGATTGTTTGCACCTATTACAAGAGTCAGTTACATTGGGGTAAATCCGAGATAGCCTCAAGTTAGTTTAGTGAACTTTGTGCACAACTTTACACTGTAGGAGGCCGTGCCTTGCACAGATTGAAGAGGAGTGAACCAACCGTAAAACTTGTTGCCAATAATCATCGGGCAGTGTGATTCCAAGCTCCTTCTCCCAAGAATCCTTGGGGCCGGTCGCTGGGCTGTCAATAGCAGAACTGATAAGGCTGTAAATGCTAGAAATTAGTCGCTTTTGTTCGGGATCAAGCGCCACTAACAAGTCAACCAGGGTTTCTGGGGGACGACTCGGGAATTTAGGGTTCTGATTCTGGACAAAATGCCTTGTCTGAAAAAAACGAAATAGGTGGGTTCTAGGCAGGTCGAATTTCTTCGAGAGCTCAGAGAAGGACATAAAAGTCCCCTGGTTGTAGAGGTCCCTAAATTTGGTTAACCCTTTGTCAAACCAAGTCCGAAAGGCCATATCGGTGCAAGAGGGCAGGAATAGGTGGTTATTTACAATGGGGGAGAGATCTGAGGCCCTATGGAGGCCTAGGCTCCTCCTAAATTGAATCCAAATTCTAATGGTGTTAGTTACCACTGGGTTTGAGGTGAAGTTGGAGGTAGACAGAGGGAGTTGGGAACAAACCAGGGAGTGAAGAGAGAGTTTAGACGATGCAAGTTCCATATCCACCCACGTGGGGCGTAAGCCGCCTGCAGCATTGTTAAACCAGTATAAAAGTTTATGAATATTACAGGACCAGTAATAGTGTAGGAGATTGGGCAATGCCAAGCCTCCAAGAGCCTTTGGGAGCTGTAGCACTGATCTTCTGATGCGTGGATTTTTTTTGCCCCAGAGGAAAGAGCTTATTAGTTGATCGAGCAATTTGAAAAAATACTTCTTAATAAGGATGGGGATATGTGAGAAAATATATAGAAACTTGGGTAAAACAACCATTTTAACCAAATTAACACAACCCACTAGGGATAATGGGAGTGCAGACCATCTGACAAAGTCCAGTTTACACCTCTCAAGGAGAGGAGAGAAATATTTTGAGAAAAGGCGATCAATTGAGTGAGTAATAAGCACCCCCAAATATTTAAACCCGTTTGTAGAATATTTGAAAGGGAAAAAAGCTGGGGGTATACTTTTAGCTGCAGAATTGATGGGAAAAACTTCGCTCTTGTGGAGGTTAAGTTTATAGCCTGAATAGGACCCAAATTTGTCGAGGATATCTAGAACCACGGGAAGAGAGCCAGCTGGATTAGACATGTATAAAAGGAGGTCGTCGGCATATAACGATAATTTATGAACTTTCTCAGCTCTGGTGATGCCCCTCAAACCCACCCTCCTGACGCAGCCAGATTGCTAAAGGCTCAATAGCTATGGCAAATAAGAGGGGGGAGAGAGGGCAGCCCTGTCTGGTACCTCGATAAAGGAGAAATGGGGCAGACTGGAGTCCATTTGTGTGGACTGAGGCGACTGGGCAGGCATAAAGCAATTTGACCCAAGATATAAATTCTGAATTGAAACCAAATTTCTGCAACACAAAAAAAAGGACGCTCCATTCCACCCTGTCGAAGGCCTTCTCCGTATCTAGTGAAATAATCAATTCCGGACTGCATGAACTAGATAAGCCAATGATATTCAAGAGCCTCCTTGTGTTATGAAACGAGTGTCTTCCGAGCATGAAACCTGTTTGGTCAGTAGATATTATACTTGGTAGGACCCGTTGTAGGCGTTGGGCTAGGATCTTTGACAGGATCTTTAGGTCAACATTTAAGAGGGAGATGGGCCTATAGCTACCACACATAAGAGGGTCTTTATCACTCTTAAGCAGAAGAGAAATGGAGGCCTCCGACAAGGTGGGAGGCAGGCAGCCCTCAGCAAAAGACTCATTATACATTCTCTGGAGGGCTGGTGCAATTGTGCCAGGGAGTAACTTAAAAAATTCAACAGAAAACCCGTCAGGGCCTGGAGTTTTACCGTTCTGAAGTGACATAATTGCCTCCTGTACTTCCTTGATAGAGATCGGACTTCCCAGCTCCTTACACAAATCCTCATTGATTTTTCTAGCGGATTATCTCCATCCCAAACATCCGGAGGACATTGGAGGAATAGAGGTTAGTGTAGAAAGAACAAAATATCTTATTCATCTCTGTCGGGTCCGAGGTAACTTCACCTAAAGTAGATTTGATCTTGGGGATCAATCTGGATAGTGTAGCTGCACGCGCCTGATGTGCTAATAATCTTCCCGCTTTGTCCCCAGTCTCAAATAAATGTTGTCTAGCGAGGAATAACTGCTTCTGAGTCTTACATGTGGACATTAAATCAAATTTGGACTGAAATTGAAGGCGTTCCTTATAAAGAGCAGGGGTAGGAGCTGAAGCATACAACTGATCAATTCTAAATACCTCCTCAGTGAGCGCCTCCC